>NC_045428.1:577776038-578083538 GCF_902635505.1 Sarcophilus harrisii
TAGTATATGTGCACACTTAAAGTATATAATAACAACACATATATAGGTATAATATTATAACAAGTATATATATGTTATGTATAATATAATATATATATTATATATTTATATATATAATATATTATATATGTATATATTTGATACACACACATATGTTATTATATAAATAACATACAGGACATTTTAATACATATATATTGCCCAGTATATATACACACAAACATGAGTAATAAACAGTATTATATTATGTGTATGTATAGTATGACACTGCATATATATTAGTGTATATATATATATATATACAAACATAGTATATATATGTACATACATACAGTATATATACACACACAAACACAGTATACATATATAACAGTATACACATATATACTAATATGTATGTACACACATATAATATATACATACATATACACACATAGTATATATGTACACACATAAAGTATATATATGAACAATACATAGTGTATGATCCAGTATAAACTATGTAGTGTGTATTATAATACACCTGTTATATATACTATGTATGTAACATCAATATATATACACATGGTAGATATTATTTTATTGAGGTATATACATACCACACACATATATGTGGCATTGTAAATATATTTGTTTACATCATAATAATAATGTATATTGGTATATCCTAGTGTTTATGCATGGGTTATTGTATTACATGCATACAGTATAATATACACACATTAAATAGTATCTATACACACATATGTATATGTGGTTTGTGCCACTGTGTATAGTACTGTAATGTTGTATCCATACATTAGAACACACCATGTGTATGCACACAATATATGTGCCATTATTAGACCTCATAGAATGTATATATATAAATTATTATATATAAATATCACACTTAAATATATATACACACACATATATATACACCTGGTTATATTCTGTTTATATACCTTATATATACATACATATATATACACTACATGTATGTTATTACATGAATATTACACAAAGCATATATAATCAGTTTTATTTAAATGTATATATTACACACCTATAGCAAGTAATATATACACACATGTATAAATTTATAAACACAATATATATACACAATTAACCCATAATATATAGTTACACAATAAATAATATATACTATAAGTAAAATATATAATTATGTATGTAGTGTGTATATATATACACACACATACTATATATGCAGACATACATATATAGACATAGTATATATAAACACACATACACACAGTGTATACCTACACACACATACATACACGTAGTAATATATAAACATAGTTAACATACATACATATATACACATATAGTATATGCACATAGTATACACACACACATACATATATATACATATATATACACACACACATAGTATATATACACTCATAGTATATATAAACACACATACACACATGTATTTACACACATGGTAACATATACACACATATAGTATACACACACACACAGACATACTAGACCGTTTTTCATGAAGAACGTTGCCAGGACTTTAATCAAAACCTTTCCAGGTTGGTAGAATTTGTCAAAGTTTATGGCCTTTGGGCAAAACACCTCCAGAATCCAGGGGCCCTTCTAATAAGAAGTTATCTTCTTATTATATTATAGAAAGAAATTATATTATTATATTATAGAAAGATTTTAAGGAGACTGGATTGACTAGAGTCAAATTTTTACCAGAGTAAGGAGAAACCTGAAACCATCTGCTTCTCTTGGGGTTTGTTTCTGAGAATTTAACTGCGAGGATGCAAAGGGTGCTGTAGGCACTTTCTGTCCTGTTTAAAATGAAGCCAGAGCTCAGTTTTCCATTAAATAAAGTGAAGATTTAAATGTTTACTATGTACCAGGTACTGTGCTGGGCCCCACGCAAAGTTTACAGGCTACCAGGGGAAACTTGTATACAATTACTTTCTAGATCAGAAGTTCTTAACTTTGTGTGTGTGATGTGGACTTCTTTGGCAGCCTGGTAGAATCTACAACCTTCTCAGAATAAGGTTTTAAAATCATTTCAGAAAATGTTAAATTTCATTTAGAAGTTAGTGAAAATACAGGTGTGATTGTTTTCTTCTACAAGTTGATGGACTTCAGAATTCTAGAACAGAGTGAAGTCTTTTAGGCTAGGAAAACCAGTTTTGTTTCCTAGCAATCACTTCCGAATTTTGTGACAAAGTCATTTCACCTCTTTCCGTGGCTATAAAGTGAAATGGTTGAACTCGATGATCTCGAACGTTCTGTTCCAGCCAAAATAAATAAATCTTTTGAAGAAAGAAGCACCAAGGTGTGTGTGTGTGTGTTAAGTCACTAGAGACATCCCAGAAGAGAAAGCATACGCTTTGGGCCCCGAGAGGGGAGGAACAGGGACCAATGGACAGAAAGACAGGACAGCCCAGGAGATGCAATGCCAGGTACAGGAGTGCTCATCATCCTAAAATTGTGACCCCAAGCGCAAGTTTCTTCTCAGTAGAAACACACACACCTGAGACTTAATTTGAACTTCAAAGTATCAATATATTTATTTACAAAATATACAGTTTCACAGAAACAGCTTCTCTATACACATAAACTTTATAATTACACAGAACCATGTAAACGATGTTAAGTGTCTGGCCTGGCCAAAGCCCAGGAGGGGCCCCTAACTTCTGGAGACATCCTTCCCCTTCCCCTCAACTCCCATCGGCCACCTGCCAGGAGCCCCGAGAGGGGGCACACCTAATTTGCATAAAATAAGCCGATTGCAGCTGCCCCAGCTCAATCTAACACAGCAACAAACTCGCCTGGCTTTTCAGACGCCACCCACCGGGATAGGTCTGTGGAGGGAACAGACTCGGAACCCACTGGACAAAAATCACGAGATGAACATTGTAGGCCTTCCCAAGAGACACTTCCAGACAAGAAACCCCCACGAACCCCAGCCCCCAGGGCCGATGGTCGCGGCTCTCTAACTGGGGACCCCAACTTGAGCTACTCAAGGTTTGCTTTTGAGCACTCCTAACACTTTGTGGAATAAAAATGTCAAACAAACAAACGAAAAGAGGATTTTGAAACTTTGGTTATTTCTCTTGGTGCAGAAAGGGGGCAGATCTTTGGCAAATGCCTCTTGAGTGTCTGGTAGATGCCATGCCCTCGTGGAAGCTGGGCGGTTTCAAAATGCACTTTGAAAATCGTAACCTATGATTTAACTTTGCGCCCTTAGGATTCTTCATGTCGAACCAGGTTTCAGGAACTCAATTTCTTCTTTTTTCTGCTCAAATGGTAAAATGAACTTAAAAAAAAAAAAAAAAAAAAAAAGCCGGCTGGGCAAGGGTGTGAAAGACACCAGACCTAAAAGGGGCTTGGATTCAACAAAATAAAACAGCTCTTCCTTGAGAAAAGAAAGCTTGATCTCAAGCCCCTACCATTAATTAAAAAAAAAAAAAAAAAAACCACCACTATGAAAGCCCATAGCACTTCTGTGGGGGAGGTCGGCTGAGCCCATTTTGGGGGCTGAGGGGTGGAAGAAATAAAACTTCTAACTTCAATCCCACTTACCCCTTCCCACGCTTTCCAAAGAACAACATTCATTCATTTACAAGGGATGAGGAGCTTTTTGCTATTTTTTTTTTTAATTTTTAAATTTTTTTTGTTTTTTTTTTGTTTTTTTTTTTTTAAACAAGGCCTTGAACAGCGGCTACATACAGTTATTTGTCAACTTAGTCATTTAAGGAGAAAAAAAGTTCAGGTCCTTCTCTTGTTAACCAAGGAGCAGAATCAGCCAGTGGTTCTGCAGTGGGGGTGATCCTGGAGCAGAGCCCCAAATTCCCCAGACCTTCCATAGCCAAACACAATCAGGATCTTCCTGCTGTGGATCACATCAGGAGTTTTAAAGCTACAGAGGCTGGGGAGTGGTTAACAACAGGACCTTGCACAAATGCCACAGAATACCTGAGTGCCAGTACTCAATCAACTCTCAGCAACTGGAGAAGCCAAGGGCTTTTGAAGTTCTCCCCTTGCTCTGAGGACGCCCAAAGGCAATCCACCCTGTATAAGAGGCAGACTCCTCAACCTGCCCTTTGGGAAACAGGGATCCCTGGCTTTGCTCAGGACACTTTTCACTAAAATAAGACCACTACTAATCTCCAGTGACAACTGCCTATATCATGGGGAGGGTTGGTACTCTTTGGGGGAAGAAAGGAGGAGGGGACCAGCCTGCTCCCACTCACTCTAAAGAGAACACCTCCGCTTTGCCGCCCAACATGTCCCAAAGACAAAGGGGAAACCAGGCAGGAAAAATGCCAAACTCAGTTTGGCTGGATTGTGCAAATAAAAAAAAAAAAAAGAAAAGAAAAAGAAACAAGAAATTCTTAAAAAGGAAAAAAAAAAAGAAAAAAAAAATCTTTTTTTTTTTTTTAAACATCGTGCAAAATGGGAACTTGTATCAAGAACTCAGGCCCCCTTCATCTAAAAGACCATCCTGGCTCTGCCCCAACAGAAGCAGCCCTGTGCTATTCCTCTCAATCTACCAGAGAGCAGCTGAGTCCTGCAGGGGGAGTCACTGGCCCAGTCTCCCCAAAGCAAGACAAGAGGAAGTCCCTTGCAACCGACCTAGGATGACTGGCCCCCCCTTCTCAGGCAGAGGCAGCAGGCTGGGGAACTGTTTGCTAAGGAAAGAGCAACGTTAGGCTACCTATACAGACACTTATGGTAAAGACTTATACTCGGGAAGCTTAACACGTATGGCTGTTCACTTATTGAATCCTTGGAAACCAGAGAGATGTCTTCCTCCCTCCGGGGAGGACTGTCCCCATCCCCACCCTCACCCCCCCAGCCCCACCCCTGCGGTCCAAAGTGGGGAAAAGACTCACAACCACCACACACCCTCATTTTGAGCTCAACACAGCAGTGCCGAGACCGCTCTGGCTGTGGAGCCTGGGGCCCCGGCAGCAGCTTTGGCCAACAAAGATTCTACGTCATCACCGGCTATGTACAGTTTGTATGTACCTCGGACAACCCGTCCTTCTGCTTAGGCACCTCGATGTCAGAAGGGCGAGGATGGCTACATCACGTGCGCTAACAGTTCCGTGCTCAGATTCGGAAAAAGTGACCCCAAAGAACACCGGCCCTTCTAATCCTTGCTTTGAAGTCGTGCCCCGAACCAGTCAGTCCAGAAAGAGCTTCCGGGATCCCATTCGGGAGCGGTTGGAGCGGCGGATGTCAAACTTGGAGTCCCGGCACTTTTGGCAAACAAACACTTCGGGGACGTTGGATTTCCGGATTTTTGCACAGGACAGGTGAATCCAGGTGTGGCACTCGTTACATTCAATCATCGGCCGCCCGGCAAAAGGTTTCATGCAGAAACAGGTGACGAGGTCCCAGGAATCATCGTCTAGTTAAAAACAGAAATCGGTAAGTAAGGGCAGGGAGCGGGGGAGGGGGAGTACATAAGTATGACAATCTCCCCACTTCCTTTGCTAAGGAGACTGAATTCTGTCTCTTGAAGGGGCCCAGACAACTGCTCTTCCCAAAGGAACAAAGCTGTCCCTGGAGCCTGGCAGGGATGATTCCCTCTCGGCTTAGGGCAGAACAGGACGTGACACCAGCTGTCCTGGCCGAGGTTCATTCTGTTTCCTCAGAAGAAAGCTCTCCAATTCTCACTCCCCAAGTCCTTCTCTTCCCTCACAGGGTCTTTTCTTCTCGGGCAACCCCAGGCCCTGCCCCTTCATTAATAACAGATAGCATCCACACTAACATTAACCAAGAATGTTTACCTTTTCTCTCATTTTATCCTCACAACAGCCCTTGAAGGCCTCAGGGGAGAGGATCTTATGGGTCCTCATTTTACAGATAAGGAAACTGAGGCAGTCAGCAGCAGGGAAATTTGTACCTCCAGCCTGGAGCTCTCTGCCCCGCCTCATTATCTGGGGGGCGCTTGTTTCCCCCCATGGCCAGGAAGGACCTTGCTTTGAGGGCACCTACCCGAGTCCACCATGATGTCCTCATCGTTCCCGGTGCTATCTTCGTCCCGGAACACCACCTGCTTGCCCTGCCGTATGACAGTCCGTTTGCCTTCTGTCTGAATCTCCTTGACCTCCTCTGGGGTGGCCGCCGCACACGAGCCGCTGGAGCGGGTGTCGGAATCCCAGCCCGAGCAGGGGTCGCTGCTGGCCGCGGGGATGTCCTGCAGGTCAGGGCTGGCCGTCCTCGGGGCGTAGGTGTCGGCCGGCTCCAGCTTCAGCAGGCCACCCATGTACTCCTCCTCCATGGGCATCTCCGCATCCCTCCGCTTGCGCTTCTTCTTCTTCTTCAGCTTGTCCGTCTTCTTTCTGTCCATGAGGAAGTTGCTGGGCTTGGCTCGCTGCAGGAGGGAGGGCTGCAAGTGGCCAAAGCAGCGGTCGGCAACGGGTAGGGCCACGGAGGAGGGCAGATCCGCAAAGCTGGCATCCCAGCTGTCGCTGTCGATGGTCCCGGCCGTGCTATTGGCAGGGCTGGGGCTGCTCCTCAGAGGAGGCTCCTGCAAGAGAAGAACCGAGCCTGGCTGAGCCAACCCCTTGCCGGGACCGGGCCGGATCGCTCCCCGAGGCAGGAACTGCTGACAGGGCCCCAGTCACCCAAACCACCCGCGCATCTCCTTGATAGCGTGTACATTATGACCCCTGCTGATTACGGTCTCAGATGTAAACGGTCCAATCCAGCCTGAAGATGTCTGGGGAGAGGGGCCCCATCCAGACAGCTAGCCTAGGACTTTGGAACTTCCCCGTTTTCTGTCTTAAAATGGATTCCCTTAAATCCTCCTACTGAATGATTTTTAAGGCCCCTAGCTCTCGTTATCTTTTTTCACCTTATAATATATATAAACTCATTTCTTTTGAATTAAAGATTAATTTTAATTAATTCCATTTTGAAACTTTTCTGTTGGCCCCTGAGAGAACTGGAGACATCCTAGAGTTTTATAGGAACCAAAGCTATTTACATACATAATGACGTGCTAGACTCAGGAAGACCTGAGTTCAAATGTGACTAGCTGTGATTGTGAGCAAGTCACTTAACTCCACGTGCCCTGATTCACTGGAGACAGAAATGGCCAAAAGGAAATGCCATTACACCCCATACAGGGTCACAGAGGAGTCAGAGGTGACTGAACAACAAAAAGTATCGTCTCCTCAGTTCCCCATCAGAGTGGAAGCTCTTGGTAAGGAGGACATTTCGCTTTTGCATCTCTGTCCCCAAGTGTAACAATCCTTGGCCTGGAGCAAGCTCCTAACCAAAGTTCGCTAACTGAGGAAAGTAGTGACCTGAGCTTTGTGGCTGCTCGAGACCACTCAGGCCTGGTCTAAAAAGCAACATCTCACTGGTACAAACACCTCACTTAGCCTACAGGGAGAAGAAAAGCAGAGAGAGGGACTTGGCCCAAACTGTAATCAGACATTTCCAATCCTCCCCCTCCCCACATAGTCCTGCTTTTTTAAAGCTCAAGTGGAGAAAGAGTTTGCCCCAAACCCAAAAGGAGCAAGGGAGTGGTTGTCATGCCATGGAAAAAGTCCCAGGCTGGGGGTATAGCCACTCCCCTCCCACTATGTTGTAGTCTTGGACAGGGGCCTTCACACCACTTCCACCTCTGTAACTGGAGGTTGGATGAGACCACCTGAAAGGTGCCTCTAACGTCTGACACCAGGATCGCTTTTGTCAAATTTACAATTTCCTAGAAACAAAGTGCTACATGTATGTGTACATATTCAACGATATCTATATGCACAAGCACCTTAAGTAGTATTACGTTCTGAAATTCAGCTTAAATTAAAGTCCTTTCAATAAAGCTTCCTCAGGAGTTTGGGTCCCAGCTTTTTAATGGCTAGGACGCACCTTGAGTCATTTAAGAGAGGAAAAGGAGAAACTATGGCTCAAAAAAACATAACTTTTTTAAGGGAGATTTTTGCAGTAAGGGAAAGGGCTGGAAATTACCTCTGTTGGATAAGGGATGTAACCAGCATATGCCAAGACAAAGGTACAAAACTTGTTGAAATCCTCCACAGTTCGCCTCCTCTTGTAACTGGGGGAGTATTCCTGTTAAGATAAGAAGGAAGCACAGTTAGAAACTGAAAACTTGAATTTGGAATAAGCAACTAACCCCTCCAGTCAGCAGAGTGAAGAGAAAAACTTTGATTTTCAAGCAGGCAATCTTTTGCTAGTTTGTCAATTAACCCTTCCGTCTCTGATTCCTCATCTACAAAATGGGAATAATGAGTACCAGTCAAGCCCTGCCTTTGACCCTGACTGACCAGATGGCCTCGGAAACATCTCTCCGGATTCTCCGAGGCTCTAATATGCTGAGCAGGGGCTATCCTGAATTGGGAGAGGAGTTTCTTCACCTGAGAAATCTCTAACCTGAAGAAGCCAATCAACCTTTATTAAGCACCTACTCTATGCCAGGCACTGTACTAAGTGCTATTTGGTGACTATCTCTACCACATTATTACTTTGTAAAAATCAAACGATAACATTAAAGTACATTGTACATCTTGGAAACGTAACACATTTCACATATGTTGTATGTGCATATATGTGCATTTACACTTACACACACAAAGAATAGTTCCCATTACATTCTGAAATCCATCAAAGAATCAGGAGAAACCAAGTCTAGATCAAGAGAAAATAGTTGTTTTCGGATAAAAATATCCAATTGAAAAGGGGACCAGGACCAGCATCTACAATATACCAGGAGAAACTAGTCAAGATATAGTACAGCGCTTGCTGCTTGCAACTCTACCTAGAGCATTTAAAATGGGCTTGAGCTCCTGATTTGGTCATTTTCCACGTTAAATCCCTTCCTTTCACTCACTGCTGCAGCAGTTAATGCTCCCATTGCTCTTTAGGGACTCAAAAAAGGCAATTTTTGTATCCTTTTAGTTTGTGGAGACTTTCCAGAGACATCCCCACTTCTCGGGGTCTCCTTGCAGGTTTTAAGCCAGGGAAGCAGACTTGTGAGCACAGAACCTTCACCCCTTGTGACTTCAGTGTGTCGGCCCAAGCTTTCCCACCCTGAAAAGAGGGGATTTTTTTTTTACCAGGTAAAACCTGCCTTTAGCAGGGGCTCATGCTGCAAAATGCTCCAGGGGTTTGTCCCACAGTCACCCTTCCACCATCCCTCGGATTCTGGAAGGGGAGGCAGGCCCCAGCTCCTGGGCGCAGGACACAAAGCTCCCCCAGCCAGCTGGAAGTGCTCGGGCATCTGGGAGGTTCCCCCACAAGTCTCACCATCTGTAATGTCACTTCCCGTCCAATCCTCACTTTTCCCAAGCGTGGGGCAGCCCAGGCCGCGACCTGCGGGGGAATGGGGAGCCGGCACTGCCCCCCCCCAAGGGCTGGCCCGGGGCCGCCCCAGAACTTGCAGGGGATGCAGAGCCCTCAAGTGCGGGGGAAATGGAAGAAAGTAGGTCAGGAAGCTGGGAAAAGTGAGAAGTGCCGGCCCGAGGGAAGTCAGGCAAAGGTGACGCCGAGTCCCTGCCCGGCGCTGGGCCCCGGGCTCCGGCCGCAGAAGGGGGCTCCCGCAGGCTCTCCCGCCCCTCCCCGGGCCCCGCCGGGAGCCGAAGCCGCCCCTCCGCAGGACTTCCCCGCTTCTGCCCGGCCCGCCGCTTCCCCGAAAGCCGCTAAGCCGACTCCTCCCGCGCCCCCCAAGCCGGACTCAGCAAATTTCTGCCCCCTTTTCGCAACCCCTCCCCCCAACGCCCGCAGGCCAAAGCTTGGGAAGGGGGGGCAGAAGGAGGGAAGGAGTCTCCAGGCGCGGCCGAGGGACTCCGGGCAACCGGGCTTCCCCCCGCGGCCAGAACGAGCGCGGGGTCGGGGGCCCCTGAAGCGGGGGCCGAACAGCCCCGAGGGGGAGAGCCCGGCGCGGCCCCGTTCCCCTCCCCCACCGCCCGGCCGGCCCCGGATCCCGGACCCGCCCCCGGAGACCGAGGGGCGGGGAGCGGGGGCGGGGGGGGGACACCGGGGAGAGGGGGCTGGGAGAAGGGGGTCCGAGGGGCCGTGCCCGCGGAAGGTGCGGGAAGCCGGACGGGGCGAGGGGCCAAGCCCCGGAGGCGGGAGGGGGGCGGAGAGAGGGACGGGCCAGAGGGGAGGGAGCAAGCGAGGGAGCCCCGGAGAAGGGGCGCAAAGGCCGAAGGGAGGGGGCCGGGGCAGGTGACCGAACCTCCACAAGGGGGGAGGGGAGGGGAGAGGCGAAAGGGATCCGATCCCACGAGTGGGGGAGGGGGAGGGGAAGGGCGCCCTCCCTCCTTCGGGAGAGGCCCGCGAGTGGCAGGAGGGCGGGGAGCGCCGGGAGGGAGAAAGAGGGGGGGGGATTGGCGGAGGGCAGGAGGGGATGGGGGCTGGATGAGACCGGAGAAGATTGAGAGAAGAAGCGAGGGGGGCACGAGAGGCAAGCCGTGGGGGGGGCGACCACGAGGGGAGGAAGGCCACGGAGGGAGGGAGGACGGGAGACGCCACGAGGGAGGGGATCGGGCCGGGGGGAGGAGGGACGCCACGAGAGGCAGGAGGGGATCGGGCCGGGGGAGCGAGGGAGGGGGACGCCACGAGAGCCAGGAGGGGATCGAGCGGAGGGGGGGCGGTTCGAGAGCCAGGAGGGGATCGAGTCCCGGGAGAGGGTGGGGGGCCCATGAGTGGGAGGTGGCGCAGGAGCCTCCGAGTGCGGGGCGGGGACGGACACAGCAGGCGGATCGACTCCGGGGGGGGGGTGGATCCAGACCCTGGGGAAGCCCGGGGACCACGCCAAAGGTGGTCGCGGGGCTGGGGGGAACGGCAGGGGACGATCACCCCAGCAAGATCGAGCCCCGGGGGGCGGAGGCACCGAGAAGAGGAAGAAGAGGAAGGTGGGGACGCGAGGGCCGGAGGGGAGGGGGGGCAACAGGGGGAGCCGAGAGGAAAGGCCGGGCAGGGGACGCGGCTGAAGGGCCTGGGCGGGCGCGGGGCCCATTGCACCCGGCGCGCGCACCACCTCGGGGTGGGCGGAGGCGCCGAGCGGCGTCCTTCCCTCGGGGGGGGGGGAGGAGGTCCCCGGCGGACGAGGTGTGGGGGCTGGGCGGGCCCGGGGCCCCGGGTCGGGCCGGGGCATGGGGGTCCGCCCCGGCTGCCGGCGCCCGGCACCGCTGGGTGGGCTCTGGAGGCCGGCGAGGGGGGCGTTGCAGCCCCGCCGGACTTCGGTCGGCGGCACGGCGGGCAGGGGCGCTGGGGGGAGGCGGTGGGGCGGAGAGCGGAGAGCGGGAGCGGAACGACCGCCCGACCTGACGCCCAGTTGGCCGGCCCGGGAGGGCGGGGCGGGAGGCCGCTTGACCGTCGGGAAAGTAGTCCGGGGCGGTGGAGCGGCCGGGGACGGGGGGAGGGGGGGCAAAAAAGGGCCGCGAAGGACTCTGGGAATCGTAGTTCCCGGTCGCGCGGGATCGGCGCACAAAGTCCCGCCAGGAGACTCCAGCCCCCATGAAGCCATGCGGCGATCGGCAGCGGCGGAGGTGGAGGCGGAGGGTCTTGACGAAGGCAGGCGTCTGGAGCTGGGGGAGGGGCACTCGGGAGCGGGGGAGGGGCGGGCTCGCGCCGCCGACTCGGCCTGTGGGGGAGGGGTGGCGCGCCGCGAGACCCCTCCTCAGAAGCCGGACTCGGGGCGCATTTGCCCCCGAGCGGCTGCGGGACGCCGAGCTTCCCACCTGTGCCTCGGAGGTCAGGATGGAGGCGGGGTCCCTCCTTTCCCTTTTTCTTTTCTGGGCCCACCTTTTCTCTCTAGTGGAGCGGCGGTCCCTCTGTGATGGGGGGACCGAGTCGCCAGAGGGGGTGTGGTGGGGCGACGGGGGTGTTTGTCCTGCACCTTCGATTTGGGGGCGGGGGAGCTTTCGGGGGGGCGTTCTCGCCTCTCCGTTCCTCGGGCCGACATGATCCCCAACACACACCCCCCTGGGGGGGGGGAGACGCGGGTCACCCTCTCCCGCACCCCCCCTTCGCTTTCTTCCCCCATCCCCCCTTTCCGAGGGGGGGCCGAGCCGCGCTCCCTCTTCCCCCCCACCCCGCTTCCCCAGGGTGTGGGTGGGGCTCCGTGTCTCCTCCCCGGGCGGGAGGGCGGGGTGAGGGGCCGGCGTGCGGGGCGCCGAGCTCCCCGTGGCCTCGCCCTGCCTCGGGTCCCAGTCCCGGTGGGTGCCGTCTGCAGGTTGCCTTCGTCTATCCCCGCATTTCCTGGTGAAGTTGTCTTGTTGTTCATTCCTTTGATTGGCTCTTCTCCTCCTCCTCCTTCCCCCCTCCCAGCTCATCTATCTCTCGCTCTCCGCTTCTCTGGCCCATCCCCCCCTCTCCCTCTCTCCTTTTCTCCCTCTCTCCTCTTCCGTGCTCACTCCTGTCTCTCTCTCTTGTCTCTTACCTTTTTCTTTTCTCCGTCTTCTCTTGCTCATTCTTTCCCTTGCCTCCCTCTCTCCCTCACCCTCCATCACTTTCTTTCTCCCTGGCTTCTCTGTTCTCTCTCTGTTCTCCCTTTCTCTTTTCTCCTCTCCTCTCTTCTCTGTTATTCTTTCTCACTATTTCCCGCTCTCCACCTCTGTGATTCTCTTCTCTCTCCCTCCTTCCTCACTTCTCCTCTTCATTTTTTTTCTCCCCCTTCCTCCTGTAAAATGTGTTGTTTTGTGTTGTTGTTGTTGTTGTTGTTAAAGACTGCACTTCAGCGTGATATTATTTGAACAACGGCAAAGGCATTTTTTCCTTTCCTTTCCACAAATGTATCTAGCAGTCACTTCAGGTGAACTGCTGCTGATGAAGTTTTTGAGTCTTGGTCCTCTTCCAGGAGGATGTTTACCGACTTTATATGTGGCCCTTTCTTTAATTCATGTATTTCATTATTTTAAACTTTTGCTTTGTCTGTTCTACTTGCTGCTGGAATGGTTTTCTGAAAATATTTAAAAATGGCAAAAATTAAGGGTTGGAAGAACTGAATAGTATCTTGTGCTTATTGTTTTGGTAGTTAAATTGATCTTGTTTCCTCTGGTAAGATTCCAGTGTGTGCTGTGGAGTATCTCAGGACATTTTACTTAATTTAAAACTGATCTGTCATCTTAGAAATTACTTCTCTTGGGCTTTAGGTGTTAGAGTTGGAAGGAATCATAAAGATCTTTGATTATTCAGAGGAGAGAAGCAAGGCCAAAGAAATGAAATAACTTGCCTCCAGGATGTAAGCAAGTAAGCCTGCTTGCTTAATATTTTTAGTGATCATTTGAACGAAGATTACAAAACCTGTTTACATAGTTTACGAATGGCAAATATGTCTTTGTAGGGGAAAAAAAAAGATTTTGTAACCTCCTGTGGAGAAATAATGTAAAAGAAGTCTGAAGAATCAGAGTAAATGGAATCTATGTTACTAAGAAAAGCCTAGAGGTTAAATTCAGCCTCCAAAGCAGCCTTTTGGAAATACTATGTTTAAAAACACACACACACACACACACACACACACACACAACTAACTGAAGGGTGCAAATGTTTTGAACTAGAAGTGAATGGTGGGGCCTATATTGGCCAAAAAAAAAGTATATTTTGGGGGTCATAGTTCTCTCTCTCCGAAGCCTGCTACTTTCCTATTATGGACAGTGCCTGGTGAGTGATTATTAAATGCGGATGGACTTGGACTCACAGAGGATAGTTACAAGTTGTCAGCCCGGGTCCCTTCTCCAGCAGGGGGCCATTATGGGGAGGGAGGCCACGGGCTGTGATCATGCTCAGTACATAAAGTGAACAAACTTGGGCCTAGCTGATTTGTTCTTTTCAGCTGTTGAAACAATGTGTCCAGAAACACTTCACAATTCCCCTCCAGCAAGGGAAGGGGCCCCAAGCCTGGAGGCCAACAGGCAGCATTCATGCCATCCAGGGGCAGGTTTACCAGCTGAAAGCATGGGAAGTGAGCATCTGCAGCGAGCCAGAGCCAAAAGGCAAGGGCCAGTGTCTGAGAGGGCGAACCCCCCAGAGGAGTTCCTCAGTTCCCTTGTCTTGTTCCTTCTGAGGTCTTTTTAGGGCTTTAAACCCGTAGCTGAAGGGGTGAGTTCCTTGGTGTTTGCCTCACAGGGTCATTTTGAGCAAAGAAAAACTATAAGGGGAGCAGTTAAATGCCTCCTATGTGCCAGTTTGGACTGAATGCTGGGCTAAAAACACACAACAAGCTGTCTCTGACTTCAAGTATCATTTACCTTCTGCTGGAGGAGAATACAGCATATTTTGCCAGAGTAAATACAAGACATATAAAATTAAGTACAGTTATTGAGGAGGGGGCGACCAAAGCCTATTAAAGGAGGCAGTCCCAGAGAGGAGCCTTGAAAGGAGGTAGAGAGTTCCAGAGAAGTTTTCCAGGCATGGAAGGACAAGCAGAAGAGAGCGGGACTATCAAGAAGCAGGAGATTCCTCTGGCTAGAGCAGGGGATTATGGAAACATTAGACCAGGAGTCCTCAAATTTTTTAAATAGGGGGCCAGTTCACTGTCCCTCAGACTGTTGGAGGGCCGGACTGTAGTAAAAACAAAACCTTTGTTTTGTGGGCCTTTAAATAAAGAAACTTCATAGCCCTGGGTGAGGGGGATAAACACTCTCAGCTGCTGCATCTGGCCCGCGGGCAGTAGTTTGAGGACCCCTGCATTAAACCCTCCAATATTCTAATACAAAAGGTCCTTTTTTTCTTTCATGGAACTTTTTCAGAGTAATGTTTATAAATACATAAAATGTATATGATTATAAAGAAAAAAATTTTAAACAAATTTCTGGACCCCAATTAAAATCTGCTTCACTGTGATCTAAGGTAAGGGATATGGAGCTACTCCATTCATCCCAGCACAGAGAATCACAATTTTAGATCTGGAAGAGATCTCTGGGGTAACTTTTTCATTTTCAGCTAATACTAAGTAGAGAGGCTAGTTTGAACCCAAGGCCTCTGACTTTCAACATCCTATTCAGTTTTCATTCCCCTCTTCCTGTAATCCCAGACAGAGAGCTAGCAATTCAAGCCCGCAACCCTATTTTAAAGATGAAGGAACTGAGGCTCAGACGAGTTAAGTTAACCAATCCACAGATTATAAATTCTCAGCAATTCTCTAGAATCTTACAACTCAGTTACAAGTTAGAAAATTAAATATTGGTTAGAAAAACTCACCAGAATGATTATGGGATTGTTTTTGTATTAGAGTAATCATGGCTCATATTTTCATGGCCTTAGCATTTTCTTCATAAATAAGTAGTGCCAAGAATTTGAGGTCCCATTTTCCAAATTAGGAAACCAATGTTTACAGATAATTAGCATAGACATATTTTACAGTCATAAATCTCAGCTTTGTAAAGGCCCTCAGTCTCATGACAGAACAGGCTACCCACTCTGAGGGCAGATTGAGATTGGATGCATGATTATTGAACGAATGTGTTTTGTTTGACTATGCATTTTGAGATAGACTTGATTTTTTTTCCCCCTTTCTTTCATGGTGGGGGGTCCACCAGGGGAGCAGAGTTGGCTGTTCATTTGGAAAAAAAAATTAGGAGGAAAAAAGCCTGCGATCAAGTAAGATTTGCAATTGAACATCTAAATCTCTCTCCTCTCACCAAAAAAGGGATCTCCGACCAAGTCTACTCATTCCTGGACAGGTGTTCTCTCTATAATATACCTGATATTTGGTTATTCAACCTCTTCCTGAAAAGCTCCAAAGATGGGGAACTCATCACTATTCTAGAACAGTTCTCATCACCAAAAGCACTTCCCCTCACTTGGAACTGAAATCTATTTCTTGCCAACTCCTGCCCAAGCTCCCTAGGATTAAAATCTGACTCCCAGTCCTTGCTCTATTTGCCTTTATTAGATTGTGAGCCCCATGAGAGTAAAGCATGCATGTCTTTTTGACTGCTATCCCTGGTGCTTTGCACATAGCCAGTATCTAATGAATGCTTTATCCTTTATTTCACTTTCCACAACAAAGAGCTGCAACTGCTTTTTGAACATTCAGTATTCTAGTGTTAATTTTGCAAATGAAAAAACTGACCCCCTGGAGGTAATGTCTAGGCCATAAGAGACTGCCCGATTTCTTGCAGTGTTTATTATTTAAAGTAAAAGCCACAATAATAATAGTTGGCATTTCATGAAACACTTCAAGGGCAGAACACTGTCTTCTCAACAACCTGTAAAGTTCATTATACCATTGTTATTTCCATGTAAAAGACTAAAAAGCAGGGACTTATCAAGATGTAGTAAATGGAGGGCACCAGGGTCTATGGACACCCCCCTCCCAAGACAGAGCTTTTTCTAGAACAGCAGATTTGGACTAAGCTCATGACTTATTAGGGGAAATGACAATTCTGAATTTGGTTCCTATCTTCTGTTAACATATTTTATTTTAAATCTTTTGTATTATAGTTTTTTACTTACAAGATATATGCATGGGTAATTTTTCAGCACCTGTCAACTTATTTTAACAAGGTACATTACTGGAGGCTAGAATCTTGAGGTTTTTCAAATAGATGAAACCAAATATTTGTTGTTTTTATCTTCCTGTCTCCCTCCCTCCCTTCCAGTTCCTCTCTCTCTCAGCAATAACAACAAAATGATACCTTAGGACTTTGGTCTGGTCTTTCTGTGAACTCCCTCTGAAATGTAAAACTTCTGAATGAGCCAAACTATCTTTGTAAGGCATCAGGAATTTTAAAATCGGAATGCAAGGTGTCCTTGGAATTTCATTTTTGTCTTTTTCATCTTTGTCTTTTTCGTCACAGGTGACCTGGTATATATTTTCATTATCCATGTCTGTTCTGCAGACAATTTCTCTGACTTGTTCCTCAAGTATAGCATGTTGCCCCTAGACACAAGCGATGAATGAGAGACTCCCAGTGATTCTGCCCTTAACTGAATAACTTCTACCATAATCCCAGATACCATTTCTTGGAGTTTATTTCTTTGCTGTTTTCATTTAAAAATCTTAACTACCCTCCTTCAATGCTTTTTTTTTTTTCGAACTTGTGTGGTGATATAGAAATGGTTGTTCATTCATTCCAGTTATGTTCTACTCTGTGACCCCATTTGGGTTTTTGTTGGTGAAGATATTGGTAGTGGTTTGCCATTTCTTTCTCCAGCTTATTTTACAGATGAGGAAACTGAAGCAAACACAGTGAAGTGACTCCACTAGGGTCACATTGCTAGGAATGTCTGAGGGCATATTTGAACTCAGGACTTTGAGACTCCATGCCCTCATTCTATCCATTGTGACTCCTAGCTGCCAGGAAGAATGATAAAAGCAAAAAAAAAAAAAAAAAAAAAAAGTGTTGTGAGTGTAAACCAACTAAGAATACCAGTTTCTTAACTATGCTATAAAAAAGTAATTGTTTAAATTTTATTATATATCACATCATTTTATCTTCCTAAATCTTGACTCTCTCAGTATATGATTAGAAAATGTAGCTATATACATTTTAGTTCATTAAAGTGCCTCTTAAGGGCCTTCTTTTTTTTGGGGCACTGGAAATAGACCCTGTCCTCAAAAGCTTCCAATTTACTGGTAAAAGGGAGTCACTCATGTACAAATTAGTATCAAATCAGGGCCAATTTGATGGGGCAAAAGACAGACAAATACAAAGAGTTCCAAAAAAATTTAAGGAGGGAGGGTATGGCTTCACCTGAGTGAAGCATGGTAGGTATCACAAAAAACAGAGAGCTGGGCTGGGAATAAAGAGATAAGGGAATGTTCCCTAAACAGAAGAGGGACTGGAGATGGCATATGGAGTTCAGGAAACCTGAATGAATCCAATTTGGCTGAAATTAATGTGAAGCAAGGCTGGAAAGACAGAGTGGACACACAGAAAGTTCTGAAGAGGACAAAGGACAGTTTTGTTCTTCCCTTGTTAAAAAGGATGTACATTTTTAAAAAGCCATCTTAGAGAAGTTCACTTTTTCATATACAGTTCTTCCCTTCACTGTTCTTGTTTTTGGAAATACTTGCGGTGTTACTGTGAAATTCATGATTAAAAATAAGATGTAAAATAATTTGGGATCATATTTGGCAGTCCTCAAATACCAGCAAGGATTTTTTTTTAAAATTTTATCCAGGAAATAATAGAGGGCTCTGGACCTGGACTCGTGAGAAGGAGTGACATGGTGACAATTGATAAGTGAATGGAGAACAGACAGGGATAATCTAAATTAATAGATCTGGCAACCACTTGGATATGGAGGTTTTGGAGAGGGGAGAATTGAAGGTTTGGAGCATGGATAATAAAAAAGAGGAAGGCTTTAGTAATTATTTCCTTAGGATAATTTAAAAATTGTTAATAAACTGGTTTTAATGGCCAGTACAGTAGTCAGGTGCCCTGACCAGGCAATTAGCAGGTGGTCAAAGGTACAAAGGGGGTAGTACAATTCCAGAGGCAAAGCAAAACTCCAAATCTAATAGACTTGGAGCCATGCCCTGGGCATGTCCAAACGGAGGAAATCTGTGGCCCACTTGGATTGTTGGAGAAATCCCTGGACCTACAAGAAGAGCTGAGTTCAAATGCAGCTGTGTGACTCTGAACAAGTCTTTACCACTTTGCCTCAATTTCCTCATCTGAAAAAATAGAGATCATAATAGCATTTACCTTCCAGGGTAGTTGTGAATATCAGATGATATCCTAAATGTTAAAGCACTTTGTAAACCTTAAAATGCAACATAAATAACGTTACTATTATTACCATTCCTACTAATGTGTGACCCCATGTTGTTAATATACTCAATTCTGTCTTTTCAAAGTAATGACCCCATTTTACCACCTCAGCCTGTTGTCTTCTCTGTCTAGAACTAAGCTCAACTCACAATGGAATCATGCACATTTATCATACTTATAATTCTTTCAGACGTGCTGTTGTAAACAAGTTAGTCATTCCCTTTTTTAAAAAATTACTTTAGGGGAGGTGAAATTTTTTTTTTTTTATCATTTTGTTTTGTTTCGTTTCTCAGCTGAATTACTTTCCCCAGATCCAAACATCTTATCCATAAATAATCAGCAATTTGGCAGGGTATGCTTCTGTAACTTAACCCCTTAATCACCAGTGACTGTAATTGTCAGCACTCTGAGGCAGGGCAAGAGACAGGATACTACTATACTAGAAGTTTCCAAGGGGGAATTCCTTGTAACTCTGTGGGAATTGTGCCAAGCTCCAGGAAAGGCCTGTCTTTTTTTCTAAAAGGAATTTTATTCAATTTTTGTTAGTTTTCTTATTATCCTACCGATTATCTTTGGCCTTTGTTAGACTTTAAATCCCCTTACCTTGATTATATTTATTAGACATGCTGATCACTTAGTCAGTGGGTGCCAGGGTATACATGCTGATCACTTAGTGGGTGCCAACATACTGATTCTGTGCTTATCAAATGGACCATTAGAAGAGATAGCATTCACAAGAGTTGCCATAGCATATGTAAATTCAAATACGGATTTGAAATTCCAGACACAGCTGATAGGATGAAAGGGTTACAGTTAGACCTACGCTCTTAGCTACCCCCGTTTAATGTGTTTTGGTTTCAGTCCCCAGTTTCTTAATGATGTGGACTGTTAGTCATTCAGATTACTCAAGGAAGATGAGCTGTTAAAGCATGCATTTCTAATCTAGCATGACTAGTGCTTTCCCCCTAAAAATATCCTACTTCCTGGCTTTCCCTAACGGCTCATGCAAGTTCTTGGACAGCAGGGCTCCAAGCTGCTGATGCTGCTGCTGTGAATAGCTACGAGTAGTCCATCTATGGGCAGCCACAGATTGCAAGACAGTATACCTGGCTCCTTTCTTTGTGTCAGTGCTACTGAGGAACTCACACAGGACCTGACGGCAAAATAAATTTCCAAGCCAAGAGATCAGAAAAAGCTTGTTAGGTAGAATGAGGCTTGTTGTGTCCTGTATTTTAATCAGCAATTAATGCTCACACGAAGTTCAGAAGGAGCTGAGAAATGACAAAATGTTGAATAGGCTGGGCCTATTCCATATTTACAAGCTTTTCCAGGGCATGGATTATTTTTTCCTGTTTCCCCAGTGCCTAGGCCAACTGGGTATCTTCAGAAATGTTGACTGACAAATGACAGAATCTGTAAAAATCAAGGGAGTGGACTCAGTGACTTCTGAAAGTTCAGAGAGGATTGGATTTTTTTTTCCCCTTAGTATCTTCAGCTTCTATCACAGTAGCCCACATGCAGCGGGCACTTAATAAATACTTGTGGATTAACTATCCAAGAGTAGTATAGTATACTTTTTAAAGTGATGTTTTCAAGTAGAAAATGTGTTATTTGTAGATAAGGATCATAGGGCAGTCTAGGCCCCCTTTGAGCTGTTAAGAGGGTAGATCAGCTAAGGGTAAATAGCTTTCTCCTGGTTTATGGTGAAAGAGTTCGCCATGTAACACATATCTAGGCCCTTCCACTGGCTCACAGGCATAACTTCGGGAAGCTGACCTGTAGGCCTCCTGTTTCACCTCCCTGAAATCAGGATAAACAATTATTTTACAGTAGCAAAGTAAGGATTTATCTTAGAGGGGTCAGGTCAAAGAACTAAAGGTTTGGGAACTTGTGTTGAGCCACAGCGGAAACCTTACAACTCTATGTTGGATATTACAGCAAGAGATTAAATGGGGAAGTTTAGCTTGGGATACTTTAGGGGAGGGGGGTTTGATTTAAAAGACACTTTTTTAATACCTATAATTGACATATAATGAAATTAGAGGTTCTGAGTTCAAATCCCACCTCAGATATTACCTGTGTGACCATAATTGAACTGGACCTGTTTTTTCGACTATAAAACAGGATTGTACTAAATGGTCCCTATCAGCTGTATATTTATGATTCTAATTATAAATAGGGAGGGGGAGGGGGAAATCTATGGATAAGGGATCATTCGAATAGAACTCCCAGAACTACCTTAGCATGTCTGCACCTTTTTGTCTTTTTTTTTTTTTTTTTTGTCTGTAAAATCAAGAAGAATTATGTAATTTGTCCCCAAGTTCCACAGATCACAAGTGCAGAACTGGGATTTAAATTAGACCTTTTCGCGTCTTAATTTTAGTGAAGAGCTGGAATTTAAATCTAGACCTTTTCGTGTCTTAATCTTAGTTGTTGAGAGGATTGAGCTATCTCTAAAGGGCTTGGAGAAGCTCGCAGTAGGAGCAGTATAAATGTGTTTATCGCTCTTCCTCTTCCTTCCTCCCCGGGGTGGCCCCTACATTTGTCATGTAGTCAGTTGATTCTAGGGTGGATACGGCTTCCATTCATTACCTCCTTCGCTAGGACACACCTGGTAGCCCCGGAAAGGAGGAAGGAATCACTGCTTTGACGGGCTCCTCCCGGAAGGGCCGGCCTGTGGCCAAAGACGCGCCTGGAAGCCGGAGGACCTTTTTCTAACCTGGCTGTTACCCTCCCCCTCCCGGCGGCCTTGGAAAACCCCGCGGGCCTCGGGGTCTGCGAAGGGAGGGGGAGTGCGCTCAAAGACTTCAGACGCTCCCCCTTCCCGTTCTACCTCGACTTCTATGACTAAAGTTCCTCAGTCACGCAGTCAGAAGTTACTCGGGAGGAAGCTGAGTCGTGGGGTGGGGGCGGGGGGCGGCCCCCCGGACTCCGAGAGGGGAACGATGGTGCTGGCCCGAGCCTAGGGAAGCCGCGCCCGGCCCAGATCTATCGAGGGGCTCAGCACTTGATAGTTTGTGTTCACGGAGGAGTGGTGGGCCTGGCGAGGGGGGAGGGGAAGGGGGAGGAGGGAGCACTCCCCGCCGAGGCGGGCAAATGAGGCGTTTAATTCCCCACCGCGTTTGCCCAGGCTTGTGGTTCCCCGAGCTTAGCTCCCCGCGGTACAGTAGGTTCCCTCTTCCCTACGGGCGGTTGATTTCTCGGGGGATGGACCACTGTCCTTGGCACTGTCAGCCCGAGCCGGGGCGGAGGGTGGGGACGCCTGAGGGAGGAGTCGGCGGGGGAGCCAGTCGGGGGAGGGCTGGTGACTCAGGCGCGAAGGAGCGAGCCAGCCGGGGACAGGCCGGCCCTGCCGCGCAGTATTCCTGGCTCCTCCGTAAGCTCGGGAGGAAGGGAGAGGTTGCATCATTCGGCTCGGGTTACAGCGCAGGACCGGGAGGGGGGCGCGGGGGTCGCGAGTCCAGCCCGGGAAGGCGGCGGGAGCGTCCCGGAGCGTCCGCGGCCCAGCGGGGAGAGGGTTAAGTGGGCGGGGGCCGCGGGCTGGAAGAGGGACTCTCCGCGGGGCCCTGACGGCCACGTGGGCTGGGCAGCTCGGCCGGGGGAGGGAGAGGAAGCAGGGAAGGTATTTATAGAGGCGGCGGCGGCGGCGCCGGGGCCGAGCTGAGCTGAGCGTCTCCTCCCCAGGCGCGGGTGTCGGCGCTGTCACCGGCGGGCAGGCGAATTTCCAGCGAGGTATGGAGAGGCCGGCGCCCCTGGCCGTGCTGCCCTTCTCGGACCCGGCGCACGCCCTGAGCCTGCTCCGGGGGCTGAGCCAGCTGCGCGCCGAGCGCAAGTTCCTGGACGTGACCCTGGAGGCGGCGGGCGGGCGCGACTTCCCCGCGCACCGGGCCGTGCTGGCGGCGGCCAGCCCCTACTTCCGGGCCATGTTCGCGGGCCAGCTGCGGGAGAGCCGCGCCGAGCGGGTGCGGCTGCACGGCGTGCCGCCCGACATGCTGCAGCTGCTGCTGGACTTCAGCTACACGGGCCGCGTGGCGGTGAGCGGCGACAACGCGGAGCCGCTGCTGCGCGCCGCCGACCTGCTGCAGTTCCCGGCCGTGAAGGAGGCGTGCGGGGCCTTCCTGCAGCAGCAGCTCGACCTGGCCAACTGCCTGGACATGCAGGACTTCGCCGAGGCCTTTAGCTGCGCGGGGCTGGCGGGCGCGGCGCAGCGCTTCATCCTGCGCCACGTGGGCGAGCTGGGCGCCGAGCAGCTGGAGCGCTTGCCCCTGGCGCGCCTGCTGCGCTACCTGCGCGACGACGGGCTCTGCGTGCCCAAGGAGGAGGCCGCCTACCAGCTGGCGCTGCGCTGGGTGCGGGCCGACCTGCCGCGCCGCGCCGCGCACTGGCCGCAGCTGCTGGAGGCCGTGCGCCTGCCCTTCGTGCGCCGCTTCTACCTGCTGGCGCACGTGGAGGCCGAGCCGCTGGTGGCGCGCTGCCCGCCCTGCCTGCGCCTGCTGCGCGAGGCCCGCGACTTCCAGGCGGCGCGCTACGACCGCCACGATCGCGGGCCCTGCCCCCGCATGCGCCCGCGCCCCTCCACCGGCCTGGCCGAGATCCTGGTGCTCGTGGGCGGCTGCGACCAGGACTGCGACGAGCTGGTCACCGTGGACTGCTACAACCCGCAGACCGGCCAGTGGCGCTACCTGGCCGAGTTCCCCGACCACCTGGGCGGCGGCTACAGCATCGTGGCGCTGGGCAACGACATCTACGTCACGGGTGAGGATCCCGGGGGGCGGGGGCAGCGCCAGCTGGTAGGCGGCCTCCTCCTTGGTAGCCCGGGGCCTTTCTGACGCTGCCCCTCGTCTCACAACCCCGGGATCCGGCTCGGCCCAGCCCCTGAGCCTTGGGCGCTGCCCCTGCCCTCCGGGCTGAGGGGTCAGTCAGCAAAAGCAAAGCGGATGGATCTGCCTCGGGAGGCGGAGGGCCTGGAGAGCGCCTCGTGCATCCCCTGGGCCTTGTCTGACTAATGTCCGGCCGGGCCCCGAGCTTAGCCCTCTGGTAAGGCTGAATCTCCCTCCCCGCAGTCCCAGGCGGACTGACCCAGCTGGGCCGCGCCGAGCCCTCCCTCCTCCCACGCCCCGCTAGAGCCCTGCTGTTGTTTCCCTGATTAACCTAATCGCCAGGCAGAGGTCGCCACCCAACGGGGCTCGCGCAGCCCGGCCGGCCTCTCCCGCTTTGGGCTCTGACTGGTGCCCGCACAGCCTCCCTCCCTGGGGCTTTGTGCAGGAAACCTTTCTTCCCTTGGGCTGGAGGCCGTCATGGCCAGTGCGTTTGATGTGTGCTTCCAGTCACATGGTGTTAGGCTGAGGTGCCTCTGTGAGTGTAAACACAGTCACATGGTATCTGATTTTCTTCCATGCACTTGGCCGCCAAGCCAAGGCCCTGCAGAGTCACTCTGGGTGGGTCCCAGCCAGCCCGGCCCTCCTTCCATTTCTTTGTCTTCCTAAATCCTGTTTTCCCAGAGCTGGCTCTTTTTTGTGAGGCAAGCATCCCGGGGGCTGAGTGTTGTGTGTGTTAAGGCCCTTGTCTCTGAGATCGCTGCCAGCCTTCCCAGTAACATGGCTGAAACCTAGATGGTCCATCCCTGCTTCAGCCATACTCGGCATCTGGGGAACCAGATTACCTGAGTCAAATTGGAGTTCCCCAGCTGTGGTACCTAAAGGACCCGGGTTTAACTTGGAAATGAGGGACGATGGGAGGTTGCTGGTAGGTGGGCCTCTGGGACAGTTTGATGCCTTAACTTTCCAAAGCAGTCTGCTTCCTGGAAGTCCGCTTTTTCTGCTGACCATGCTTATTGATCTGAGAGGTTTTTGATGTAATGTTGGAGTTGTTTGGTTCTCTCCCTCTCCCCCTTACCCCCCATACCTAGGAGCCCCATCTGGTCTACATTTTGCTTAGTAAGTGGTTAATGACTGTTGCTAGATTGAGAGACTCCTTATTGAAAAGGTGAAACTGTCCTTGCTCATATAGGGTAGAGAGTGTAGTGGAAGGGAGGCTGCACCCTCCGATCCAGGCTTTGTCACTTCCTTGACTGTGACTTTGGAAAAGCCTCTCATTTTCTCCTCAGTTCAAAAAAAAAAAAAAAACGAGGAGGGAGGGGATTGAATCAGAAAAGTGTCTTGGATCTCTTCCTGCTCTGACAGTGTGTGTATTTTCTAAGCTTGGTCTGGGAGCTCTAGGAAAAGGACTGGGTGTTCCGAGAAAAGCCTGCCTGTGTACTGGCGGGCTGCTCCTGCTAGATCTCTCACTCCAAGCTGTAGCCCTGGATGGAGTCACCCCGAGCACACACAGGTCACGGGCAAGGTCGGCGGCCCTGGTGACCTCAGCGCTGCCCCTTCTCTCTGTCCTTGGCTGATAATTTGGGAGCAGAGAACTTCCCCGAGAGGTCCAAACAGACCCCATTCTGGCAGCCTCCTTCCCTAATATAACAGCTGAGCCAACTAATCCTCTTTGTTTAGACAACTGGCCCAGGCCTCTCAAGTACAGCTGCCTGGCCGGGATTCCGGAGGAGCAAGAATGTCGACTTCCAGAATGGTTTGGAAACCATTCCCATTCAGAGAACAGTGGGCGAGTGTCTGAAGGCTCAACAACTGTTTCCCCTTGGGCTGGGGGACCGGTTAGTAGCCTTCTGTAGGAAGGTGAGGGGGCCCCTTCACACAAAGAGGCTTTCTGGGACACTCATCCCAGGAACCCAGCTTGGGCAACTTAGTGTTAAGGTCAGGTGAACAGCTTGTCTCCTCTATGGGAGGGAGAGTTGCCTGTAAAAAGAGCCTTGAGATTTTGTTGGTGGATCTGTCTAGACCTATTTTTAAAAGTTCTTTTCCGTTCACGCTGCCTCTTAAGGTAACAGAGTTGTAGCGGCTTGCTCCCTGCTCATTCCACGTGGGACCGTCTGGCCTGCCTCCTGAATGTGCCTCCTTGAGCTTTTTTTTTTTTGTGTGGGGGAGGGGAGGGGGAAGGAGGGGAATCCACTAGAAGAATCCCCAGCATTCCTGTAGTGCTTGGGAAAAGGCCCTGCCATTCTCCCCTCCTGAGTCTCACGGTAACTCCCGTGGGGTAGGTGCTGTAGGCCCCATGGGAGAGAGCAGATCTGAGATTTCACTGGTCTAGATGGAAAACTCCTGGTGAAGGCCTGCTGCCTCAGCCCTTCTTAATCCCTGGGCCCCCCAGAGCCCCTTAAGTACCCCAGGTCTCTAGCACTCCCGACTGGTACATGTCCTCATTTCAGGTGAGGAAACGGCCTGTGAGAAGTTAGGGAACCTAATCCTCATTCTCCACTGCCCAGCTGCTATAGTATGGATTTGGGAATCGACCCCAGCTGCCGCCTTTTAAGCCGCACCTCCCATGGTACCACACTGTCCTGGGCTCCCCAGGGTTTGGCAGACAAGGTGATTGTGGCTGTCTTTTGCCTTTGCTCCTTCCTAGGAAACGGAGCAGATGATCTCTCTGGAAGGGAAGGAGTAAAGGCTTCCTGCCCCCAGAGCTTTGGACTAAGCCTGGGAGCTTGAAGAGGAGGGGTTGGTCGGGCGTGTGGACGCCGGTTACTGGTCCAATTAGGACGGAGGCCTTGCTTGGAAACCCAGAGAGCTTTCCTTTATTTAGGAAGAGAGGGCCCAGGCTCTGCTTTCTGAGGCTCTCCTGTTGTGGACCAGGCCCAGGGAGCTGCTGGGAGCCCATCCCTCCAAGCCCCGTGGCCTGCGGGCATAGCGGGCGGGCTCTTGTACTGTGGAGCCCAGGAAGGCCTGCTTCCCGGCCTCCCTCACCCACTAACTGAACTCATCCGGCAGAAGCCCTCTAAGTGACCTTCTGGCCCCTTCCCAACCCCACACGCTTTGGAATCAGGTGCAGTGTCCACCTGAGTGACCTTGGGCACTGCCGTCCCTCTGTGGGCCTCCGGCAGGGCTGTGGGCCAGATGGGCCTCTGGGCCCAGGATTCTGGGACTTCCCTAGTCCTTGGCTTCCTTATGTGTGTCTGAGGCCCCTCCAGTCAGTGAGGGAATGAACAATGATTCTGCACTTGCTATGAAAGGTGGCAGGGGCAGGGGTTTCCACCCTCGGCTCTGCCCCTAGGGCGCCGTGTGGCTTGAGGCAAATTCCTTTTCCTTCCTGGTCTTCCGAGGTGCCTTCTGAGGATCAGAGAGCCACTTTCCAGGGGAGGAGGCCAGCCCAGAGCAGTGTCCCACAGGTCGGACAGCCGGGGCTGGCTTTGGGGAGAGAGGGCACGGAGGCTGGAAAGTCTCGGGGAGTGCAGCCGGCACCTGGTTAAGGTTGCGTCAGAGAGGCCCCGGGCGCCGAGGGCCGCAGGAGCCCTGCCTCCCCTCCCGCCAGGCTGGCCTCACGGGTCCTCTGTTCTCCCTCCCAGGAGGCTCGGACGGCTCGCGGCTCTACGACTGCGTCTGGAGGTACAACTCGAGCGTGAACGAGTGGACCGAGGTGTCGCCCATGCTGAAGGCCCGCGAGTACCACAGCTCCTCGGTGCTGGACGGGCTGCTGTACGTGGTTGCCTCGGACAGCACAGAGCGCTACGATCACACCAGCGACACCTGGGAGGCGCTGCAGCCCATGCCCTACCCCATGGACAACTGCTCCACCACCGCCTGCCGGGGCAAGCTCTTCGCCATCGGCTCGCTGGCCGGCAAGGAGACCATGGTGATCCAGTGCTACGACCCAGACTCTGACCTCTGGTCCCTGGTCAACTGCGGGCAGCTGCCGCCCTGGTCCTTCGCGCCCAAGACCGTGACCTTGAACGGACTCATGTACTTTGTGAGGTGAGTCCTGCCTGAGGCCCCGGCGGCCGGGCAACCCTCCTGCACAGTCGTCATCGAGGCTCTCTGGCCGCCGCTCTGGGGCGGGAGTCTGTAAGGGATTGGGCCTCTGGGCGGCGGCCGTCCCGGGTCTGAAAGGGCCCACAGGGGCCCAACTGGACAGGCTTGGTGCCCAAGGGGTAGACTTAGGTACTGTCTCCTTCTCAAGGCACCTCCCATCTGAGGGCACAACAGGGGCGTCGTTACCCAAGCCCCTGCATGGACTCAGGCAAACCCTGTAGGGTAGACTAAGCATTAATTAGGCACCTACTGTGTGCCGGGCACTGCGTTGAGTGCCTTTACCGATACAATTTCGTTTGATCCTTGCTATGATCCTAGGAAGTGGGACCTTTTACAAGTCTTCATTTTATAGTTGAAACTGAGGCAGGCAGTGGTTACCTGACTTGTCCAGAGTCAGAGCTGGTAAGCGTCTGAGGCCGGATTGGAACACTGACTCTGGAGTCGAGGTCCTGAATTCAAATTCCATCTCTGCTACTTTGTATGTGGGTGACCTTGAGCTCCTTAAACTCTCTGGGCCTCAGTTTCTTTATCTGTAAAATGAAGTGATTAGGGAAAAGAGCCTCTAGTGTCTCAGCTCTAGATATTCAGTCACAAGCACTTTTTTTTATAATAGCTTTTTATTTTCAAAATCCACATGAAGATCGTTTTCAGCATTCCCTCTTGCCAAACCTTAGGTTCCAGATTTTTTTCTCCCTCCCTTCCCTTTCTCCTCTACAGCAAACAATCCAATAGTTGTTAATTCTTCTGTATGCACTTCCACAATTATCATGCTGCACGAGGAAAATCAGACCAAAAAGGGGGGAAAATGCCAGCAAACCCCAGAAGAGAGTGAGGAGGCTGTGCTGTGCTCCACCTCGGTTCCCACAGGCGGCTCTCTCCATCACAAATGGTCTGAATCAGGCCATTGCTGGAAAGAGCCATGTCTGTCACGGCCGACCATTGCATGATCTTGTTGCTGTGTATGGTGTTCTGGTTCTGCTCACTGCGCTTAGCGTCTGTTCTTGTAAGTCTCTCCAGGCCTCTGCAGTCATCCTTCAGCAAGCGCTTGTTAAGCACTTGCTGTGTTGGAGACACTGAGCTAACCACTTGGAACTAAAACGGGAGCTCAGGGGTCAGTGGGCGGCTGGGGGGAGCACCAGCCCCCCAGTCAGGAGGTCACGAATTCAAATCCGGCCTCAGACACTTCATACTTCCTAGCCGTGTGACCCTGGTAGCCCCAACTTCCTCCCAGCCCGTTCTCATGGGAAGTCGAGTCAGCAAGGACAAACAAGGGGGCCCCTTGAGGTGGGAGGGGGCGGAGGGGGAGAGCCGCTCTGGGAGCAAAGGGCGACGGAAGGAGAGTTCTGAGGCTAGATGCAGTGTTCTGTGTCTGGAGGACGTCTGATTCGGCTTTTCTCTGGGCCCGGTCTCCGTGATTGTAGCCAGGGATCACTCGGTTGAGGCTTTCCTTTGTTAAATCAGAGGCAGCGTGTATTAGGCGCCTGCTGTGTGCGAGATGAGAAGCTCAAGCTTCCCTGACAGTGTCCAGGACACCGGTGTCCCCGAGGCCTCCTGAAGCCCTGTCGGCCTGCTTCCTGCTCACTCCAGGTGCAGGAGCTGTGGGTCTTCCCCTTAAAGTGTCCAGTCCTGTGACCAGGGTCCAGGGCAGAGGGTTCCAGTGAGGAGCCTGGAGATTGTGCAAGCAGGCCCTCCGGCCTCCGCAGTCACAGCCGTGTCTGAGCAGCCCGGGGCTCTGTGTGCTTCCTTCCTGCAGGGGACCAGGCGGGAGGGGGCCCTCGTGCTCACTGAGGTCCTCCCGGCGAGCTCTCTGGGTGGCGGGGGGAGGGGCTGGGCTTGGACCTGGGGAGATCCGGAGCTGGAACCGACCTGGTCATTTACTGGTCGTGTGACCCTGGACCAGACTCCTACCTCTCCGTCTCAGTTTACGCATCTGTGAAGTGGCCCAATAGTGGGCCATCCCCGGCCATATCATAGTGAGGAGCCATCGGGAGCCTCGTGAAACGTTTTTGCAAATCTTCAAGTCCCGTGAGAGGGCCTGCCGCTGTTCTGGCTGTTTGTTGTTAGGGAGCCTCTGCCATGGCTGTGCCGATGCGTTCTAGCTGCTGGGAAGCTGGGGGCCAAGAGCCGGCTCGCCCAGGCCTTGGAGGCGTGCGGCGACAAAGCCGCCACCTACGCGGCACTCGGGGTCTGAGAAGCGCTCACAGGGGTCTGGCCTTATGCTTCCCGCTGCCCCGAGAGGGAGGAGCCCCGCCGGGTTAGGAAGCCGAGGAGAGCTGAGCGACAGGCCTGGGGGCGCTCGGCTGTGAGTGTCTGAGGCTGGGTTCTAGCTCTGGGCTCCTCACTCCAGGCTGGCGTGTAGCCACTGCCCCTCCCCTGCATTGAGTCACATGTGGAGGAGCAGGGAAGGCTCGGGGCAGGGGGAGGGAGCCCTGCAGAGAGCAGGGGGGAGGGGGGAGGGGGGGGCTTGGGTGCAGCGCCCGGCCCAAGGGCCCGCCCAGGAGGGCCCAGGTTCGGCTTGGCACAGGGGGCATGGGAGCGCTGGCAGGAGTGGGCACTGTGGGCCCTGCCAGCCAGCCTTCCCACGGGCGCCAGAGGCCAAACAAAGCTCCATTGTGGCCCTTCTGGTTCCCATGTCACTTCCCCACACCTCCACTTCTCATCGGACCCTCCCTTATGACAGAAGGGGCCCCAGTGGACGGCCACAGGGGCAGCTCTGCGAGGGGGAGGGGCTGCTGCCCTTATCAGCTCCCCAGGGCTGGCTCCAGTTCCACTTGCCTTTTCCCCTCTTTGTCGGCTGAGGAGGCTTGTGTTTTGTGTTGGTTTGTTTGGGGGGCTTGGGGGAGAAGAGGAGGAGAAAGGGGGGTGTCGGAGTGGGATTAGCAGCAGTTCGTCCCCCTCACCCCCGAGTCTGTGCTGGGACACGCGGGGCCCGTGGAGCACCCGTGCCCTTGCCCGGTCACTCCGTACCCACCTTCACGGCCACCCTGAGCCATCTGAGGAATGTCCTGAGGTGAAGCCGCTGGCCCCCGGCCCCGAGGTCTCCTCAAATAGAAAGCCGAGGGGCTATAAATAGGCTTCTCAGAAGGCTCCCGACTTTGGTTACAGCCCCTTCTCGCTTGGAGGGGCCGCCTGCGAGAATGTTCTGTCCTGCCCTGGCTGCCCCCGGGGTGAGAAGGCCTCCTAGAGGGCCCAGCTCCCAGCCCAGGGCGAGAAGGCCTCCCGGAGCCCCCGCCGCTGGCTGCCAGGGAGGCTCCCCAGGCTTTCCTGGCCAGAGTTCCCAAAGGGAAGCTGGGCCCAGAGCAGCCTCTGGCTTTCTCCGAGAGAATGAGTCCCGAGCTCCTCGATAACATGAGGACTTGGGGCGGATCCCCATTTCTCCCCAGCCCTAGAGAGGAGCCAGAGTTCCGGGCTGGCCGGGGGTTAGACCCTGATGTCGGTCCTGCCTTGGGAGCTTACTAGCGGGTGATCCTGGGCAAGGCCTCCCCAAGCCTTGGCTCTTTCTGTCCATTGGGGGGCATTGAGAATACTTGGCAAACCTTGACCGCGGCCAGTGTGAGCCCCCCAGACACGGGCTTAGCCACCGGCGAGTCACTGAGCCCGAGAGGCTGGAGCCCTGGCACTCGTGTCCTCTGTAAAATGGGGTTCCTAAACACCCCCTCTGGGCTTGTGAGGACCAAGTGAAGGGACACCTGGGAAGGGTTTTGGGAACCTGAAAGCTGTGAATGTGTGTGTGTCCGTCTGTCCACATTTATATCCTTTGAGCTAAGGGGGAGAGAGGTCCAGTCTAAAGGAAAGGACATTTTATTCTGTTTGCTCTGTTCAGAATCAGACTGGGGGAGGGGCAGGGCGGTAGGCTTCTGGCGTCTCCCACTGCCACTCACCTTGACGTGGTAGGGGAGGGGAGGCCTTCACATTGACCGGGGAAGGCTCCTGTCACACACCCATGTCTGAGGGGGGAGCCCCTCTCCCAGTCTCCCTTCCGTGTGTAGACACCGCATCCTGTGTAAGTGTACCTTGTCAGTGATGGAGTGCAGAACGGAGGCTCGCATGAGAAGCCTCGAGTCTCTGAGACGTTAGAGCCTGGTGGAGGAGAGACGGGCAGCCCAGACGTGTCTCCCACCTGTGCCCCAGGCCGGCCTCCTGTCCCTGGCAGGGCAGCCTGCGCCCTTCACCTGCCACCCTTGTGACTGGAAAGGAGGGAGGAGTCTGCTGGAGGCAGGACCGGCCACCCGGTGATTGCCCCCAGAGCTCTGCTCCTGCTACCGCCTGAAACCTTGCAGGAGAGGGAGTCATGGATGGCCTCCTCTTGGCCCCCAGCATTCGGATCTCTGGCTTCTTAGTCACCTAGAATGGCGCAGTCACTCGGACTCTTTGTGCCCCATCTGGGCTTTCTTGGCAGAGATACTGGAATGTTTGCCGTTTCCTTCTCCAGCTCATCTTACAGCTAAGGAAACTGAGGCAGACAGGTAATGACTTGGTCAGTCACCCAGCTAGGAAGTGTCTGGGGCCAGATTTGAACATGGGAAGTTTCCTGATTTTAGTCACTGTGCCGCCTCTGCCCAGAGTTTGATTTCGGAAAAAGAATAATAGAATGGGAGGGTGGGGGAAGGGCAAGCATTTATTATGCTAAGACTGTGCCAGGTAAAAACAGTGTCTCCTTTGGAAGTCCCTGAGGACGGCCCCTGGCGGGGGGCAGTCCCTCGGCAGTGTCCCTGGCAATGATGCCTTTCTTTGGTCCCCACTTGGAGGCACCTCCCCCCCAAAGGTTCTTAGGTTTTTAAACTAGAAGGACCTTGGAGATCATTTTGTAGAGGAGGAAATTGAGGTTTAGGGATGTGTGGAGAGTCTTGCCTAAGGTCACCAAGGAGTATATGAAGAGGTTGGATTTGCATTCAGGTTCTGTGACTCCCAGGCCGTTCAGTATCATGTGCCACACTCCCTCTCAGTAAGAGCCACTGTCTGGGGGTGTTTTGAATCATGAGAAGTTTTCCCCCCATGGAAGTAAAATCTGCCTCTTGTATCTTTTTATGCTTGTAAAATGGGAGGCTTGAATTAAAAGGCTTCTTAGTTTTATTCTAGGCCTCTTTCATGTTTCATCGTCTATGGGACAAAAGCTTCTCATGAATCATTGCACAAAGGATCTCTCCTAAAAATAACAATGGCATCCCTCACCCAGGTTGTGTTCAGCAATCAAATGGGAGCTCCTGTGTGCGGCCTGCTGTACATCCTAAAGGGCCACACGAAGCCCTAGCTGCCCATCCTGTGCTCAGAGATTCTCTATGCCCCTGGGTTGTTTTCATGGATGCTTTGTTTTCTTTTACACTGTTATCACTTCCTAGGACCTCCTGCCTTACAGCAAATAAACCGGCAAGGGCTTCTGGGACACTGAGAGTAAGCAGGCCTTTTCTCCTGTCATCTGGTGTGATTGGGTCACAATCCTCCTTGGCGGGGAAATTCGGTTCTTTTGTATTTCTCTCTCAGCATATAGTATTGGGTCTCGATTTATCCGTAATGAAGTGCTGGACTTATTGACAAATGCATGAGCAAAGCACTTATTGTGTACAGAGCACTGTGCTTTTGTTCAGTTGTCCTTAGGACCTGTGCTCCCTATGAATGAAATCCCAGTGTCCGTACTTGTAAAAGGAGGGATTTGGCCTGGAGGGTGTCTGAGAAGCTCTTCTGGTTCTGGCTGGAGGCAGTTAGTGGCTAGAACTCTGGACTTGGGAGACAGGAAGAATCCGAATTCTAATACTTTTTTGTCTTTCCCTTTACTTCATTGTGTGGCTCAATGTCCTTGCCTCTGTCTCAGTTAGGCAGGAATTCCTAAATTTCTTTAAATTCTTCATATAGTCCCATCTCAGAGGGCCATATTCCATTATATGCAGGCAATGGTTTTCTCAATCATTCTCAAATTAATGGCACTTACTTTGATCCTAGCTTTTAGTTCCCACAAAAAGTGCCCTTTGTTGCCTATATTAGGGACAGCAAGGTGGTGCAGTGGGAGAGAGAGCACCAGCCCTGCCGTTAGGAAAGTCCCGAGTTCAAATCTCACCTCGGCTACTCACTAGCTGGGCAAGTCACTTAACCAAAAGTTGGCCCCAGTCCCTCCTTCGTAAAATGAGCTGGAGAGGGAAATGGCCGATCTCTCCGGGACCTGCCAAGAAAACCCCAAATAGGGTCACAGTCAGACGTGACTGAACAGCAGCAGCAGTAACGATAATAATGTCTGTTTGGGGGGATGTGGAATCTCTTCTCTTATCTCGGAACTTCTTTGGTGAGAGTGCCTGGATCAGGGTAAAGAGGGGAGGGGATGTGGCGTCAGTGGGGGCGTATGCCCACACGTGAATCATGCATGTGCGTCTCCATGTGCATACGTACACTCATGTGCAAAGAGAAGAGACAGTGATGAAAGATTGCCTTGGGCCCCACGTGTTTGACCATGAGTTCCCTGAACCTTCCTGAGCCTCAGTTTACTCACTTGTGAAATGAGAAAAATTGTAAAATGAAATCCCTCCTACTTTAGACCAGGAAGCTTGAGAGAGAGTGACTTTGTTCTTTGTGTCCTAGAGGTCACAGTCATCAGCCAGGGGCAGGGGTAAGTTGTAAAGAAGGTAATTCAGGCTTAATGTGGGGAAAAACTGACAGGGACGGCTCCCTCCCAGCAGGAGGGAGTGGAGGGGCGGGGAGCTCCAGGCAGAGGCTGGACAGCCCCTTGTTGAGTATGCTCTAGCCAGGGTGGGGAAGCGGGGTGGTCTCTTTGGGTTACAGCTTGAATCGGGTGCAGTGATGGATTGGAGCCAACTTTTTTTTTTTTTTAATTTTCAATAGTATTTTTTCTTTCCAAATGTCTGTAAAAATAGTTTCCAACGTTCGTTTTTAAGACTTTGGCTTCCTAATTTTTCTCCTTCCCCAAGACAGCCAACAATTTGATATAGGTTAAATACGTGCAAATCTTTTAAACACATTTCCATATTTGTCATGTTGTGCAAGAAAAATCTGACCAAATGGGAGGAAAAAAACAAAAGTGGTGGAAATACTCTGCTTTGATCCACATTCAGTCTCCATAGTCCTCTCTAGATGCAAATGGCATTTTCCTTCCCAAATCGATCAGCTTTTCCTTTGAATTGTCACCTTGGGGAGAAGAGCCACGGCCGTCCCATAATCTTGTCCGTGTGCACCATGATCCCCGTCCTGCTCACGTCACTCGGCACCAGTGTGTGGGAGCTTTCCAGGCCTTGAGCCGACCCCCTGAGCTTGTTGGAGCTAAATCTTCAGGGTGAGCGCATATGTCCCTGAGAAGGCAGGGCGGGAGCTGGAGACCAGGACTCGATTTGTTGTCCTATTCATTGTCCAGATGTAAGTGATAGGGAGAAGTGTTAGTGATGCAGAGCCAACATGAGAGCTCCTTGTGGTGCTTGTTGGCTTTTGTGGCTCTTGTGATGAAACATTTTCCATCCCCTACTGGGTGGCCATCTCCCTTCCCTCTCCCAGCTTCCTGGTGCTCTGGATGGTAGACCTTTGATGAGATGTTTAAGGAGGGCAGTCTTTATTCCCCGTCAGTGCTTCCTTTTTTTATTCTAGTCACATTGCTCTTGTTTGTACAGAAGCCAAATGATCAAACTTGTCTCTAAATTGTTCAATTTAAATTAACTTTAAATTTTAAATTGAATTATAGATATTGTCTATTTTTTTTCCTGTCCTCAGTCTGTATCCTTTATTTGGTCTAGGCTCCCTCCTGCCTTTCATCTTAGAATCCAGCTGTTTGGGGCTGGTTTGGGGTACTCCCTGAAGAGTGTCCAAGGAGCAGAGTGGGCCCTCAGAAACTGTCCATTCTGTCTTCTGTCTGACCAGGAATCCCTTCTTCAGCATCTCTGGCAAGCACGGCGCTGGTCACCGACCCTTTACCCACAAATGCTCCCGCCTCCCATTGGGTAGCTCCGAATGCACCATTCCCTGTGCCCCCAGAACCAAATGCAGCGTACCGGGCTTTGAAGGCCCCCAAGCTTGGTCCTCCAGCTCTTGGAGCTGGTCCCCAGGTGACCCTCCTCGGACGCCCTCGGGGCTGGGCGGCCTCTAGGGGCAGCTTCAGGCTGGTGGGGGGGGGGGGCGGCGTGGTCGCCATGGTAACAGCTGCATCCTTGGTCCTGAGGAGGCTGCCCCTCCTCCTCACCTCGAGTCCAGGGCCCGGCTCTTATAGATATGGAGCAGTGTGCCCAAGACCAAGGGCAGAATGCTCCACTGGGGACTGAGGGTCTTCTTTTGGTGGAGACTCCCGACTTTGCACTAACCAGCCCCCATTTGTCTCTGACAGAGATGATTCTGCTGAAGTCGATGTGTATGACCCCATCAAGAACGAATGGGATAAGATCCCGTCTATGAACCAGGTAAACTTGGAGAGGGGAGTGCCTCGGGCACAAAGCCTCATTGTGTCCTTGGGTGGGGGGGATCTGGGTTTCTGAGGAGACTAGGCTTTGATGGGGTGGGGGCCATTGCGTGCAGAGATCTTAGGCAAGGGTTTTTCTGTGAAAGATACAAGTCAAGCTACTTTTGCTTTTTTTAAAAAAGTGAATTTCTATTATTTAATTTTATTTACTTATTATTCTTATTACTTACTTGAAACTTTTATTTTTACAAAAAGCTTCGTTATCTTTCGTGAATGTCATTTATTTCTGGGAACAACCTCTCCTAGTCTCCAGAAAAATTCACTCATTGAACAAAAATAGTGAATCCTGTGACGGTGTACAACATTTGGCCCTGGCCTCCCTCCTCTCCCTCAGGTTTTCTTAGAGCTCTTTATCCCCGTGACATTTAATCCCGGATTTTACACACGTAGAGGTCTCGGCCTGTAAATTAAGCAGCCAACAAAGTCCAGTCTCTTTGTTTTGCACATGAAGAAACTGAGACCCCCAGAGGTCACGCTGCTGGCACCCCAGGAAGCTCTTCCCTGTCTCTGGGAGCCTCCCATTGTATCTCCCCAGGAGGAGGGAAGCTCTTTGACTGATTTGTCTCGTCTTTGCATCTGTATTGGGGGGTGGGGGTGGTCCAGGTGTGCCCTTGGACCTCCGTGCCTGCAGTGAGTGATTATTGGGGGGGTCCAGGTGTGCCCTTGGGCCTCCCTGCCTGCTGTGAGTGGTTATTGGGAGCCCGACCTCACCTGGCTTCTCCCCTGCTCTGTAGGTCCACGTGGGAGGCAGCCTGGCGGTCCTGGGGGGCAAGCTCTATGTGTCAGGGGGCTATGACAACACATTCGAGCTCTCAGACGTGGTGGAGGCCTTCGACCCGGAGACGCGGGCCTGGAGTGTGGTGGGGCGCCTCCCGGAGCCCACCTTCTGGCACGGCAGCGTTAGCATCTTCCGCCAGTTCATGCCTCAGACTACATCAAACGGGCATGGCTTTGACCTGGACAATGCCAGTGACTCAAATTGGAACCGGTCCCGGCAGCGCCTCCAGAACCAGAACCAGAACCTGAATGAGCTCCGTTAGCCCCAGCTGCCCCTGGGCCTCCATGAGGGACATGGTCGGGGGAGGAGCAGAGAGAGGGCCCCGTGACAGGTGGCGGGCGTGCCGAAGAGCACTGGGACCCCACTGGGGGCTCCTGCCAGCCCAAGCAGAGGGTGCCCAAGCTCCCTTCCTTTTGACCTGGGGGAGAGACCCCACCTCCACATACACCACTGGCTTCTGAGGCCAGATCCTTGTCCTTTGTGCCTCCTCCGTGCTGGGGTCCTCCCCCCAGAGCTCCCATCCACAAGCAGCTGCCGTCCTGGAGGCCTCTCCTGGGGGCTCCGAGACTGGCGCTTTCTGCGCAGGCCGCCCATGCTGAGGGGTCTCTGTGCTGACCTTCAAGATGGCGAGGCTGGGGGCTTTTTGGGAGCCCCACTCCTCAGATGGGCCAGGGACCCCCAAATTTTGCTCTGTGGTGGTTCAGCTCCCGGCGAGTCCAGCCAAAGCTGTTTGTGAAGTGGACCCCCGGGTCCTGGGGGGTAAAAGCATCTTGTAAAAACACAGCTTTCCCCCCACCCCTGGGGCCACTTGTGTGTACTCTGCTCAGGGTTAGAATGGAGGAAGATGCTCTGGGGTGACTGGGCCTGGGCGGCCTCCTCCCTCTCACTGGGGGAGGAGCCAAGCTCTGGCCCTGGGGGATGCTCAGAGTGGGGGGCCACCTGCCCCAACACTCCCTTCTTATGTGGGGGTCGGGAGTCTCCAAGGCCCTTCCCACCCACCAAGAGTCCCAATTGACTCTTCCCATTGGATTTATTTCAAGAGCGATGCTCCTGTGGAGAGCAACGTGGGGGAGAGGCCTTAGGGACATGGGGCTGGTCACAGAGCCCATAGGGCTGGGATCTCAGTCCCCCTCAGATTCTTGCTGGCTGGGTGGGCCCTTGCTCTCCCACTGCCCAGAGCAGCCTGCCTGCTCTAGAACAGAGGGGGGTCTTCTCCCCAGGAGCTTGGATGATGATGATTTAAAACTCTCTGAAAACCTGAACATTTCCCTTGGTGTTTTTGCCTTGGGCGGGACCCCGCCTTCGCCATACTACGCCCTGCAGGGAATACTTGTGAGACTGACAATCAGCCCTTGAGGTTAAGATGATTTTTTTAAGTTAAGCTAAATCACCCCAAGTTCTGAGCCCCCTCTGAGGGGTTCAGCACTCAGAGGGCAACGCCCTCTGTGTTGTGTCTTGCACTAAGTTAACTGGCTGTGCCTGCTGCACAGGATCAATAGGGACTGGTCAGGATCCCCGGTGGAGAAGGTCCCTGAGAGGACAGTGACATTTGGAGGGGACGCTTGCCATCTGCAGAGCCTTTGGAGAAAGGGGGTGACCTTGTAGGTTGGGGAGGGGGACAAGATGCTTGATTTAAAATCACAAAGGCCCCAAGTCCCAGCCCTGCCCAAGCTGGGAAAGTCACTTAAGGTCCCTTTGCCTCCACATGGCTTTTCTGAAGCCCCCTGCAGCTCAAGCTGTGATCCCCAGGTGACAGCAATGCTTCTCCCCAGGAGCCAGTGTTCCCCATCCCCTGCTTCTGGGCTCTGAGCCCCAAATTGGGACACGTCGGTCGCTTTTTGGTATTTCTTACTATGAGAAGCATCCATCTGCCCGAGTCAGCTCAACTGTCTGAACTGTCCTGGACACCAATAGTCCTGAAAGAAGCAGTCGCGGGAGGATGCACCCCGTGGATCACCTGTACAAGAGCTTGGCACCTTAAAACACTGGGCTGTTCCTGCCCTGGGGATCCCCGTCGCCCCCAGGGCCACCTCTCCCCCACTGGCTCTTTGCCCCCCACCCAAGCCCCGGCTGTAGTCACACACTTGAACCCCGAGTTTCCCCATAACCCCGACCTGCCTCTTTCCCTTTCCGGGATTAGCACTGATGATAAGCTGGTGGTTTGTGCCTGTCGAGTGTCTGTGTGTCCGTGTGTGTGTGTGTGGTGTCTGTACTGAACTGAACTTGCCTTACAGGACAAACGCCGAATGTCGGACTCTTACAGAGTCTCTCTATTTATATGGATCCTCTAGACTTGCTCACGGCCGTGTGAGATGCGGAACCAAGGGCCGACGTGGGTTTGTGTATTTATTTTGTTTACTGGGTCAGACTTCCATGGCCCAAGTCATGGGTGAGGGATCCATCGCATACTTTTTTGAAATAAAGACATTTCCTATACGTTCAGACTCCTGGTATTTGTGCTTAATTTCCGCAGTGGAAGTGGAGTTTGGCTAAGGGAGACATCAGTGGACGAGGGGTGAAGGTCGTGGATGAGGGATTTGGAGGAGGTCGGCTGCATCTTTGGGAACCCTCGGGAGTGAGATGTGATAGCTGGAAAATTAGGAAGGGGTTGTGGTTCTGGAGGACTTGGATCCTGAAGAAACGGGAGTTGCTGGAATTGGAAGTGGAGAAGTGATGGGCCAAACCTGGGCTATGAGCTTGGCAGCCCACGGAGTTGGGGAGGAGAAGGCAGGGAGACACTCTCAAACCCACGTGCTTAGTGGTTGGTGGGAGCTGTCACTATTTCAGATTTAGAAATGTTTCCGGGGTCTTTTCCGATCCAAACCACAGGATATCCTGCACAGGTGAGATGCGTAACAGGTGGTCTCTGAAGGCCATCACCTCCCTTTGCACTAGACAGACCAGGCTGACGTACTCAGGGTGTGGGGCCCCTGGCATGAGGGCTTCCGGCTGGTTTGGGGTGGCTCATCCCTTTTCCTTCTTTCTCACCTGGGGCTCACCATAGCCCTATCAAGGTAAACCCGGCAGAGGGCCTAAACCAGGTAATCCACAAGCCTCGAGCCCATCAGGGTTCCCCCATGGAACAGACCAAGGAGAAGGGTTTGTCCCAGCAGTCACAAGGGCAGCTGAGGCAGGAGCCGTGGGCCCTGGTCAGATGCCATCGACCCAAAGGGCATCTCCTGCAGCCCAGGCAATCTCTGGGCATCCCAACTGATACTGCTGTGGGCTCTCATCCCCCTTCTTTTTGGGGGAAGTCTGAGGCAGACACCCCCGTAAACCCTGGGCTGCTGCAGAAACTGGTGTAGACCAAGATCAGGTCAAGGGGACTGCACAGGCCCAGCAGCAGCAAGATTGTGTGAGGATCAGTTATGTAGCCCTGTCAATTCCAATACACCTGGAACAGGAATCCAGAGAGACCAAATGCTGTAATGTTCTCTTCTCTATAATATAATGTTCTCTGGGAGCAGGTTTTTTGGGGGCTTTTGGAGGCAGCCTTCCTTTCAGTTCACAGTAATCATCACCCCAAATGCAGACAGGGGTTAAAGTTCAAATCCTTTATTGTCTCCTTCAAAGTCTTGTCTCCTTCCTGGGGCCTGGTTAACTTTCTTGGAGGCCTCTCTCCTTGGTTCCGAGAGCTCTTGCTGCTAGTCCTTTGCCTCTTCCAGCTCCCTCCGAATCCAAAGCCTCCAGCCAGCAGCCAGGTGGAAGTTGGAATGAATCTGACTCCACCTCCGAAGTTGGGCTTCTGGGTTTCTAACTTGTGAATCTCCCAAGTCCATCCTAGTTGAGACTCCTAGCTTATATATGCTCTCTAAAGGTGTGAACTCTGTGTGAACTTTCTTAAAGGTGTGAACTCTAATGTGTGAACAAAGGTGTGAACTAAGTACATAAGCATTGTCTCTATCCATTCCAGTGACTTAGCACCTCGCTTCAAGTTCTGGCCCATAACAAAATGCAAATGAAAACTTTTCACCTTTTCCTTTCACAATGTGACAAATACAGAAATTTTTTGTTTAGCATGATTGTATATTGTATATCAGATTGTTGTCTTGGAAAGTGGAGAAGAAAGGGAGGAAAGGAGAAAAAATTGGAAATCAAAATCTTATAAAATTGAATGTGGAAAACTCTTCATGTGTAATTGAAAAAAGAAAATGCTATTGAGAAAAGATTCATATATGTTTTTTTAATTATAATAACTTTTTATTGACAGAACCCATGCCAGGGTAATTTTTTACAACATTATCCCTTGCATTCACTTTTGTTCCAATTTTTCCCTCCCACCCTCCACCTCCTCCCCTAGATGGCAAGCAGTCCTATATTTGTTGAATATGTTGTAGTATATCCTAGATACAATGTATGTGTGCAGTTCCAGACAGTTTTCTTGTTGCACAGGGAGAACTGGATTCAGAAGGTAAAAATAACCCGGGAAGAAAAACAAAAATGCAAACAGTTTACATTCGTTTCCCAGTGTTTTTTTCTTTGGGTGTAGCTGCTTCTGTCCATCATTGATCAATTGGAACTGAATTAGGTCTCTTTGTCAAAGAAATCCATTTCCATCAGAATACATCCTCATACAGTATCATTGTTGACGTATATAACGATCTCTTGGTTCTGCTCATTTCACTTAGCATCAGTTCATGTAAGTCTCTCCAATCCTCTCTGTATTCATCCTGCTGGTCATTTCTTACAGAACAATAATATTCCATAACATTCATGTACCACAATTTACCCAACCATTCTCCAATTGATGGGCATCCATTCATTTTCCAGTTTCTAGCCACTACAAAGAGGGCTGCCACAAACATTTTGGTACATACAGGTCCCTTTCCCTTCTTTAGTATCTCCTTGGGTATAAGCCCAGTAGTAGCACTGCTGGGTCAAAGGGTATGCACAGTTTGATAACTTTTTGGACATAATTCCAGATTTCTCTCCAGAATGGTTAGATTTGTCCACAACTCCACCAACAATGTATCAGTGTCCCAGTTTTCCCGCATCCCCTCCAACATTCGTCATTATTTTTTCCTGTCATCTTAGCCACTCTGACAGGTGTGTAGTGGTATCTCAGAGTTGTCTTAATTTGCATTTCTGATTAATAATGATTTGGAAACACTCTTTCATATGAGTGGTAAAATTTCAATTTCATGCCTGAAAATTGTCTGTTCTATCCTTTGACCATTTGTCAGTTGGAGAATGGCTTGGTCTTATAAATTAGAGTCAGTTCTCTATATATTTTGGAAATGAGGCCTTTATCAGAACCTTTAACTGTGAAGATGTTTTCCCAGTTTGTTGCTTCCCTTCTACTCTTGTTTGCATTAGTTTTGTTTGTACAGAAGCTTTTTTATTTGATGTAATCAAAATTTTCTATTTTGTGATCAGTAATGGTCTCTAGTTCGTCTTTGGTCACAAATTTCTTCCTCCTCAACAAGTCTGAGAGATAAACTATCCTATTTTCCTCCAATTTATTTATAATCTCGTTTTTTATGTCCAAATCATGGACTCATTTTGATCTTATCTTGGTATACAGTGTTAAGTGTGGGTCCATGCCTAATTTCTGCCATACTAATTTCCAGTTATCCGCAGTTTTTGTCAAACAATGAATTTTACCAAAAGTGAGGATTTTGGGGTTTTGTCAAACACTAGATTGCTATAGTTGATATTTGTCTTGGAACCTAACCTGTTCCACTGATCAACTAATCTATTTTAGCTGTACCAAAATGGATTTGTACTGCTGTTTATAATATAGTTTAGATCAGTGCCAGGCACCTTCATTTGATTTTTTTTTTCATTAATTCTTTTGAGATTGCCTTTATTATTCCATATGGATTTTGTTGTTATTTTTCTAGACATAAAATATTTTCTTGAAGTCTGGATTGGTATAGATTAAATAAATGGAAGTTTAGGAATATTGTATCTTTTATTATATTCACTTGGCCTATCCAGGAGCATTTTAATATTTTTCCAATTATTTAAGTCTGACTTTATTTGGTGTGGAAAGTTTTTTGTAATTTGCCTATATAATTCCTGACTTTCCTTTGATAGATAGATTCCCAAATATTTATTCTGTCGACAGTTATTTTGAATGGAATTTCTTTTATCTCTTGCTGTTGGATTTTATTGGTTATAAAAATGCTTGAAGATTTATGGGATTTATTTATAACCTCAACTTTCTAAAGTTATGAATTATTTCTAATAGCTTTTTCGGAGAATCTTGTTTCTTAAGTATACCATCATATCATCTGCAAGAGGATAGTTTGGTTTCCTCATTGCCTATTCTGATTCCTTGAATCTCTTTCTCGACTTATTGCCGAGGTTAGTATTTCTAATACAATATTGAATAATAATGGTGATAGTGGGCAACCTTGCTTCACTCCAGATCTTACTGGGAAAGATTCCAGTTTTTCCCCATTGCATATGATGCTTACTGATGGTTTTAAATATATGCTCCTCACTATTTTAAGAAAAAGTCCATTTATTCCTATACTCTCAAGTGTTTTTATTAGGAATGGATGTTGGATTTTATCAAATGCTTTTTCTGCATCTATTGAGATGATCATATGTTTTTTGTTAGTTTGGTTATTGATATAGTCAATTATGCTAATAGTTTTCCTAATATTGAAACAGCAAGATTCATATTTTTAATCCTCATGTTCTGCTCTGCTGTGCACATGGTAATTTTTTTCTATTTTATTCTAAAGTTTTAAATATTTTTTAAAAGTGATACATGATTTAAACACAAAAGATAATATTATAAACAAATTAGGGGAGCATGGAATAATTTCTGTCAGATTTATGGAAAAATAAAATACTATTGAGGGAAAAAGTGAGAACACAGTATGAAGGGTTTATTACATAGACTTTCTTGAAATTGAAACTTATTTTTTCATATTTTGAATCCTCTCGTTCTGCTGTGGACATGACAATTTTTCTATTTTGTTCTAAAGTTTTAAATATTTTTTTAAAGTGATACATGATTTAAACACAAAAGATAATATTATAAACAAATTAGGGGAGCATGGAATAATTTCTGTCAGATTTATGGAAAAATAAAATACTATTGAGGGAAAAAAGTGAGAACACAGTATGAAGGGTTTATTACATAGACTTTCTTGAAATTGAAACTTATTTTTTCATATTTTGAATCCTCTCGTTCTGCTGTGGACATGACAATTTTTCTATTTTGTTCTAAAGTTTTAAATATTTTTTTAAAGTGATACATGATTTAAACACAAAAGATGATATAAATAAATTAGGAGAGCATGGAATAATTTCTGTCAGATCTATGGATAAAGGAGGGGTTTTTAAATAATATTTTTTTCTAATTACATTTAAAAACAAATTTTAACATTCATTTACAAATTTTGATTTCCAAGTTTTCTCCTTCCCTCGCCTCCCCCCTTCAAGGGAGGAATTTAGGACCAAAGAGATAGAATTATAGGATTTAAAGTGGACAGTTTTGATTATAAAAATTTTAAGACATAATTCCCTTAATACCAATTTCCTTAAGGAGTTCATAATCTAATGGAGGAAACAAGCAATTATATATATATATATAAAAAGCTATGGACAATATAAATAGGGAGTTACTAAAAGTAAGAGTGATCAGGAAAGTGTTCTTATAGAAGATGAGATTTTAGTTTGGACTTGGAAAAAACCTGGTAATATGAAATTATAACTATGAATGTGAATGGGATGAACTCAGTCATAAAACAAACATAGAATGGAATCAAATCAGAATCAAATATGTTGTTTACAAGAAATACATTTGAAAGAGACATACACAATTAAAATAAATAAAAAAAGGCAAGGGCAGCAATCATAATGTAAAACAAGGCAAAATAAAAATATTAAATATTAATATTAAAATGATCATTAATGTTAAAAAGTAGAAACAGGATAACTATATCTTGCTGAAAGGAACCACAGAAAATAAAATAATGTCAGTTATATATATGCACCAAATGAAATAGAATCCAAATTCTTAATGGAAAAATTAAATGAATAAAAGGTAGAAATAGACCTTCCCCTACAGAGTTAAATAAACCTACCATGAAATAAGTAATAAGTCAAGAAAATAAATAGAATCTTAGGAAAATTAGATATGATAGACCTCTGGAGAAAACTAAATGGGTATAGAAAGGAATATACCTTTAACTCAGCTGTATATGGCACTTTGAAAAAACTGACCACATATTAGGATATAAATACCTCACAAGCAAATGCAGAAATATTAAAAGAACCCTTCTCTAACCACAATGTAATAAAATTACATTTAATAAAGGACCATGGAAACATAGCTTAAAATTCAATTGATTGAACATAATTGATTTGATACACCCAAAGGGCTATCAAACTGTGCATACCCTTTGATCCAACAGTGATTCTACTGGGCCTGTATCCCAAAGAGATCTTAAAGGAGGGAAAGGGACCCACATGTGCAAAAACATTTGTGGCAGCCCTTTTTTAGTGGCAAGAAGTTGGAAACTGAGATGGATGCCCATCAGTTGGAGAATGGCTGAATAAATTATGGTATATGAATATTATGGAATATTATTGTTCTGTAAGAAATGACCAGCAGGATGATTTCAGAGAGGCCTGGAGAGACTTACATAAAGTTTTGCTGAGTGAAATGAGCAGAACCAAGAGATCATTGCAAATGGCAACAAGATTATTCAATGATCAATTCTGACGGACGTGTCTCAATAATGAGATGATTCAGGCCAGTTCCAATGGAATTGTGATGGAGAAAGCCATCTACACTTAGAAAGCCCTCTACACACATCTCTGTGGGGACTGAATGTGGATTACAACATAACATTTTCACCTTTGTGGTGGTGGTGGTCTTATTTGCTTGCTTGGTTTTTTTCCCCTTCATTCCCCATCCTGCCCTGTTTTATCTTATTTATTTTTCTTGTGCAACATGATAAATGTGGAAATATATTTCGAAGAATTGCACATGTTTAACTTATATTGGATTACTTGCTGTCTAGGGGAGGGAGGGAAAAAATATGCAACACAAGGTTTTGAAAGGGTGAATGTTGAAAATTATCTTTGCATGTTATTTTGAAAAATAAAAAGCTATTATAAAAAAGTTAATTGGAAAGTAAACAATGTAAAAAATGAATGGATCAAAGAACAAATCATGGAAATAATCAACGATTTCATTTAAGAAAATAACATTCAAAAATTTGTGAGCTGAATCAAAAGCAGTACTTAGGAGAAATGTTATATCTCTAAATGCATACATTAATAAAAAGAAAAAGCAGATCAATGAATTGGGCATTCAACTAAAGAGAAAAAACTGAAAAAACAAACAATTTTAAATTTCCATTTAAATACCAAAATGTAATCTTGAAAATCAAAAGAGAAATTAATAAAATTGAATGTAAGAAACCGTTAAACTAATAAAACTACAAGCTGGTTTTATGAAAAAAAGTTTATGAAAAAAATTAGATAAGCCATTGGTTAATTTGATTTAAAAACGAAAGAAGAAAACCAAATAACCAGTATCAAAAATTAAAAGAGTGAATATACTACCAAAAAGATGAAACTAAAACAATTATTAGGAGTTATTTTGCCTAATTATATACCAGTATAACTAACAATTTAAGTGAAATGGATGAATGTTTATAAAAACTGTCCAGATTAACAGAAAAGGAAACAGAATACTTAAATAATCCTATCTCAGAAAAAAAAAAATTGAACAAACCATCAGTGAATTTCCTAAGAAAAAATCCCCAGGATCAGACAGACTTTCAATTGAATTCTATCAAACATTTAGGGAACAATTAATTCCAATACTATAAAAACTATTTGAAAAGAAAATAGTTAAATGAGATTTACCAAATTCCTTCTTTGACACAAATATAATTTTGAAAACCAAAACCAAATTAATGAATAGTGATGCAAATTTTTGAAATAAAATGCTAGAAAGAAGATTACATCAAAAAATCATGACCATATATGATTTATACCAGAAATGTAGGGCTGGTTCAAAATTAGGAAAACTATCAGTATGATTGGCCAAATGAATAACAAAAATTACACAATAACTATATAAATAAATACAAAAAACCTCAAAAAAAATACAATATCCATTCCTAGTAAAAAAAAAAAAATTAGAAAGCATAGGAATCAGTGGAACCTTTCTTAAAATGATAAGCAATATCTATCTAAAACCGAGAGCAAACCTTATTTGTAATGGGGAGAAACTTGAAGCCTTCCCAACAAGATCAAGAGTGAAACAAGGATATCCATTATCACCACCATTATTTAATGCTTTACCAGAAATGGTAGCGATAGCAATAAAACAAACAAACAAAAAAAAAAAAATAAAAATAGGCAATGAGGAAACAAAGCTACCTCTTAGTGATATCCTCAGAGAATCCCAGAAAATCAACTAAAAAAACTAGATGCAATAATCAGAATTTCAGCAAAGTTGCAGGATATAAAATAAGTCCATATAAAATATCAGCATTTCTAAATATTATCAACAAAACTCAGTAACAAGAGATAGAAAGAAAAATTCCATTTAAAAATTATGGGCAGCTAGTTGCTGTAGTGGATAGAGCACCAGCCCTGAAGTCAGAAGGACCTGAGTTCAATTCTGATCTCAGACACTTAACACTTCCTACTGTGTGACCCTGGGCAAGTCACTTAACCCCAATTGTCTCAGCAAAAATAATAATAACAATAATAATAATAAGACAATATAAAATACTTGAGAGTCAATTGCCACAATAAACCCAGTAATTATAAGAACACATTTCACACAAATATAAATCCAAACAATTGGAAAAATATTAATTTCTCAAAGGCCAAGATAAAATAATAAAAATGACAATTCTACCTAAATTAATTTACTTATTTGGTATCATAGCAATCAAACTATTAAAGAATTCTTTTATAGAGGTAGAAAAAAAAGTCATTTGGAAGATCAGAAGGATGACAATATCAAAGGAATGATTGAAAAGAAATGTTGAAGGAAGGTGATCTCAAATTGTATTACAAAGCAGTAATCATCAAAACAGTCTGGTGTTGGCTAAGAAACAGAGTGGGGAAAAAAAAAGAGTGGAGGATTGGGTTTTAGGTACTGAATTAGGCATACATTTCTTGGCAAAGTTACTGGAGTGGTTGGCCATTTTCTTCTCCAGCTCATTGTACAGAGAAGGAAATTAAGGCAAAAAGGGTTAAGGAACCTGCCCAGGGTCACGCAGCTAGTAAATGTATAAGATCAAATTTGAATTCAGGTCTTCCTGAGTGCAGGCCGATTACTGACACTATCCACTGTGCTACCTAACCATAGTAATCTAGTATTCGATTGTTGGTGTTCTTTTCCCAAAACACAGCCAGGTGATAAAAGTTCAGATCTTTTATTGTGTCCTACAATATAGCCCGGTTAACTCAGAGGCCTATCTCTCTGCTTGGTTCCAAGAGATCTTGCAGTTTTGTCCTTGGCTTCTGCCTCTGCTTTCTTCAGCCTCCAGCCAGCACCAAGTTGGAAGATGCAATGAATCTCTTGCCTCGAAGATAGGGCTTGTGGGCTTCCTCCCAGAGTGCTCCTCTCCAACCCCAGTCAATGTTCCCAAGAAAACTCTATCAAGCTCTAAGAGCTTCCTGTATATATATGATCTTTCAAAGGTTAACAACTTCTGGAGAGAGAGGGATTCTGGGTTATCTCCCAGAGTGCTCTCTGGCCCTAAGGGAGGTGTGAATTAGGATATCTCATACTAATCCCTGAAATCTCCCAAAAGTGTGAACTCCATTGAGTACTTAGATACTTATGAGCTCTCTAAAGGTGTGAACACAAGCATCTTTTCTATCAGTTGTACTTAGTACCTTGTTTCAAGTTCTGGCCCAAAATATCTCCTTCTAAGATCAAATCAATCATATTGAACCATGCTAAATTAGATAATTATTGTCTCTATCAACTCCAATGTCTTAACATTTTGTAAAGATTCCAACATTTGATAAATCCAAAGATCAAAGCTTTGGGATTAAGAACTCAACATCAGACAAAAATTGCTGGAACTACTAGAAAACAATTTGGCAGAAACTAGGCATAGATCAATAGCACATATCATAGACCAAGATAACGTAAAATAAATACATGATTTAGACAGGGGTGATATCATAAGCAAATTGGGGAACATGGAATAGTTTATCTGTCAGATTTATGGGTAAGAAAAGTATAGCAAAACAAGCTAGAGAGCATCTCAGGACATAGATTGAACAAATTTGATTATATAAAATTAAAAAGCTTTTGCACAAATAAAACTAATGCAACCAAAATTAGAAGGAAAACAAAAGTGAAGGGGAAATTTCTTTGATAAAGATCTTATTTCTCAAATAGATAGAGAACTGAGTCAAATTTATAAAAATAACCATTTCCCAATTGTTAAATGACTATCAAAAGACAGCCAGTTTACAGAATAATAAATCAAAGTTATCAATAATCACATGAAAAAAAATCTTTAAATCATTACTGATCAGAGAAATACAAATTAGAAAACTCTGAGATACCACTTCACACCTATCATATTCATAAATATGACCCCAAGAAGAGGAAAATAACAATGTTGGAGGAGATATGGAAAATTTGGGACAGCAATGCACTGTTGGTGGAGTTGTGAACTAATCCAATCATTCTAGAAAACAATGCTATCCAAAGGGCTATAAAAGCATGCATATCTTTTACCCAAAAATGACACTATTAGATTTGTATTCCAAAAGCATCAAAGAAATTGGAAAGAGACTTATTTTTTTTTTATTTTTTTAATTAAAGCCTTTTATTTAAAAGCATATGCATGAGTAATTTTTCCAACATTGACCCTTGCATAATCTTTTGTTCCAAATTTTCCCTTCTTCCCCCGCCCTCTCCCCTGCATAGCAGATAGTCCAATATATGTTAAATATGTTGAAACACATGTTTAATCCTATATATGTATACATATTTATACAGTTATCTTGCTGCACAAGAAAAATCCAATCAAGGGAAAAAAAAACTCAGAAAGAAAACAAAATGCAAGCAAATGACAACAGAGAGAGTAAAAATGCTATGTTGTGTTCCACACTCAGTTCCCATAATCCTCTCTCTGGGTGTAGATGACTCTTCATCACTGAACAAGTGGAACTGGTTTGAATCCTCTCATTGTTGAAGAGAGCCACGTTCGTCAGAACTGATTGTCGTAGAATCTTGTTGCTGTGTACAATTTTCTCCTGGTTCTGCTCATTTCACTCAGCAAGAGTTCATGTAGGTCTCTCCGAGCTGAGACTTATTTGTACAAAAATGTTTATAGTATCTCCTTTTGTGATGGCAAAGAACTGGAAATTGAGGGAATGCTCATCAGCTGGGGAACAGCTGAACAAGCTGTGGTATGTGACTGATAGAATACTGATGTGTTATAAGAAATAAAGAGCATTATGACATAGAAATTATTTGGATCCTGGAGCGCTTCTGGGTAAAGGCCATATCTACAGTAAGAGCAAATTAACTCAAAAGATGGGAGGGGAAAAGAAGGAAAGGGTAGGCAGGTACCAAGAGCAAAGTGCAGGAGTAGTGCTGTACTAGACGTAGACCTTTCTTTTCCACTCAAATATTGGCTTTTTTTTTTTTTTTTTTTTTTGCTGAGGCAATTGGAGTTAAGTGACTTGCCCAGGGTCACACAGCTAGGAAGGGTTAAGTGTCTGAGGCCAGATTTGAACTCAGGTCCTCCTGACTTCAGGGCTGGTGCTCTATCCATAAATATTGGCAATCTTAAACAAGATGAATTCAAAATAACCTCCCTTGCTTCCTTGACTGCTCTTAAAGAGAGAAGGTAACTCCAAGATTAGACCATTGTGATTATACAAATAGGGAATAGGAGGAAACTCATTTATCTAAGCAAGGCAGCAAAAAAGAAATCAGCTGAATAGATTAGAATATACCAAAGAATACGTGAGAGAATAAGCTCTTCAGCTGGGAGTGAGAGAAGGGCCTGAATTTACCCAAAAGAAATCATCCCGAGGGAGGTGTTCTGGAAATCAGGACATGTTTGAAGAGTCACCTTCCTTTGTACATCTCCATGTGTATCTTTGAAGAATGGAGAAACTGGAACCAAATTAGCAAGTTCCCAATATGTCAGTAGTGTTGTCTCCTTATTTATATTTGGTTTTTTTTTGCTTTTTTTTCTTCCTGGTGATTTTTCCCGTTTGTTCTAATTCCTCTTTCACAACATGACTAATATGGAAATGTGTTCAACATGATTGCACATGTAGAGCCTATGCAGTATTGCTTGCTTTCTTGGGAAGAAGGAAGGGAGGAGGGAGAAAAATTTGGAGGTCAAAATCTTGCAAAAGATAAATGGAAGGAGGGAATTTAAACACTTAAAAAAATGTTAAAAATTGTTTTTATGTGTAATTGGGAAAAAATATTCAAAAAAAAGTTTTTAAGCAAGCATTGTGCCAGATGGAGTTCTCTCCATCACTCAGGAATACCTCCCTATATACAACAATGCACTAAATGTCTCAGGCTATACTGACATTACACTTCTAATAAAATGTAAGATTTTTGAATGTAAGATTTGATATTTGTCCTTCTCGTCTTAGAAATTAACATTAACACACAAGAGCTCAATAAATTCCTGATAATCGAGTGATGTGAACACTTGACCCTAGCAATATGTCCTTTAACTCGTTTTGATGAATCAAAAATCACTTAGACATTAGAGGAGAAAAGCTTTTTCTGATCAAATTAACTTAAATATAAAGGTATTTTATATATATTATTTATATTTATCTATAAAATATAGGTTTATCTATTTTGTTGATCATAAAAAAACAGCTTTTAGTTTTATTAGTTCAATAGTTTTTTGTATCAATTTTAATAATCTCCCTTTTATTTTTAGAATTTCAAATTTGATATTTACTTGGGGGCCTATTTATTCTTTTTCTAGTATATTTGGTTGCATGCCCAATTCATCGATTTTCTCTTTCTCTATTTAATGCAAATAAGCATCTAGAGATATAAAACTTCCCCTAAGAACTGCTTTGACTGCATCCCACAAATTTTGATATGTTGTCTCATTTTTGTCATTCTCGGACAAAATTATCGATCGTATCTGATTTGTTGTTTCACCCACTCATTCATTAGGATCAGATTATTTCGTTTCTAATTAATTTTTGGTCTCTTTATTCCTGACTTTCTATTACATGTGATTCTTTATTGCATCATGATCGGAAAAAGATGCATTTACTATTTGTGCCTTTCTATATTCGATTTTGAGGGTTTTAGGCCCAATTTTTGTATAGGTTCCATGTACTGCCAGGAGAAAAGTATATGAGGAATGGCTTTTAAAGGAAAAAAAAAAAAGGTTTAAGTGAGTCTCTGTAGAGGCAGTGCACCTAGAGAGGTGTTCAATCCTTCTTGAAGCTGAACTTCACCTGGTCTGAATGCTGGCAGAGGCTGAAGGAGGGGTGGTACCGGGGTTACCGACAGCTACAGTCAGTTATTTGTAGGGGCCTTGTGAACAGCAACCCATTATTGACTTAGGGTCTCTGCACTTTCCTATTGCTGACTACATGATGGGGCTGAGTGTGTAAGAGATGTATGAAAAGTAGAATTATCTAAGTATCAGTTACAACCTGAGACAAATTTTCCCGTTTCGTGGATGGTCAAGTTGAAGTTCAGGGAATTTGCTGCTGAGGTCCGTTGCCCCTGAAGGCCTAGGCAGCACCAAATGGCACCCTAAGATCACAGATTCAGGGAACTATTCCGAGTCCCATTTTTCAGATAAGGAAACCGAGGCTCCAAGAAGTAAGGTGCTTTCCCTCGGTCAGACTGGCAGAGCGAGTAGTTGGTGATCGCAGCATTCCTTCCACCGTGGGACTTTGCTCCTCTAATTCATAGGATGATAGGACAGGAGGGGACTTTTTGGAGAGGGGAGGTGTTCCAATCCACTCACTGCCTGCCCAAGTATCTGATTTGGATTTGAGCTCCGGTCCAGTTCTTTCCTTTCTAGGACGCATGGTCCATGTTTAGGTCTGGTCCACCTTTGTTCTGAGATGTTTGACGTGGTCCGAATCTCATCTGGGACACTTTTCCCAAGAAAGCCTGTGGCCATTAATTCTCCACGAAAGCAAATTGATCTTATTAGACTGCCCAGAATGAGCCTTCTCCCACACCAAGGGTAGCCCCGAGGCCATGAGTGGACTTGGGAGTTCAAGGGGGGGACCAAGCTTCTTGCCTCCCGATATTACTGGGGTGGGAGGGGACTAGAAGGTTAGAAGCTTGGGGATGGATTCTGCTCCTCCCGTCTAAGACTCCTTGTGAGGGTAGTATTACCCAAAGTAAGTGCCTTTTTTAATTATAGCTTTTTATTTACAAGACATATGCATGGGTAATTTTTCAGCATTGACCTTTGCAAAACCTTCTGTTCCCAAAGTAAATGCTTAAAAAAGTGTAGGAGTTCCCAAGTCAATCCCAATAAACTTGGGTTAGAAACTGCCATCTGCATCCAGAAAAAGAACTTGGAGACTGAATGTAAATCAACACACGCTATGTTCACTTCTTTTTTAACTTTCTCCCTTTTGTTCTGCCTTTTACCCCACTAAAGAAATGTGTATTAAAAATAAAATTTAAAAAAAAGGAAAAAAGTAGAAACCTTCACCAGCCAACACCTTAATATTATCAGTGAAGGCCTTGGAATTTAGGAACAGGGAGTGGAGAGCCGGCCTTTATGTGAGGTGCGAAGGAAAAGTCCAGGGCCTTGAAAAAAAGACCTGGTTTCAAGTTGTGCTTTTGCATAAATACTTGCCGTGTGACTTAAGCAAATCTTTTGTTGCTTTTTGCTCCTATTTCCTCTTCTGTAAAAAGGGTTCAGTCCAGACAAACGCACAGGCCCGTTCCAGCTCCTAACACCCCGAGGTCCTGTGGCCCCCCACAGGGAGCTCGGAGCGCTGGGCCCCAGTCGGACAGGGGTCCCTAGGAACGTCTGGGGGGGCGGCTCTAACTGCGCACCCCGTGCTCCTCCTGAGTTACTTGGGTTCTTCTCCACAGCTGCTTCTGGGATGAGGGCCCGCTGTGCCGAGCCTTGGGGCCACCGTTTCTGTGCAATACAATTGATCTTGAAGTTCAAAAGCCCCCCTGTATTCCTCGTGGGCTGCCCCCCCCCCCCCGAGGCCCATCAGGACAGACGGATGTGGGAAGAAGGCAACCACCGAGTCCAAAGCGAAATCTTTATTGGGGAGGGTTGGGGGGCTGCGGGACAGGGGCTATGTCTCACAGTCCTCCGGAATGGTGGCAGTGATAATGAGGGACTGCTCAATGACGTCGGTGCTAGAAAAGTGCTCCTCGGCGCAGAGTCTCTGGCCGGGGAGCTGGGGGGCCAGCCCTCCCTGCGTTAGGGACTCCACGATCACCTCGGCAGAGCCCATCTCCAGCTCCGGTGGAGGCTGCAGGGCCACCACGACCATCTTCTCGTCCTCGATGACCAGGTTCCGAAGCTTCCTCTGACGGGGATTGTAATTTTCTACCCGGTCGTGGATCTCCATGTGCCGGCGCAGGTGAGCCTGGGGAACAAGCAGGGCTCAGCGGGGGCGCCGGTGGCAGGGCGGGGGCGCGTGGAGCCCCTCCCGAGACCTACCTGGCGGGTGAATTTGTAGCCACACTCGGTGCACTCAAACTTGCGCACGCCCTTGTGTCTCCGCACGTGTACTCGCAGCTGCTCCACGGCTTGGGGGGCAGGGGGAGAGACACAGTCCTTTGTACGGTCCGGGGCCAGAGCACAGGACTGAGCCCTCCCGAGACAAAGGCGGGGGCCGGAGATGGGGGGCCAGAGGCGGAATCAGCCCCCAACTACTGGGGAGGACCTAGGAGACGGGCAGTCCCCACAACCGGACAAATCCCGGGAACCCCTCCTCTGGCTCCAGCCCCTTGGGCTCCCCCCTCCCCCCACAGAGGGTCCCCCTGGAAGGGCCTGAGGGGAGGGGGCACCTTTGAAGGTCTTCCCGCAGATCTGGCAGAAGTGGGGGCGGCCCTCCTGATGACGGCTGGCCACGTGCCTCAGCAGCGGCCCCTTCTCGGTGAAGCGCTGCTCGCAGAACTCACAGCTGAACGGGCGCTCACCGGTGTGCGTGCGGTGGTGCTTGTCCAGGCTGGCTGCAACGGAGCGGAGAGCGGGAGGGAGCGCGGCGCTCGGCCTGGGCAGGGGGGAAGGGCCAGACAGAAACCAGGGCCCCGGGCTCGGGGCTCCCCTCCCCCACCCCGGGGAGTACCTTGTGTGCGGAAGGTTTTGCCGCAGAGGTGGCACTGGAAGGGCTTCTCCCCGGTGTGGGTGCGCAGGTGCATGTTCAGGTTGGCCTTCTGCGTGAAGGCGTGGCTGCAGAACTCGCAGACGTACGGGCGCTCGTTCCTGGGGAGAGGGCCGGGGTCGCTCAGAACCCGCCCAGGCGGAGGGAGGAGGTGGGGGAAAGGGGCGAGCAGGGAGCTCAGGCCGACCATGGCCGGAAACGACCCTCAGGCGAGACCCCAGGGACCCACGAGGGCCCGGATGGAGGGGTCAGGCAGGAGACTCATACCCACAGGGTTCCCCTGGGGAAGCAGGGGCCTCTGTGCCAGGAGCCGTCACCAAAGAGGAACCAAGGGATGACTTCCTTCGCAGATTCCTTCCCGCCACTTAACAAGCAGTCACTAAGCACCTACTAAGTGCCTGGTGCTGGCCATCCCAAGACAAAACTAAGACCAGCCAGGCTCCCATTGACAAGAGGCCAGTTGAGAGGAGCAGAGAAAGCTGTTTCTGGGACTGCCAGAGCTGGCCACGAGGGGTCCAGGGCTGGGCGGCTCCACCCCCAGTACCTCCAGGGCCCCGGCCGCCTGTCAGCCTCTTCTCCACAGTCCTGACAATTCCCAGGACCCCCTGAAACCCAAATCCCGAGAGCAACAAGGCCCAGGGACTGAGGAGGGGCCACTGGTGGGAGAGGGGGGTCACAGCCCTGCCAACATCAGGCTGGGGTGGGGGGGCTCCCAAGGAAACAGGATGATCAAAAACAAAGGGGACCAATAACAAGCATCTTTTTAAAAAAGGCAGGTTCTAGAACTTTCTTTGGCTCTCCATCCACAGGAGGCTGCCTCCTTCCCATCCTCCACAGACCAGAGGCCCTCGGCCAGAACCCAGGGCATCTCCTGCAGCCATCACCGTAAATCAACCTCCTGGCTTCTGGAGACCTAGGGGCTGGGAGCACCCTGGGACCTCCCGGGAGCCTCTGGGAGCGCCCTGGGACCGCCCGGGAGCCTCTGGGACCGCCCGGGAGCCTCTGGGAGTGCCCTGGGACCTCCTAGGAGCAGAAGGGCCCGCCCGGACTCCTCCGAGTGCCAGCCCAAACAGGGAGGGTCCTTACCTGTGCTTTGCCTTGATGTGCATCTGGAGGCCATTGCGGCTGGAGGCTCGGTGCCCGCACTCCTCACACACAAAGAGCTTCTCCCCTCTATGCTTAAAGGCTTCATGTAACTGAAGCTCTGTTCGAGACAGGAAGCATTTGGCGCAGGTGGGACACTGCAGGCAAGAGGGGCAGGGAAGTTCACGGCCGGCCCCTACACCTCATGGCCGGCCTGGGGTCTGGGCCCCGTGGGGGGTGGGGAGCAAACAGTTTGCTTAGTTTGCTCCTGGAGGGAAGCCCCCGGCCCAGAGCTGCGGCCTCTGTCTCTGTGCTTCTGGGCCTGCACGGGCTCAGGGGAAGGTTGGCCTTGGGCTCCTGGGTCCCTTCTCCCCAAGGGGACCCCATGGGTCCCCGGCCCAGCTTCCCCTCCCCCCAGAAGCACTCACCGCGTGGGGCTTGGGGGCCCCGTGCAGCTTGATCATGTGACTCTGCAAGTCCTTTTTCTGCATGAATTGTTGTGAGCAGGACGAGCACTGAAAGAGAGGGTCCAGGGTCAAGGCCATCTGCCCAGGGAAGCCCCAGTCGGACCCACCCCACGACAGCGTTTTGGGCCAATGTGACCTGGTGGGGGTTAGTTCTGAGGTTGTGGCTAAGGGAAGGGGAGAGCTGAGCCGCAGGGGCATAGCAGGGACCACAGGGTTCAGCGGAGGTCATGGGGGCTTTGAGTCAGGGCCCCACCCTTCCAGCCCCCTGACCTTGTAGGGCATTTCCCCAGTATGGGAAACCATGTGAACACGCAGCTCCATCCTCCGCCGGAAAGTCTCCTGGCACACGGAGCAAGTAAACACCTGGAAGCAACAGGGGCCGGCATCAGGATGTGTGCTCTGGGTCCCGAGGCTGGGGAGCCACATAGGAGAGGGGGCCATGGGCAATGAGAGCAGCCCTGCCACCTGGCCCCTTGGGAGCCCCTGGGAACAGGAGGATTTGGGGCTATGGGCCAGGACCTCACTGCCCACAGCACTAACATCTTTCCTTACTGGCAACCTGGCGCCGACCTTCTGGGCCCAAAGGCCACTGAGGTTCCCAGGACAAGCTGTGTGACTGGGAGCAAGTGCTTTAACTCTTAACATCCCGTGTTCTAGGGCCCTCCCAGCTCTGACCTCGAGTTCTAAGGGCTCTCCCGGCTCTGACCTCCAGGGTTCTAAGGGCCCTCCCGGCTCTGACCACCTGGGTTCTAAGGGCCCTCCCGGCTCTGACATCCTGGGCTCTAAGGGCCCTCCTGGCTCTGACATCCCGGGTTCTAAGGGCCCTCCCGGCTCTGACCTCCTAGGCTCTAAGGGCCCTCCCGGCCCTGACATTCTATGTCCTAAGTTCCCTCCCAGGTTTGACATTCTACTTTGTACAAGTTCTATCCTGGAATTACTTCTTGTTCACACAGGTTGGACAAGGTTACCTTCTGAGATACAAAGGTTCTAAGAAAGGCATTTTCTTGGGGGCTTGAGCCACACCCAGATAGAGTGGGGATAGTGGGGCAGGGCCTCGGGCACCCCAGTAATACCTGCTCTGAACGGTTCAGGCAATTCCGCGCTTCGTGCTCCAGGAGATTCTCTTTCCTAAAGTAGCATTTCCCACATTTGGGGCATTCAAAAGGCTTCTCCCCCGTGTGTTTCCTGGAAGGAATAGAGCCCAAGAGGGATTTGGGTGCTAGAAAGACTTCCCAGCCTTCACAATGGACCCACTTCCCACCTCCCTCAGCCCTCCCAGAGAGAGAACAAGGACGGCAGGGGAACTGTATGCTGAGGGGCCTGGCCAGCGAGAAGGCACCCGGGGCAGGCGAAGACCCCCCAGGATCCTAGGCTCAGGACGCTGGCCAGACGGCCAACTTGCACTCGTGGGGAGAAAGCCAACCCCTCCAACCTGCCCCGATGCCGGGAGGACCGCAGCACATCCTCGCATGCACAGAGGCCGTGTTTAGTGCCTGACCGGCGGAGCGAGCCTCCTTCCAGGGGCCGAGAGCAGACCTCCAAGCGTGAGCAGCCACGGGGACGCTGACGGAGACTCTGGCCAGCTCTGGCCTGCCTCTGCCTCTCTGTGGGTCTGCTACGAGGCTATCCACAGAGGTGACTTCACAGCATTGTATTTGGGGCAAGGCCCGACCTTCCGCCAATCTTTCACTCAGGAGACAAGGACAGATTTGTTCCTAGTGTCCGAGCCACGCAAAGAGGGGAAGGGAGCCCACAGAGATGACACTAAGCAGAGGTTCGTAAACTGTGGCCTCTGAACTTTTAAAAATTATGCTGAGAAGCAGATTTCAATAGTACTGCTTTCCTTAGAAATTAATCCTCTGTATTTTTTTATTTTCTGCATTTAAAACCATCATTCTAAGAAGAGCTCCTTAAGTCTACCAGGTAAGGTCAAAGGGGTCCTTGACACAAAATAGCTTAAGATGCTCTGTCCTAAGAGGAAAAGCCTCACCAGCTTCCACTGGGAACACCCCAGAGCCACTTCCCCTTCTGCCAGGGAGCACTTCCCTCCCTCTCTTGCCATGTTCAGTGAAGGAATATGAAGGTGAAATGGAGAAATTTCCCATTTTTTCTTCTATCACACATGAAGGTTACACTGAAGAGTTACTTTGCCACCCTATTTACCCATCTTCTCCTGTCCTGTTCCTCTCTAGTTCTATGCACCCGCTTACTGCGAGAGCAGCCTGGGCTAGACGAATGAGAGGCCCGTCTGCCGGTGGCAGGGACCAGACTCCCTCTGAGACCACGGCAAACAGAAGGGATGATGGGAAGGAAGAAAGGTGGGAGGGACCTTTTCAGAACAGATAAACGGGCTCCCTGCTCTGGGTACAGAAAGGGCAGAGATGGGGAAAGGGAATTAAAAAAAAAGAATCTTTACCTGTTGTGGACTTTTAGATAATATTTGCTGAGGAACTTTTTATGACATGTGGGGCATTCAACCGGCACAGCTGTACCTTTTCTGTTCCCGGGGGGCTCGGTGCCTGGGGGCCCCAGGCTGAGGGCCGGCTCCAGAGCACCAAGCTTTGGGGCGGGGTCGGACTTCCTGGTGGTCCGCACAGTCTCTGTTTCAGAAACGTCACCTCCATCTGCGTCATCCTCGACTTGGACCACCACTTCCCACTACGGCAGAACAGGCAGACCAGGGAGGCGACGTCACCAAAGGAACTCTGCCCGGCCTCAGGCCGAGCCCAACTGGCGGCAACAAGCCGCCCTCTCTCCCTACTCTAAGGGCCTCCTGCCAGCCAGCCCTGGGACCCAGGGAGGAGCTAGTCCCCACTGCGCCCTGGTGAGGGTGGCACCTGGCCAGGGAGAAGCGGCTGGGAGCCCCCGCATTCAGAGGGGTCAGTCCCCAGAGGCCGGCCGCTGGTCCCCACACCTGGGCGCAGAGCCCAGCCCCAAGCCCATCTCTCTGTCTGTCTGTGAGAGTCTGTCCCACCTCGTCCTCTGTGAGGAAGGCTCCTTCCAGATCACCCCCAGGATCTGCCCTGGGGGTCCCCACCAGCTCCCTCCTTCTCCCATTCCCTGGGGGCACCTCCCCAGTACCCTCGGACAGCACCTCATTACTACCAGCCTGCAGCAGGACCCCTCCTGCCTTCAAGGGTCTCTGGGGGTCTTTACAGTCTTGAGGGTCCTTGTCCCCAGGACTGGGGGGAGTGCTAGGCTTCAGAGCTTCCTGGAGTCTCTCATGGGGAGAGGAAGGGCTCTCCCTCTGACTAGGGGGGCCAGGCTTGGCCCCAGGGGGGTTCTGGGGAGAGCAGGGCTGTGGAGCCCCAAGGCCCACATAGAACGCTCTGGCCACGTCCTCCTCCTCGGAGTCAGGGGGCCGCTTGAGGTGGCCGTTCACGTCTCCGGCCGGCTCTTGCCCCCCCAAGTCCTTGAAGCTCTGGCACAGCTCCACGACCTCGGGCACGCGGAGCTCCCTGGCGGCCAGGAGCACCTTCTCCCGGTTCCCTGCCGTGAGGGCCAGGTGGCCGGTGTAGAAGAAGTCCAGCAGCAGGCCGAAGATCTCGGCAAAGCCAGCAGGGAGGCTGACGCTGCCCACAGTGCCGTCCCCATAAAGGCTCTGGAAGAAGTGGCTGCAGCAGGCCAGCACGCTCCAGTGGGCCTTGAAGACCAGGCCGCCCACGTCCAGGGTGGCGTCGCAGTACTGCCCCTTCTCCCGTTGCTTGTTGAGCTCCTGCAGCACCCGGACGCTGTGCTGGACAAAGGAGCCGTCCATCGTCTGCAGAGGGGAGGGGGACACGGGGGTCAGGGGCTGGGCACCGGACAGCAGCTGGGCCAGCCCGGGACTGGAAGGGGCTCCTCCAGTCACGGATACCGAGCACCAGAGCTGATGTCCGCAGCAGCGGCGTCTGTTGGTCATACTCTCCCTGGGGTCACCCACCCCAGAACCTGAGCCTCTGTCTTCTGGAGACCCTGCCAGGGGAGGGGCACTGGGGGCAAAGTAAGGGGCACCTTTGGGACAATGCTGTTGGGGGAGAGGCATGACTGGGGGGTGCAGCTAGTCAGGAAAACAGTCAGCGAGGTACAGCTAACAAGAAGCTGCCTACAAGCAGCCAGGTGGTGCCGTGGAGGGAGCACCGGTCCTGGAGCCCGGAGGACCGAGGTCAAATCTGGCCTCAGACACTTAACACTTCCTGGCTGTGGGAACCTGGACAAGTCTCTTAACCCCAATTACCTCAGGGGAAAAAAAAAAGGCAGTAGGATTAGGAGAGAATATGGTTGAATGGAAAAAAAAACTATCAAATTTCTGTCATAAAGGTTTTGTATCCAAGATAAAGAAACAATTAACATATTACTGATTAACAGCTATTCCTCAACAATGGATAAATGGTCAAAGGGTACAAACAATTTCAAAAGAAGAGCTGCAAAGTATTCATAGCACTTGAAAGAATGCTTCATATCACTAATCATAAAAGAAACATAAATGCTGAAGTTGCACCTACACCCTGTAAATGGTCCAAGATGACAAAAGAAAAAAAAAAAAAAAAACAGTGATAATGTTGAATGGGTTGTGGAAGGACAGGCATGTTAACACATCTTGATGGAGTTGCGAAATGGCGCAACCATGTTAGAAAAAACTTGGAACGAGGCGAAGAGTGATTAAAAATTTAAAGTGGTTAATACAATGTCAACAAAGAACCACTTATGCCAGAAAGAATCAAAAGTGACTGTAGCAAAATTAGAGATCCAGCAGGAATGGAATGAAGAGCTAAGAGAAGTTGTCAGGTGCACAGGTGTCGGACATTTATTCATTAGCTAAGTCGATTTCTTTCTCTTCTTTGTCTTAAAAATGTTATGTAGAAGAGTGGGAGGCGTGTTGGAAAGGGGTACCGGAAAAAACTATGATGATGTAAAAAAAGATAGCCATAAAAATGTATGAATGGGAAAAAGCTCAAGGGTAACTTGGAAGATAGAATATCCCATATTTACCCCAGCGTGGGTGTTATTTATCTGACATATTTTGGACCTTTTCAATATATTGATCAGTTTTTTCCCCCTCTTTTCTTGTCTTTAAAATTATTGTTACATAAAATGGCTCTCTGGGAGAGGTAACAGATCTTTTTCACAGAAAATTAGAAAAATAGACATATAATAAAACCTTATAAAAAGGGCCAATCTGGTCAGCTGAGCATGGTTAATGAGGCTACAAACAGCTGATGGAAACTTATGGCAAGAGGCACATTTGATATGAATGACAGCTAACAGAACAGGTTCATGGTGAGTCAAGCCAACAGGTGTTGGCCATTCTGCACTGGGAACATCAAACAAAGGCAAGAGATAGTCCCCCTCCTTAAGAAGCTCACCTGGGGAAGATAATGTGCAAACATTTGGAACAAACAATTTATACAGAATAATTTGGAGATGACACAGACGGAAAAAGGGACCGGAAAGAATTCTTATAGAAGATGGAACTTAAAGGAAGTCACAGAAGGCAGAAGGTGGAGGAAAGGAGAGCGAGCATTCCAGACCTGAGTGACAACCAGTGAAAATGTTCAGGATCAGGAGATGGGAGTGTTGTTGTTTGAGGAAAAGCTGAGGGCAGTATCCTTGGTCAAAGCGATGGGGAGGAGTTAAAGCACAAGAAGACTGAAAAGGCAGAAAGAGGTCAGGTTATGAAAGGCTAATCCTGGAGGCCATAGGAAGATACTGGAGCTTACTGAACATTGGACGGACATGGTCAGATCCGGGGTCTGTTTTCACACGAGACTAACTTTACAGGTGGACTGAGCAGGGACAGACCTGAGGCAGGGAGACCCTTCAGCAAATCCATAGGAGTTCATGAGATGGCCAAAGAATACGGTATAGTGCGTAGGGGAGCCAACTCCCGGTTACTGTATTTTGGAATGGCCTTTCATTGGATCAAAAGCTGTAAAAACCATCCTTAGCTGGAGCGCTGTACAAAAGCAGCAGCTGGGGACGGCTGCAGTCTGCTGACCCTCTGGGAGAGGAGAGGAAGACCAAGGACGCCCACCGTTAGTGCCCGGGACCGGGATGAAGACCAGGAGCAGAACCAGAGACGGGAACAGCAAGAGTGTGAGCGACAGTGTCAAGGCTGAGGACAAGAAGGATGGTGCCGAGGAGACGGTCGGCCTTGGGGGGGGAGAGGTGGGAGAAAGCCCCGGAAGGGGGGTGCAAATCCAGCCTCAGACACTTACTGGCCCGGTGACCCCGGGCAATGCCGTTTGCCTCTGGTTCCTCATCAGTAAAAGGAGCTGGAGGAAGAAAGTGCAAACTAGTCCAGTGTCTTTGCTGAGAAAGCTCCACGCAAGGGTCTGAGGAGGGGGAGACGTAGTAGTCAGCAAGGACGCAGTTGGTGGGAGGAAGGATCAGAAGCCGTCGGGGCCCACGGGGAGAGGGGGCCAGGAATGGGGGGGGCACAACTAACTGGCACAGTTAATGGGGGACCCCAGGAAGAGGGGAAGGGTTGTCAGGGGCCTAACTATCAAGGAACAGGGGAGGAGACGGCGAGCAGGGGGCACAACTACTGGGGAACGACAGCGGAGGAGCTCCTGAGGCGCGGGGCGCCCCGCGACTCAGGGACGGAAGCAGGGTTCGGGGGGACACAACTACTGGGACACCGGGCAGGGGCAGTTAGTGGGGGGCACCGCTGGCAAGGCTGGGTCAAGGACCACGGCCAGGGGCTGATGGCCAACGGTGAATTCCGTTAGCAGGACACGGGAAACGAGGGGTCCGGCCGTCGGGGCAGGGCAGCAGCTCACGGGGGAAGACTAGCGGGCCGGTTAGCGAGCGCGGTTAACGCGCAGGGAGGTTCGGGGCCCCGGTTAATGGGGAGCGCGGCTAGCGGGACCCGGTTAACGGGGCGAGGCCGCGAGCCCCGCCCCCGCCCCGCCGCCGGCCCCTCTGCGCCTCGCGGCCCGGCTGCGCACAGCTCGACGCTCCCTGGGCGGCGCGCCCCCGCGCCTCTCCGCCCCTTCCCGAGAGCGCGCCCCGCCGCCTCACCTTGCCCGGGCCCGGCCCGCTCCGGAGACTCCCCAGCGCCTGCCAAGCTCCCACCGAGGAACTGCCAGAGCCGAGGAGTGCGCAGCCGCGCCGAGCAAAGCCCAGCGGCGCCGCCGGATGTGACGTGGCGCGCACGAGACTGGGGCGGGGCCACTCGCGGCTTCGGGCTCGGAGCGGGGCTCGCAGCCGGACGCCAATGAGAAGCCCTCAGAGGGTGGGGGTGGAAGCGGGGGTTGTGGCGACCGGATGTTGCTCGAACCCTCGGCCACTGAGAGAACCTCGAGGCGGCCAATAGGTTCGCGCGAGGGGAACGCTCCGCCTCCCCGCCTCCCTGTTGCTGAGGCAACGGCAGAGTGTCGCGCCTGGCCCCGCCCCCCCACCGGACAGGCGGGCCTGGCCCCGAGCGTGGGGCTGCCTGCCGAGGTCTCGGGGTCAGCCCTTCCCCGGCCGGAGGCGGGGCTCCCTAAGAAGTCGAAAGCAGAGGCGGAGTCGAGTTCTTTTTGGCATCCCCAGCTAGGCCGGGATTTCCTCTTTGCGGGAGAAACCGGCTCCGCTCCTCTCCAGCTCGGGGACTGAGAGCTTCACCTCTCCCGTCAAAGTGGGTCGCTTTGGACCAGCTGACCTCTCCCGGCCTCAGTTTCCCTCCCCGTAAAAGTGGGTCGATTTCGACCAAATGACCTCTGGGCCTCTGTTTCCCCCTCTGCAAAATGAACGGATTAGGCCGGATGGTCTTTGATCTGATTCTGAACGGGGGTAATGGGGGTGGGGAGATACCTTTTCTGATCCCCCACGGCGGGTGCCCTTGGTTCCGGCCCCTCGCAGCCAGCTCGGGCCGGATTCAGCTATGCAGTGACCTGTTAGCCAAGGCAGCCCTTAGAAGTCACCTCATCGCAACCCCCGCATTTTAGAAGGAAACCGGAAGTGAATTTGCCCAAGAGCACACAGGTGGTGAGAGGGAGGGCCAGCTTTTGAACCTGGATCCCAACTCCCAATTCATCTTTCTTTCCACTATCCCACTAGATCTATGAGCCCATAATTCGTATTTCATAAAGATTCATACTTTTTTTTTTTTTTTAAAGAAATAGGGGTTCTCTGCTCCTTTATATGGGGCTGACTTCAGATGTCTCTTTTCCTTTCCGGGACTTAATTTCCCCATCTGCAAAATGAAGAATTTGGAGTAGGCAAAGTCCTCCTTGGTTTTAGATCCTATTACTTAAAGGGCAGCGTATCAGGAAGAGCACTAGAGTCAGGCTACTCCTACCACATAACTATAACTCTGGGCCTCAGTTTCCTCGCTTGTAAAAACGATGGCATATTGGAAGATCTCATGTATTCCAGTTCTAAATCCATCTATTAGCCCTTTTGTTAACTCAAAGCCACCTTCCACCCAAGAATTCCAAGATCCCTTCCAGCTCTAAATCCTAAAGTCCTAAACTGCAGTGGAAGTTGATAGAAAGAGATTTAGGCTTAATGTCTGGCACAACTTCCAGAGGATTAAAGCCATTTAGAATTTGAACAGGTTCTCTCTTCAGGTAAAGAACTTTTTACTAAAACTGAGTCTTCAAGCAGAGATTGAAAAAAATGCCCGAGGAGACACTTGATTGGGTGTGGATTGGATTTTATAGCTCTTGACCATCCATCTGACTTTGTTGAGCTGTGCTGGAGAGCTATGATTTGGACTAGTCTCTGAACTTCCTTCCTTCCTTCTTAGCCTTTGAACTACCAAAGTTCAGGAGAGGAGAATATGTCCGGCAGAGACTTCTCATTTCCTCATCCTATTCCTCATCCATCCATCCATTCTCTCCCCGCCTAAGCTGCAGCCCTCAGGAGGAGCTGCAGCGCTGTGTGTAATCTTGGATAGAGGCCTGGAAATACTCCGTAGTGTTGAGGTCTGGGCGGCAGAGGATGACATAGCACTTGGGGAGGAAGTAGCCGCTGAAAACACCGCCGAGGCTGCTCATGATGACCAACGCGTTGATGGCTGGCAGGTATTTGCCCTGGTAGACACTGATAGTGGTAACCAGGCCGATCCAGGAAATAAAGTAGAGGAGCAGGCTGAAGGTGATGCATTTGGCCTCGTTGTAGTTCTCGGGCAGATCCTTGCCCAGATAGCTCCAGGTGAAACAGCTGATGGAGAGCAGGCAGGTGTAGAGAATGCTCAGCATATAGCCCGGAGAGCTAGCCCCGGAACACTCCAGCACCACCAGCTCGGGGAACCTGTTATATTCCTTGGTGGGCCGGGGGGTCCAGGCCACCAGCCACGTGATACATATGAGCAGCTGGATAGTCGAACTTATCACCACAAAGATGCCGGGTCCATGGTTCTGCACCCAGGAATGATAGAGGGTGGGCCTCTTGGCTGACAACTTGAAGATGAAGACCAGCTGGAAGGAGCGAATGGTTAAGCAAGACAGGAAAACGGCAAAGCCCAGAGCAAAGAGAGATTGCTGTAGCAGGCAGGTGAGTGCTGTGGGTTCCCCGAGGAAGCAGTAGGGGCTGCAGCCGGCGCCTGCCAAGGAGCCCAGCATGAGGAAGCACATCCTGCCCCCCGCCGATCTCACCACAGGAGTGTCCAGGTGCCGGGCAAACAGGCTGGCCACCCCTGCCAACAGGAGGAGCAGCAGGGTGTTAGCCCCCATGAGCACCAAGGAGACTGGATGGTGCCAGGGAAGGAACTCGATGGTGCGGTTGAAACAGGTCTGGCTGCCCTCCGGGGACCATTCTTCTTTCTGACATGGCTGGCAAGTGTACTGGTCTGGAAGGAAGGAAAAGAACCCTGAGCAGAGACCCCTTCATCAAAGCCCAAGACAGCAGGAAAGTTTACATGGAAGGCCTGAGGCCTGGGAGATCCAAGGCCTGCCTCATACCCTGAGGGTTTCCTGTGGAATAGCTTTGGCAGCCAGCAGCTGGGGTTTAGCTCTCAAGGCTTCCATTATTCAACTTCTGTTACTGGCTGTATGCAAAGCACTGGGCAGATTAGGGGAGAAACGGTAGAAACGGGATTCTGTGCTTGGAATTGTCTCAGCAGGCTCCCAGAGGAGATGAAAGCTCCCACATGTCCTTTTCTATGACGTCATAGGGCCACACACACATATCCTAGAGACCCTTCTACAGTACTGGGGCTATCTGCTGTCCTTCCTACTGAGCTCAGCTATTTTGTGGGCTCCAGTGTATCCCCCCTTTTTTCCTCCGAATGGTCAATTTATTTTTACTACTTCAAAGAGGAAGATGATTTCCTTTTTCCTCTCCAATATTTTCATTAATCATACCTTTCTGACTTAGGATTCAGTGGTTTCTCTGCGCCTGAGTATGTAAGAACAGAAAGGAATATGCAGCAAGAATATTCCGAGAGAAATATACGAAACTCCAACCTAAAACTGGGCTGGGAAGAACAAGGCACTTTAATCACTAGGATTACCAGTATATGGTACACATTTAATAAATGCTTGTTAACTGATTGATCTTGACTATGGTTTATATAAATCCTCTTTGAATAGTGTAGCTCTGCCACAATTTTGTCTACTGGGAGGATTCTATTATTTGTTTCTTGGCAGAGGACAAAAATCTGCCTTTTGCAGGGTAGGTCAGCGAGTATATAAATATGGCATCCTCAGGTGGTATGTTTCTAAAAGTAGGGCCTTTATGAAGGAATGGGGAAGGAAACAATTTTAATGAAGTGGGAATGAGATAGAAGCTGTAGCTACACACTGAACCTCTGCTCTGCCTTTTCTGATGAGAATAACCGCTTTGCAAACTACATAAATGTCTGTGGTTATTTTAGGGTGACATAAACGCCTGCTAAGATTTGGCTGTGTTGGTTTCTGGGACTGGGGGCAGAACTGTGAGGAGGCAGGCAGGCTTCGGGAGGGCGGACACTCACCACTTTGGTTGAGGAAGGTCCCAGCTGTGCAGAGTATACATTCAAAGCAGCAGTGGTGCAGTCCCACTATCCTCCGGGCCGCTCCTGTTTGACACTCCTCAGAGCACACTGATCGAGGCACCTGGATCCAACCAGAGATATCCCAAGTTCAGCCTAGAGGGGGCCACAGCCAAAGGAGGGGGGTGGGAAGGAGGGACCTTAAAAGGCTCAGGAAGCCAGGCCACAGGGACAGATGTTAGAGCCTTGACGTTCCTGGATAATTAATTCCCTTTGGATTTTCCCAATAGAAGTAGAGGAGAGTTGTGTCCTCTGACCCCTCAAGATCTGGCATGCTGAGAATTTGTAAGTGTAGTTCCCCTCCTGACATCCCCCCCCCCCCAGTCACCCTTAAATTCTGGACAGTGACTGCTTTATCAGAGAGTGGCCTGGCCACTGGCTGTCCCATTGTGATTCCCAAAGGGGCTCGTTACCTGGTTTTTTTCTTTGTGCCAGAGGATTTTAGTCCCATCTATTTCCAAGTGATCTGGGTACCATGTGGAAGATCCAATGACTTTGAAAGTCCAGTTAGGGCCATTCCAGTCCCATGTAACAATATCATATCCACTGACCGGATCTCCATATTCATTGAAGGACACAGTGTTCCCGTGCAGTATGAAATTCACCTTCTTGATCTCCTCCAACAGCTGCAATATATAGCAACCATATGTCCCAACCACAGACTGTACAGAGCTTCCCTTAAATACCTGACCTGAACAAAACCAAAGAATTCAAAATAAGAGCTGTTTAAAATGAGAGGAAATGGGGCAGCTGGTGGGGGGGTGGGAGGTAGTAGATAGAGCACTGGTCCTGGAGTCAGGAGGATCTGAATTCAATGTGACTTCAGACTCTTACTAGCCTTGTGGCCCTGGACAAGTCACTACATCCCACTGCCTCCTTAATTGAGTCCAGGTGCTATTTAGAGACAGCTTTACCCTTCCTAAGTGAGCTGAGTTAAGTATAGGGGGCTCCCCTGTTGAGGTTTTTACCCCTGAATTTCACTTTCAGGCAGCCAGGGACATGACAGAGAGGAGGAGAATGAGAAGCTGGGGGGAGAGAGAATTTTCCTAATGGGATTTGCCTTTGAGTCCCTGAATGATGGGAGAATGAATTTCCAGAACTGTGCTTTGTGGAGGCAAAGCTCTCACCTGCCAAGGATAGATCCTGCCTGTGGCGCAGACTCCTGAAGGGCAGCCCAGGAGCTGGTGTAGCCCGCGGGCCACAGCATACACGGCGGTGTAGACACTGTAGGCTGTATTCATGGAAGAGGAGCTCAGCTCAGTGGGGATATCTGCTGTGAAAGGCAGGTGCTGATTGCAGGTGTGATGGTCCCCATACTGGGCAGGCTCAGCTACTGACTCTGAGGCCTTCTTGGCTCGGATGTAGGCCTCTTCAAATGCCGTCAAGCCGAGGATCTGCTGCTGCCGGATTGTGACGCCAATCACCGTCCCAATCTTTGAAATGCCGGGCACCTGGGTGATGTAAGTGGAGATGGACCAGGCTTCTGTGCCCAGCCACACTTTGTCAGTCACGTTCCGTAGCACCACGGCCTTAAAGAAGATGTGAGCCAGCCCTTTGTCGCAGAAGACCACCACCACCTTTGTGCCAGAGTTGGTGATGGAGAGCATCATGTTCTGCATCACGCCGTCATTGGCTTGGGCTGAAAGGGGCACAAAATCCTTATAGGCGATGCAGATTTTCTGTTCGGTGGTCAAGTCCTCTAGCAACTGCAGCCCAAGCCAGCCATAGTCATTATCGCTGCCGATCGCCGAGATCCAGGACCACCCGAACTCCTTCAGCAGCATCACCATGGTGTGGACTTGGTGCTTGTCACTTGGGACGGTGCGCAGGAAGGAGGGATACTTCCCCTTGTCACTGAACATCATGCTGGTCGCTCCGTAGCTGATCTGTGGGGTAAAGATTAAACTCTGCACTAGCTTCCAGGCGCACTGAGACAGAAGTAAAACCTCTCAGATTCACCTTTGAGCTGAAGACTGGGTGGTTTTCCATGTGGACACACACACACACACACACATACAAAACAGGACTACAAGGAGTTCAGGGAAGGCTGGAAGGCTGCTGGACAGAGGCACAGAGGAGGGAGACGGAGAAGTAGAAGGTTGATTTAATTGAACGGCTTGGTAGATGAAGGCAGTATATATATAAATCTGGAAAGGTAAGTTGAACTCAGACTGCAAAGGATTTTAAATGCCAAGCAGAGGAGTTAACATTTGAGCCAAAGGGTTATCAGAAACAGTGGTAGCTGGAGCATCGGCCTGAGATGAAGACTTTAGTTCAAATCCTACCTCAGACCTGTGAGCAGTGTGACCCTAAGCTGGTCATTTACCTCTGTGTACTTTCAGTCCCTTTTTTGTAAAGTGAGACTGGCCTCTAAGATCCCCTCTGCTTCTAAATACGTGATTCCATGACCCTTCGAGGTCTATGTTCAGCCCTCTGCTCTAGAAATATCACTGTAGTGGTTATATTTAGAAAGGGTTGGGCTGGGGAGAGACTTGAGCCAGAGAGAAAAAAGAACAAGTTTGTGGAGTGATTCAGGCCCGCACTAACATAATGAGTGAGGAGACAGAAGGGAGCACGTGGGACAGTCAAGGCTGTGTGCGTTTATGAAGTGCTTGCTATATAATTTATGGCACAGTGCTAAGTATGGGGAGATGATTAAAGGTAGAGTCAGCTCCTGAGCTGAGGGCATTCATAATTTAATCAAGAAGGCAACATGTTAAGAGTTATATACAAACAAGACAGAGACAGGATGAGTTGGAGCTAATCGACAGAGAGAAGGCCCTAAAATTAAAGAGAATAAGAAAATCCCTCTTGTAAATGGTAGAATTTTATCTGAGACTTGGAGGAAGCCAGAGAGGGATTGGAGATGGATAGGAGAGAGAGCATTTCAGGCAAAGATTGTCTTGTGGAAGGAACAACAAAGAGGCCAGTATCTGGGTCCCAGAGTACAAAGGTTAAGAAGACTGGCCAGTAGATGCCCATCAATTGGGAATGGCTGAATAAATTGTGGTATATGAATAATATGGAATATTATTGTTCAGTAAGAAACGACCAACAGGATGATTTCAGAAAGGCCTGGAGAGACTCACACGAACTGATGCTGAGTGAAATGAGCAGGACCAGGAGATCATTATATACTTCAACAATGATACTATATGATGATCAATTCTGATGGACCTGGCCATCTTCAGCAATGAGATGAACCAAATCAGTTCCAATGGAACAGTAATGAACTGAACCAGCTACACCCAGCGAAAGAACTCTGGGAGATGACTAAGAACCATTACATTGAATTCCCAATCCCTATATTTTTGCCCACCTACATTGTGGATTTCCTTCACAGGCTAATTGTACAATATTTCGGAGTCCAATTCTTTTTGTACAGCAAAATAATGGTTTGGTCATGAATACTTATTCTGTATTTAATTTATACTCTAATATATTTAACATGTATTGGTCTCCTGCCATCTAGGGGAGGGGGTGGAGGGAAGGAGGAGAAAAATTGTAACAAAAGGTTTGGCACTTGTCAATGCTGTAATATTACCTATGCATATAACTTGCAAATAAAAAGCCATTAAAAAAAAAAAAAAAAAAGACTGGCCAGGTTAAGAAGGACTCTTTGAAAAAGGGAAAAGATGGGGATGAGTAGGAATACAAAATAAGTATTGTAGGTCTGGGCCAAGTAAAAAAACAGAGAAACACTGAAGTTGGGAACCTGGGTTATTGGCAAGATGGCAATAGTCTCAAGAGAATTATGAAAACTCAGAAAAGGGGGGCATTTGGAAGAAAGATATTCTGAAGGAAAGAGTGATCACTAGTGTCAAATGTTGCAGAGAGGTCGAGAAGGATGAGAACTGAGGAAAAAGTCCTCAGCCTTGGCAATAAGAGATCCACTGGCAGCTTAGAAGAGAGTGGTTTGAGTTGAGTGAGGAGGTCAACCTTCAGGTAACAAAGAGTATAGAAAAGAATGAGAGGAAGGAAATAGAGGGGATAAGTGTAGGCACTTTTTTTTTTGGAGTAAGGTTTGGTTGAGAAAAGGAGAGATAGAGGAGATGTTTTTTGAGGATAGGGGAGACTTGAGCAGTTTTGTAGGCAGGAGGGAATGAGAAAAAAGTTTGGGAGCAATTTATTAAAGATGAAATGGATGGGATTTAGGAGGCATGAAGAAGGGTTAGCATGGTCAAGGAGAAAGGCCACTTATTTATCAGACATTTACCTGTAAAGGAGAGGATAGGTAATGGTATCAAGATGACATGAAATATAAAGGAGAAAGGAAGTCTGCGTAAACCAGACAAAACCAAAAATTGCCAGTCACTGGCTAAATCCCCAAATGACCCCCAAATAGACTGGTGCACACTAATGGTGCCTATAAATCCCTAACTTAGGGCTGGCCTGGACAGAGATCCAAAAGATTCCAGCTTACCTGGGGGACCAAGAATGTGCTCAGTAAGGATGCAGACACAGAGGTCAGCTCTGTGTTATCTGGCCCGATCACTGCCACCGCCTTGGGGTAATAGCTGAAGAAGTTTTCAGGAATTCTGATGCGATTGCTTCTGTGCTGAGAGAGAATGCTCAGTGTGGCGTACATATTCGCAGACTTTGAGCATGCATCGTAGAGCTCATAGCCCAGAGTGATGTTGGGAAGCAGAGAGCTGGAGTTGTTGATTTCCTCTATGGCGTACCTCATGGCTTGGAAGAGGTGATAGCCATGTTGATTGAAGCCATTGGACCTATTGGAAAAGCAGGCTCAGAGAGAAAAGGTCATCGACAGCCCAAGATCCCTCAAGGATGTCTCTTCCAACTGCAGTGTGGTCTTTGAACCTAATCTTCTACAGAATGGAATAAGGTGCTGTATGAGATTATCTCATCTGATTCAGGCTTTCATGTTTCCTTGAAGGTCTGTGATATGGATATGCTATTACTCCCATTTTACAGGTTTTCTATCTTAGGCTCAGGGAGGTCATATAACTTGCCAGGAAATGTCTGGGACAGGATTGGAATTTAGTTCTAACTCTAAGGTAAGTCTTCCATTCACAGCACCATCTGTTCTATAATCTTTGGGTACTCTGCAACTGGCAATAGCAACTCCCTTATTGTGGAGTGCTTAGTCTATTGGAAGCAGAGGTTAGAGAGAAGGCTGGTAGGAGTCTGGAAGGTCTGGGTCCAAGTCTCAGTTCTGACACATGGGATGGTGGGCAAACCAATGAGCCTCTCCATGCTCTAGACATGTTCTAAAACTTAGTGGAAGAGAAGGTACATTAGTAGAGGAAGTTTCCTCATATGGGAGATCCATAGATGAATGAGATCACAAGTCTGGTCACTGCCTGTTAATTCTGTTTCTATAAACTTGATTTTTACATCCCTTTGCAAAAAGGTGAATCTGGCCACGTGATGTCAGGAAAAGTTTTCACACTAGAACTAGTCACGGGTATGATGGGCTATTTTGGAAGTATAGTCCTTGTCAATGGATGTCTTTAAGAAGAGAACACTTGCTTAGTAGCCTGGAGTGGGGTTCCTTTTTGGGTACAGTTGGGACTAATTGACTCCCGAGACCCTTCCCACTTTAAAATTCTGAGAGAAGGAAGAAAACAAGCATTTTTTAAAGCACTTAGTACTAGACACTGTGCTAAGCCCTTTACTCTCACAACAACTCTGGCAGGTAGAGGCTATTATTTCCAATGTGCAAATGAGGAACCTGAGATAAATATTAAATGATCTGTCCAAGATCCTACTGAGACATCCTAGTGTCTCAACCGGCATTTGATTTCAGGCTTCTCTTGAGGAGTCTAATTGGGCAAGACAAAAGATGTGGAGCCTAAAATTCAACAGAGATGCCAGAACAAAATAAGAAAACGAGTAAGGGCAGAGGGAAAAGAGTAAAAGATAGATGAGGATAGGTGAACATCCCAAGAAAAGATTCCCCCAAATTCCCAAAAGCCTTTCTCAATGGAGATCTTGGCAATAGAGAATGGCATAAAGGGAAGGTGGTTCAGATGGAGGTTCTAATCCAGCAAAACCCCAGAGACAAGAAATTTGCACGTTGGCTTCCGGCTGAGTAGATTGCACCGTGGAAGCCATTAGTGCTTCTCAGCAGATGACTTCCATGAGGTTGGGATTCAAATCCCTCACTTACCTCTCACATAGAGTCACCTCAGGTTTGAGTCTGACTTCATCATAGACAGAGTGGATGGGGAACATTCCTGCGATGATATGGTCACCAGGCATCTTGAAGTCGGAAAGGGCCTTTATTTCTTGAAAGCTGAAGAGGCAAGAAATGAAAAGAGGCAGGGATACAAAATGAAATTTAAAAGGGATCATACTGCCCAGATGGAGAATCTCTTTTTTTCCACTTCAGTGTCAGAGGTACTCCCTCTCTGGAAGCGCAGGACTACTGAATGAGTCAGAATCTGGAGCTCTCCCCTCATCCTCCTCAATTTTATGCTTTGGAAAGGGGCGGGTTTTGGATATGATACAAAACCCAACACCAGCAGCTAAAATATTTGAGTTGGACTTCCTGGCTTGCGGTTCTACACAGGAACCCAAGGGATGCTCTTGGGGCAAATGAGGGGATGAATTGTCCTTGCCTCAAACAGGTGGCCTCCATTGCTTCTCATTTGACAATTGTGGATTTTAGATCAGGAAGGGTGTGGTAGAGTTTTTGTTGTACCATACTTTTGCTAAACCCTGGGAGGCTGCATTAAAGGAAGCTATTTGTATAATTTAGCTGGGGGGAGGTCTATCCTACTGTATGTTTGAACTAGAGCAATTGAGCCTTCCCTGACCATCTTCCTAAGGCAGATCTTGATTGCTTTGTTCTGCATTTTTTTTTTTTTTTTTTTTGCACTTTGTTGGGAATAAGGGAAGGAGCTTGGAGTGAGAAGGGCAGTATGTTATCATGGAGATGACAATGGACTTGGGAAAGGGAAGACTTGGGGTCAAATCTCAAAGTCACTTAACTTCCCTATCTCAGTTTTCTCATCTGTAAAAATCAAGGAGTTGCAGTGAAAGAACCCTGGGAGATGACTAAGAACCATTACATTGAATTCCCCCTTCCCTATATTTTTGCCCGCCTGCATTTTTTTTTTTTAATTTCCTTCACAGGCTAATTGTACAATATTTCAGAGTCCGATTCTTTTTGTACAGCAAAATAATGGTTTGGACATGTATACTTATTTTGTATTTAATATATGCTTTAATATATTTAACATGTATTGGTCATCCTGCCATCTGGGGGAGGGGGTGAGGGGAAGGAGGGGAAAAATTGGAACAAAAGGTTTCACAACTGTCAATGCTGTAAAATTACCCATGCATATAACTTGTAAATAAAAAGCTATTAAAAAAAAATCAAGGGGTTGGTTTTAGCCTTAAAGGTCCCTCACTCAGAGTTTTAAAACCATATTGTCTTCAGTCATTCCTGACTCTTGTTGACCCCATTTGGGGTTTTCTTGGCAGAGATACTGGAGTGGTTGGCCATTTCCTTCTTCAGTTTATTGTACAGATGAGAAAACTGAGGCAAACAAGGTGAAGTGACTTAGCCATAGTCACACAACAAATAAATGACTTGAGGCTGAATTTGAGCTGAAATGAAGCTTCCCAACTCCAGGGTCCATACTCTGTACACTATGGCGCCACCTAGTTGCAAATCTATACAGTTTTTGAATTATTGAATTCCTCAATCTGTGAACTAATTTTTAATGTTTTCATAACTATTTCAATATAACTAGTTTCTTTTGTAATCCTGTATATTTTATTTTATGCATTTAAAAGCCTTATTCTAAGAGTCCACAGGCATTATCAGATAGTCAAAGGGATCCATGACCTCCTCAAATAAAGAATCCCTGCCTTCCCCTGTGTTATCCATGACTTTGAACGCATGTTTGAGCACTTTTGGGGAAGCATCTGTGTTAGGTTTGTTTGATTTCAACATCAGTGTATTATCCACTAAAGCCCATGTCTGTCTTTATATAAATTATCTGTGCATGTGTCTTATTCCCCTACTCTATTGTAGGTTCCATTATTTATTTCTTACCTAATTTTTGTTATCCTCAAATCCAAACTCAGTTCAACCTTGATTCAATGAATAAATCCTACCCATCAATTCTATCTGCAGAACACAGGACCTAGTTCTTCTTATTGACACCTCCTCTTCACTAAAAAGTCTCTGCAGCCTCCTTGACAAGCTGGGTAGGTCCCCTAAATGATCTTTGGCTCCTTCGGGCATCACATATATTGATCTTAGAGTTGACTGAGAAGCCAGGAAAAGGTCACATTTCCCACCCCACCTTCTATAAAGGGATTCTAGCATTGGGGTAATGCTGGGGGAGGAAGGGAGTGGACTTTAAGACATAAAGCTTGATGAACTGGTAGCTGCTACTATTGAGATCTCAAAATTTTATGGAGACATTTGTTCTTGAAACTCAAGCCTCTAAGATGACAGGAAAAAATAATGATGAGTGTTGGAGGGGATGTGGGAAAACTGGGACACTGATACATTGGTGGAGTTGTGAACGAATCCAACCATTCTGGAGAGCAATCTGGAATGATGCCCAAAAAGTTATCAAACCCTTTGATCCAGCAGTGCTACTACTGGGCTGATGCCCCAAGGAGATACTAAAGAAGGGAAAGGGACCTGTATGTGCAAGAATGTTTGTGGCAGCCCTTTTTGTAGTGGCCAGAAACTGGAAACTGAATGGATGCCCATCAGTTGGAGAATGGTTGGGTAAATTATGGTGTATAAATGTTATGGAATATTATTGTTCTGTAAGAAATGACCAGCAGGATGAATACAAGAAAGGCTTGGAGAGACTTACATGAACTGATGCTGAGTGAAATGAGCAGGACCAGGAGATCATTATATACTTCAACAACCATACTGTATGAAATGTAATCTGATGGAAGTGGATTTCTTTGACAAAGAGACCTAATTCAGTTTCAATTGATCAATGATGGTCAGAAGCAGCTACACCCAAAGAAAATACACTGGGAAACGAATGTAAACTGTTTGCATTTTTGTTTTTCTTCCCAGGTTATTTACCTTCTGAATCTAATTCTCCCTGTGCAACAAGAAAACTGTTTGGATCTGCACATATACATTGTATCTAGGATATACTAGGACATATTCAACATGTATAGGACTGCTTGCCATCTAGGGGAGGGGGTGGAGGGTGGGAGGGAAAAATCGGAACAGAAGTGAGTGCAAGGGATAATGTTCTAAAAAAAATTACCCTGGCATGGGTTCTGTCAATAAAAAGTTATTATAAAAAAATGCTAAAAAAAAAAAAAGAAAAAAAAAGAAAAAAGAAACTCAAGCCTCCAATTCTGTTTGCTATGAGGTATTCAATACACAGTGCTGGGAAAACCAGAAGGGCAGAAGAACTGGGCATAAAAGCTCGGATTTATGGAGTACTTTTTCCCCCGTCTCATTTGATCCTCATACAAACGATGTTAGGGATAGGGAATTGATGTGAGGTTTAGGCACTTGTCCAAAGACCTACAATTTGCGACAGAAACTGGACTCCTCTCACCTGAAAAGCTGATTAAAAAATACCCCTACACTCTGAGTGGGGAAAGGCAATAAGCATTTATTAAGCACCTTCTGGATGCCAAACTTTCCCTCGTTTGATGCTCACGACAGCTTTGGGAGGCGAGTGCTTTTGTTATCCCCATTTACAGGTAGGGAAACTGAGGCAGGCATTCCCCCACGCCCTTCCTGTCCAAGGCCAGCGCTGCTGGAGGCAGGGTTTGCCCCTGAGTGTTTCTGGAAGCTCCATCCGGAGGCAGGCTGTGGGAGTGGGCGGGGCTGGGCCGCTGAGGGGCCGCCCCCGTTCCGACAGGCCCGGTTTGCTCTGGGAGGCCTGGCGGGGCCTCCAAGCACACCCAGGGTCCGTTCCGGCTTTCCACGCGCGCCGCCCCGGGAGTCCCCCGGACTCCGCCTTAGGCTGTAAGACAAATGTATGCAAACCGAGGCATGCAAAGGCGCGCCTGCTTTGGTTGGGCGGGTTCGGGGGCGGGAGCGAGCGCCAGGTGGCGGATCCTTCCGGAGGCGAGGGAGGGCCCGCACTGCGCCAGCGGCCCGCGCGGGGGCGCTCGCGGGCCCGACGCTTCCGTTCCCATGACGTCCTCGGGCGCGCAGGAGGAAGAAGCCCAGCCAGTTCTCGCGAGAGGCGCCAAGGGGACGGAGCGGCGGGAGCCGGCGGACGCGGCATGGCCGATGTGATGGTCTACAGCAAGGAGTGCACCGGCCGCCTCGGCTGGACGCGCCTCCGCCGGGCCCGCTCCCCGCTGGGCGTGGGCCGCCGGGCGCGGCGGCGGGCCCGCTCCTTGACGGCCGGGAACCAGCGGCGGCTGCGGCTGCGACTTCAGCAGGCCGAGGCGAACGGCGTGGCCTGGCTCGCCGAGGAGGACGCGGCGGACGCCGTGGTAGCGGGAAGCGAGTGGAGCGCCCGGGACAAGAAGGCGAGGAGGAAGAAGGAGCGGCGGCGGGAGCGCGCCGAGCGCGAGCGCGAGCGCCGGGGGCGCGAGGAGCAGTTGCTGGAACGCGAGCTAGAGGAGCGGCGGTGGAGGCAGCTGCGGCAGCTGCGCGAGCTACAAACGCGGAGGGAGCGCGATGCGGCCGCCGAGGAGAGCGTGGCTCCCGCCCCCGCGCCGGGGCCGTTGGCGGGCGGCGACTCCGAGGGGCCCGAGGAACCCCCCCGGGCTCCGGGCCCGGGGGAGCCCTTTGTGGTGCGGAGCAAGGCCGGCCTCCTCGTGCTGCTGAGCCACACGCAGGTCAGCCCCGGGCCGGGGCAGCGGGGAACTGAGGCCCGTGGGCCGGAGACTCCGCCCCACTCGCGGCCAGCTGGGGGGGGGGAGGTGGGTTCCCTGCCCCTGACGTCAGCACCGCCCCGGAGAATGGAGACCCTCGGCTCTTCCCCCGCCCCGGGGCGCTGTGTCCGAGCCACGCCCCTTAATGTGGAGAGTGGCTAGTAGGAGGCAGGCATACAGGTGGGAGCCTGAGCCTGCGCTTGCGCGTGGCCGCCGCTACTCGGTGCCCGCGGCTGCCCTCCCCGGGGCTCCCTCTGCATCCGAATCCCAGCGCGAGTTGCCTGGCTGCGGAGATGCGTGACCCGATGGCGGCCTCCACGCTGCGGTCCTCTAGGCTTGGGGCGTGATTGTTGGCACGGAAAGGGATTGGGCTGAGAGAGGAGCCCCTCACAGGTTTTGAGTTGCAAGGGGTTTTGGCCCTAGCAAATCATTTCATAGAAACGAAAGGCAAAGCCCCGGATGCTAAGGGATTGTTTATAGACTCTTTCCTGGAGTCTGGAACTATGGGCTTTGGTTCAGACTCTCGATGTTACACCATGCTGGCTTCCTTTCTGACGCTCAGTTTGTTTAGCGTAGGCGAGGGCGGCCGTACTTTAGCCGGTTGGATTTTTTAAAAAAAACTAGTGCCAACTGCAGTCCCCGTTCGTGTGGATGCTGCTTCTCCCTAGAGGACGAGTGTATTGGATGAGAGTTGGTGCCTCATCACAGTCCCGTATGCCACGGTGAAAGATGTCTTCACTGGGTGTGGAGGCATAACCTGGGAGAGTAATGAAATCGGGAGAGCTGTCTTAGAGCAAAGCTTAGTCTACCTACTTGTAAGAAATTGGATTGCTTACATTATAACTCATTTCCTTTATAATTCTGTGCATTTTGAAAGCAGCCTCTAGATTTCAACAGATTTCCAAAGGGATCCATGCCACAGAAAAGAGAAGGAACGCTGTCTTAGAGACTGTAACAGGCAGCCCTTCCCTGGAAGGTCAGAGTGGAAAGAACCCCTCATTTAGAGTAAGAAGATTTGGAACCAAAAAACTAGTGTGCCTCATCTGTGAACTGGGAATGGATGAGTCAGTAAATTAAAAAGTTGTTAAACTCTGAGCTGAGACTACAGATAGAAAAATCAGGGATCTCCCTGGTCTCAGAGCTTTCCCCTTGTAAAAGAATGTTCAGGGGCTGATGGAAAGTCTGAAAGTGTCTAAGGGCGTTAGGGTACGGGAGCAGCAAGGCCAAAGACCCATTAAATTATGATCTGGGCATAGAGGTAGCCCAGGGACCTTCTATTTTTTTTTTTTTTTTTTTTTGCAGGAAACAGAGTGGTTGACTCGCATCTCATTCAAGTTCTGTGAACGATTCAGCGGGTGGGAAAAAGTGGTTTCTGGTCCATAGAAAATCATTAATAAGTACTTGTTGGTGAGCTACTTTTCCTCCTCTTGCCTTCCTGCCCACTGGCCAACCAGAATGGATTCTGGGATGGCTTGGAGGAGGACACAAGGAGGAGAGAAAAGGGATGGTTCCCCATGTTAACTTTTTGAGTCTAATTTCTCATCTTTATAATGAGGTGAATAGAGTAGGGGAAGGATTCTTAACCCTGGAGTAGCCTAGAAAAGCTTAATCATCCTTTTTCTGGAGAATTTATAAAATAGAATACTTAGGATTTACAAAGGAAACCTATTTTATCCAAAAAATTTATTTTTTTAAGTTCACAGACTCTAGATTAAGATGATCCCAAGTCCTTATTTTCTTGGTGTTTAGAAATTATGACATGATGGTATATGAGTTCCTCAGAACTTTGTAATTACTTGATTATTGGTCTCCACATATGTAAACTTTAATTTTTTTGTTCTTTTCTTTCCCACTAGACTTTTACCTTCACTGGGAAGTGTCGGATGACCTGTCTTTATGGCCGAGTACAGGTATTTGGTTTTATCATCAGCCAAGGCCAGCCAGCCTATGACCTGTATTCCCCCCTCACCAACTGTGCCCTGACTATTGAAGCAATTAGCTATGTGATGCCAGAGAAAACCCTGAAGGATATGAAACTGGAAGTCCGAGCTTTGATCAAAGATCATCTTTTTTCAGGTAATTAAAAGATCTGGACAATGATCACTATTCATTCCTCAAATTTGAGATGGGCATTTATATAGATAGATAGGATGTTGTTCTGGGACCTGAAGGATCCAGAGTTAAGTAAGATAGAGCCTCTGCCTTCTTGATCCTTAGCATGGAGATGAGAGGCAGGGAGGACACCTGGGTCATGGCTGCAGATATGAGTGATAGGCCCTGTGATAGGATAAATGGCTCGAAGTGTGGGACTTGGGTTCAGAGAAGGGAGAGAGCATAGTTGCTGAGGAGGTGGACCAGGGCTCCCGGCCATCATAGGTAAAGGAGACCTATGAGGGAATAGGAGAAGAGCAGCAAACAGCTTGTAGGCTAGAAAAAGAGACTTGGGAGTCCGAGGGAGCAGACTGGGCTAAGTTGGCAGGGAGGGGTGGATGAATTAAAGGGAAGAGAAGAGTAGAACGCTGGGCTGAAGGCTCTTGTAATAGTCCATACATTAGGAGATAGGGCAGATGAGCTAGTTTTTCTCTCTAAGATGGGGGTGATCAAGTTTGGAAAATTGCACCATAACAGTTTTCACCATGTGGATGAATTACAACTTCTGAAGTAATTTGCTTTGTTCTTTTTGCAGCTAACGCATTTCATGTGTTGAAACAGTTTTCTCCTATGTGTTCCATTGTTCTTCTCGAAAGTCTGGAGACCCGTGCTATAGACTTCATCCTGAGCTACTCATCTTTTTCTCACCTTTTCTCGGGAAAGGTAATGTCCTTCATATTTTTTGTAGAAGTGGCCTGATAGAGCCAGCCTCACTCAGAAAGCTCTGTCATCTGCTCCTGAGAGATGCTTATGAGCTGACTCTTGTGAAGAAGTGGCTGACTGGACTGATCTCAGTGACTCAATAGAATTGGGTGGACAAGACATTGAATAGACAGGCTTTTAGAGGAGTTTGATCACTCTACCTGGCTTTTCTCCCTGTCTTCTCTGCTAGCTCTTCATACCTTAAACTTGGGGGACTCCAGGGCTAGGTCCTGAGCCAATTTACCACAGACCTCTGTGGCAGGCAGTCACTCTAGTGAAAAACTTTAACCCCTTCTCATAACACTGTTTTTAAATACATGAAGTAAAATACAGAAGATTACAAAGGAAGCCAATGATGTCTAGATGTAGTCATCAGAATATTATAGAAACATACCCCAGATGCTCCAGGACATCTTGCTTTGTGGTCTCAGCAGTTCAGTTGTCATTTTTGGGCTGCTGACAGTCTTGGCTTCTCTGAGCTCACTTCACCTGTGGCTATGGGATATTTTGAACTTGATTTCCCAACAACATTTCAAACTCAGTACAGAACTCATTCTTTTTTATTTTATTTTGTTTTTTCCCCAGTTTCACATTAAAAATGACCTTTTCCCTTTTTTAAGATCTCTTTGAGATACAAGCCCAGTAGAGATACTGCTGGATCAAAGGATACGCAGAATTTTATAGCCTTTTGGGCATAATTCCAAATTATTCTCCAGAATAGTTGGGTCACTTCACAACTCCCACCAGCAACGTTTTAGGGCCCCACTGGTCTCGCATCTATTTCAACATTTATCATTATCTCTTCCTGCCATCTTAGCCAATCTGAGAGTGTGTAGTGGTACACTCAAGAGTTCTCTTAATTTGCATTTCTATAATCAGTGATTTAGAGCATTTTTTATATAACTCGAAATGGTTTTAATTTCTGTACAAAAATTGTTCATTTCCTTTAACCATTTATCAATTGGAGAAAGGCTTACATTTTAAATTTGATTCAATTCTTTATTCATTTTAGAAATTCTTTCTCCTGATTCGCTTATAAATATCACACTTTTATATCTTCAATCATGAACCCATTTCGATCTTTTCTTGGTATAGGGTGTTAGGTATTGATCAATACCTAGTTTCTGCCATATTGTTTTCCAGTTTTCCCACCAATTTTTGTCAAATTGTGGGCAGAACTCATTCTTGTTTTTTTTTTTTTTTTTAAAGCTTTTTATTTACAAACACATGCATGGGTAATTTTTCAGCATTGACCCTTGCAAAACCTGTTCCAAATTTTCTCCTCCTTTCCCCAATCCCTTCCCCTAGATGGCAGGTAGTCCCAGTACATGTTAAATATCCAATATATGTATACATATTTATACAGTTATCTTGCTGCACAAGAAAAATCAGATCTAGAAAGAAAAAAACCTGAGAAGGAAAACAAAAATGTAAGCAAACAATAATCGAGTGAAAATGCTAATTTGTGGTCCACACTCATCTCCATAGTCCTCTCTCTGGATGTAGATGGCTCTCTTCATTACTGAACAATTGGAACTGGTTTGAATCATCTTATTGTTGAGAAGAGCCGCGTCCATCAGAATTGATCATTGTATAGTCTTGTTGCTTTGTATAATGATTTCCTGGTTCTGCTTATTTCAATCAGCATCAGTTCATGTAAGCCTCTTCAGGCCTCTCTGAAATTGTTGGTTGTTTCTTACAGAACAGTAATATTCCATAACATTCATATATAATAACTTATTCACCCATTCTCCACTTGATGGGCATCCACTCATTTTCTAGTTTCTTACACTACAAAGAGGGCTGCTACAAACATTTTTGCATATAAAGGTCCCTTTCCCCCCTTTAAGAACTTCCTGGTTTATAGGCCCAGTAGAAACACTGCTGGGTCAAAGGGTATGCGCAGTTTGATAAATTTTTGAGTATAGTTCCAAACTGCTCTCCAGAATGGTTGGATCCGTTCACAGTTCCACCAACAATATATCAGTGTCCCAGTTTTCCCGCATCCCCTCCAACATTTGTCATTATTTTTTTCTTGTCATTATTTTTTCCTGTCATTTTAGCCAATCTGAGAGGTGTGTAGTGGTATCTCAGAGTTGTCTTAATTTGCATTTCTCTAATCAATAGTGATTTGGAACACCTTTTCAATGGCTACAAATAGCTTCAATTTCTTTATCTGAAAATTGTCTGTTCATATCATTTGACCATTTATCAATTGGAGAATGGCTTGATTTCTTATAAATTAGAGTCAATTCCCTATATATTTTGAAAATGAGGCCTTTATCAGAACTTTTGAATGTAAACATGTTTTCCCAGTTTATTGCTTCCCTAGCAGAACTCATTTTTGATCCTCACTTCTTCTGAATCTCCCTCTTGCTGTCTGCTGGACCAGCATCCTCATAGTCATTCGGGCTCATGAATCTGACTCTCACTGCCCCAGGTCCTTGCTGGTGCAGGCCAGGCCTCATTGTCTGTACCTGCTGGTCGACCTCAGTCTCTCTCCCCACTCTAATCCATCCTTCACTTGGCAGCCAAAGTGAGGTTTCAAAAGCACAGGCCTAAGTCAGCCCCAACTCGGTGAGCAGCAGTGGCTTTTCCTTGTGGTTCACATCGTTCTCTGTGATGACCGCGCTAGCACCCCAGACACCCCAGAATCAGCTGGAGTCAGGATAAGCAAAAGTCCCTAGTCTTTATTCTTGGTATTAGATGCAGGATTGAACAGGATGGAAGCAGAATCTCTGCAACTGCCTTCTCCTTCGTCTACCGCCAAAGAGTGACTCTGGCTAGTCTTACTCCACCCCCTAGTCCCTCCTACAATCCTCTATACACCAATCATTGAGCCAGCACTGATAGTGGAAAGGACCATTTTCCAAGCATATGCCCATAGAGTATTGTCCAGTCGGTAGTTAGCCTCAAATGCTCAGCAGTCCTGACCTCAGTGCAATGACTCAATAGTTTCGGCCCTCTACAGTTCTCCATAGAGGATCTCTGCAAAGAACTGTCAGTTATGGAATATCTGCTCTGCCCTGGGTACTGTTCTGGGTGTTGCAACTCCAAATGTATTCAGTGAAGCAATCAATAGCCAAAAGTTTGCATTTTAACATGTGATAGTGAGCTAGATAAGGATGTACAGAATAAATTTAAAGAAAATAACTACATGTAACTACAAAGTAATTGATGGTAGGAGGAAGCACTCTCAGGAGCAGAGAGATGGTTGTGTTTGAACTGTAAATTGAAGGAAGAGAAGGAATGATTTTTAGTCATAGAAAGAAGCCAGCAAAGGTTGGTAAATGATAATAAGACAATGACAGGATGTTGCCTTTGAGAGAATTTTCTGTCATCCTTTTAAAATGCACACTTTCACTCTTTCCTCTGGGGGTACCTCTAAAAAGAAGGAATTTTAAGCCAGTGGAGGCTATAATTCATTTATAACAATGATGCTTAGGAGACCATTGGACGGCCTCTTAAGAGGTTTTTTTATCTGAATTCTCTATTTTTGAGGCTTGTAATATATAAAGATAGATGTAGATACATACCATAGCCGTATGTGCATACACATATCTATGTGTTTGTGTATATTTAATTTGAGTAGATTAGGATTCCTAGGAAATGAATTTCACAGTCAATAGGAACTCAGGCTGATATTGAGTAGAACTAGGAAGATGAGGGAGATGTGAGAAAGATGACAAGGAAAAAGCCAAGAAAGGATGAGAATGCAACGAAAAGTTCTTTGTTTCTGTGATACGTGGCATTTTGCGTTTCAGACTCTTTTTAAAAGTTGAAATTGTTCATCTTTAGAAACAGGCGATGTCCTCCTCCTACAATCTGGAGCAGTTAACCATGTCTTCTATCGGCATTAAGAAATGTGAGGAGGAAAGTGGCTTTCACTTGTCTGAGAGTAGCAGTTCAGCCATAGAAGAGTTAATCTCTGCTTGTTGTGGTAAGGAGCTGACATCAACTACTTTTACTCTCTTCCTAAATTAAAGCTTGATTTTAGGCCACCAGAGACTGGAGAAGACTCCTATGAAAAAGTTTGCCACATTGAGGAATTTGGTGTGTTTTGTTTCCCTTCCAGAGGAATTTGATGGCTGCCCTATCATCTTGGCTTGTGGGCCAAAGTGCATCGGCAAGTCCACCTTTAATAGATATCTGATTAACCAGCTGCTGAACTGGTGAGTGCATTCCTGGGCCTTGGTTTGCCATTCCTTCCCCCCAGCTGTGTAATTGACCCCAAGTCATCCTACATGTGTAATTTTGCTGAGGATTTAAAGTGCCTCCCCTCATCCCCTCTCCCCCCCCCCTTGGAAACAATAGCATTTGAGTATGAGGACTGATACATTTAGGTGATAGAGTAGGTTTGAGACTGTGAAAGAATGCTGGGTTGAAGTCCCTCCCCTCCCTTTCCCCCCAACTCTTAGCCAGATAACTTTAGACAGACATTGCCCAGGCCTCCAGTAAAAAGTTGGGATTTCTAAAGTTCCTTTCTGATACTAAATCTATGGTTCTTTGCTACTCTGGATGTAGGTTAAGGATGAATCTGTCCCACTGTTGATCTTCCCATCCCCACTGGTCCTTGGAGGCAGAACTCTGTGTTTTTATTTCTTCCCTCCAGCTCTATGGCAGAGTTTTAGTGCATTTAGGTCCCCAGTCTCTCTGGGGACTAGCTGCCCTGATGGAGTGTGGATTCCATTCACACCTTTTCTTTCTTGTTGCTTATGCCTTTATACAACTGAAAATCTGCTGTAGGACCCTGCCCTCAGCATGGGGGGGGGGGGGGGGGGGGGGGGGAGGGAGGGAGGGCTTCTCTTCAGTCTTGGAGACCAGGACTTTTTGGTCCCCCTGTTATGACTGGCCTAATAGGTTTTGCACAAATGCTCATCTAATGAATGGAGACAGCAGGAATAAGTTTAGGGATAATCAGAGCTGCAAAATGATTATGAGGGAGACTCAAACAATTCTTGGAATATGAGATTTTTAATATTTTTGGAATATAGGCTGTGTGATGGGAGGGAGGCAAGGGAGATTGAACTAGGGCAAGCTAGACTTGATCTGGGAGTGCTCTTGCTCTTTAGAAGCATTACTCTCAATTCAGGATTGTTACAATGGCCTTGTGGTAGCCATTTGCACTCAGAGAGAGGTTGGGACTCAGTGTGCATCAAAGTGTAGTGTTTTCACTTTTTTTTGGTAATATTTACCTGCTTAGTATTTTTCTTTCATTTCCTCCCCTTTTGATCTGAGTTTTCTTGTGCAGTGTGGAAATATATTTAGAAGTTGATTGGTTGCCCTTCATTCTCGAAGGGGACTACAAGGACACATCACTATGTTAGAGTTGAGTTCTAGTATGTCTGACTATCGCTGGTCAGACCAATACGAGTTTGAAATGCTCTGCCATAAATCCAACACAAATATTCCACATGAACATTTGGGGAGCTTCTCTAACTCTGCACACCTCATGTTTCCTTTGGACTAATTCAGTTCTGCTTTGCTCATAGAGCCCAGCACCTTCTCTGATGATGGCACGCCACGCTCTGGGTGGTCCTGTGCCAGTGTCTCCCATGTCAGACAATCGATTCTAAAGTTCTTAAGAGAAACCTTGAGTGTCCATGCATTGCTTTTTCTGATCACCTCATGAGCACTTGCTCTGTGTGTATTCTCTATAAAATATTTTTTTTTGTCAAATGTACATTTGGCAATTGAACAGTATGGTCAACCTAATGGAGTTGTGCTCTCTGCAGTAGAGTTGGAATGCCTAGCAGTTTAGTTTAAGAAAGGTCCTCAGTGACCACTATCTTATCCTGCCACAGATCATCTTCCTAAGACAATTCAAATGGAAGCGATTTAATTTCTTGGCATTTTGAAATTGAATGTTTGGAAAAATTGCACATGTTTAACCTATATTGGATTGCTTGCTGTCTAGGGGGAGGAGGGAAGTGGGAAGGGAGAGAGAAAAATTTATAATGCAAGGTTTTGCAAGGGTGAATGTTGAAAATTATCTTTGTATGTATTTTGAAAAATAAAAAAAAAATTTTTATTATTATTTTGCTAAGGCAGTTGGGATTAAGTGACTTGCCCAGTGTCACACAGTTAGAAAGTTTTAAGTGTCTGAGGCAAGATTTGAACTCAGATCCTCCTGATTTCAGGGCTCCTACTCTATCCATGCACCAATCAGCTGCCCCCAAACCTATTATTTAAAAAAAAAAAGTATCATACTGCTGCTGCTCTCAACAGTCAGTATTTTGTCTTAGCATATTAACTCCTCAGTGTCATATGCCAATGTAGATTTAATAAGAATTGCATTGATCTTTTCAAAATGGTGATGATTTTCTTTCTCTTTTTTTTTTCTCCAGTATTCCCTGTGTCGACTTTTTGGATTGTGACTTAGGACAGACAGAATTCACTCCTCCTGGTTGTGTTTCTTTGTCTAATGTTACAGACCCTATTTTTGGTATGTATTTAAGTACTCATTTAAAGGCTTTCTTGCCAGTTGGCCACCCTGACTTCTCTGCTACTACTGTCCCTTCATTTTCATCAAACCATTCAGATGCTTTCATGCTGGGCATCTCCTTGTCCTAGTTCTAGTCATTTCTGTGCTCCGATGTATGTCCTGTTTGTCCCATGTTGGTCTGTACCCAAAGCTTCCTTCAGGGCTTGGCTCAAACTTTACCTCCAAAAAGGCTGGCTCTTTACTGTCTTTTCCCTCTTCTTTCACGGCATTTAGACAGATATTTTATGTTCCACTGTTTTTGTTGCTTTGTTACAGTCTTGGTTTTTTCAGGGATATGTCTTCAACATTTGGTGTGCACCCAAATCTCTGATCCCAGGTCTGTGTGTATGAGAGTTGTTTAATAAATAAAAGTGGAAAGAGTGAATGAAAATTTATTTTGGTTGGGAGTGGAGTTTAAGGTCATGTCCCCAGGAAGTCAGCTAACATGCAGGTGCTCCTGTACTTTTGACCTGTCCTCAGCACACAGACAGGCCTATTCACATGCAGGGGATCGGACAGCACACTCCTCCCATTGCGTGCTCACAGACACACTTCCTAGAGGGCAGAGCAGTGTTAAAAGGGATCTTAGAAGCCATGTAGCCCACCCCTTGGTTACCTGGTATCCTAGGAAAGGAGTCATCTGATCTCTGGCAAGAAACCCCATTGCTGTTTTTGGATAGTGTCATTAGATGTTGACCCAGCATAATCGCCGAATTTCTTAACAGGAGCATTGACATATTTACCATTCTTGCCATTATCTCTGCCTTCTTTGAAGAACATTAACAAAGCTAGAGGCTGTGTGAAGGAAAGAAGATTGGAACTAGACCTTCCTTCTAAGCCTAACTGAAGGAACAGGGGTCATTATTCTGAAGAAGAGAAGTCTAAAGGGATGGGATAGTGTTGTAAGTTTCTGAAGGATTGTTGTGGAATAGAGGGTTAGGCTTCCTTGTTCTTAGTCCCCAGTGCAGATGTAGGAATGCTGGGAAACAGTGTGTTGCAGATGGCAGTTTATAGTTTAATATGTGGAAAGACTTGACAAGAGTTGAGAATTATATGGAAGCATAATGGGCTTTGTCAGTCACAGGAACTTCCTTGGGGCGCTTCAGGTAGCGGAAACTGAGTGGCCATTTCTGTTAAAGGAGAATTTTTGCCCAGTTTTGCCCAGTTATGTCTTGGACTAGAGGCCTTTTGTGATCATGTGGCAGAGCAGAGAAAGAAGCCGGAATTTTGAGTTCTGAGGACATTCCTTGGTGTCCTAGCCCTGGTGCTGCTTATTTTTGTGATCTGGGACTGATCTGATAAGGTCATTGAGTTTGTCTAGGTTGTGTTCTCTCCATCTGTAAAGTAGGAAGGTTGGGCTGAGTAACTCTAAGAGCCTTTCCAGCTTCACATTTATGGGACGACAATATCATGTTCTTTAGTGAACTATTAAATGTGTCATTCTGGCCTGAAGGTAATCCTTGGGTTCTGTGAGCAGACATCACCTTTGGCAGGCTGCACCAAGCTAGAAAGTCTTCCTGGACAATCTATTGTACTGTGTGTCTCTCATCTGAAGAGGAATGAAGCTCACATACTCCACATTATTGTGTGGGCCACCACATGGTAATGCTTTGAGGCCGCAGTAAATTGAGTCCCAGAGGGGGCGGTGATGTGTGTCAGAGAAGGAACAGCCATCCTCTGAAATAAAAACAGATTAACAGGCAGAAAGTGAAAGGAAAATGAAAGGTCGAGACAGAGGTTCCTTTTGCTGCTGTAGCTCAAGGGTTGACTCTTTCCTACCTGCACCTCTGTTATTTAAAAAAAGAAACCACTTTCAGTATCAATTAACAGTTTTCTGACTAATAGAATGAGTTTTGGTTGTTTTGATTAATTATATGAATTTGTCAACTTGAATAATAATTATTTAACATCTTTTCTAAAAAAAAAAAAAAAAAATCAACCCTACTGTATGTAGTCTGTGCCAGTCATGAAATGTAAGGCATGCAGTTGTCTGAACATCTTTGAGCACGTTTTTTTTTTAAATATCTTTTTATTTACAAGTTATATGCATGGGTAATTTTACAGCATTGACAATCGCCAAACCTTTTGTTCCAGTTTTTCCCCTCCTTCTTCCCACCCCATCCCGTACATGGCAGGATGACCAGTAGATGTTAAATATATTAAAGTATAAATTAGATACACAATAAGTATACATGACCAACCATTATTTTGCTGTACAAAAAGAATCGGACTCTGAAATATTGTACAATCAGCCTGTGAAGGAAATCAAAAATGCAGGTGGGCAAAAATATAGGGATTGGGAATTCAATGTAATGGTTCTTAGTCATCTCTCAGAGTTCTTTTGCTGAGTGTAGCTGGTTCATTTCATTACTGCTCCATTGGAACTGATTTGGTTCATCTTTGAGCACATTGTTAAAGTAAATAGGAAATTATTGTGAGATGAGTGAAGCTTTCTGCAAAAAACTGATGACTTATACTTCAGGAAAGGGAGTTACAAGTATTCTTTTGGGGAGAATTTAAGACAAAGTATTTTGTAGCAGAGAGCAAAGCTTTTGTAATCCTTTTTTCCATTTTCTTAGGGTCACCCTTCACTCATCAAAGGAAAACTAGAAAAATGGTCTTTTATGGTGATTCTTCTTGTGAAGATGACTGTAAGAAGTACACTGAGGTTGTGAAGTATGTATTCAGTGCCTATCAGAGAGAAGCGCCTCTCATCATCAATACAATGGGCTGGGTGAAAGGTAGGTCTCACCATGTGTGTTCTGTTCTTGCTGCAAAAACTACTACTGTGGAAGCCTACTTTTCTGTGTTTGAATCGGAGTTGTATAAAAAAACAGCTCTTGCTTTGATTTAATGGAGTTGTTTTGTCCCCTTTCTTCCAGGTGATGGACTTTTGCTCCTCATTGACCTTATTCGAATGCTGGCCCCTACTCACATTGTTCAGTTTAGTTCTGAACATTCCCACGATATGCCCCTGCTTACCCCAGAGTACATTGCTGGGATGGCAGGTCTGCAGACAAAAGGCAAGACCAAAGTAAAAAACAGGCATTTGAACTCCGCTGAATCGGAGAGTTCAGGGGATCCAGATGAAGGGAGCCTTTTGCACTCATCAGGACACAAACTGCTGCTTATACAGTCTGAATTTGCTGGTGCTGGCGTTGCTCAATTGACGTAAGAAAGATGTGGCATCTCAAGCCTGGGAATTAGGTTTTTTCTGCAGTATTTGAAATTTATTTCTTGAAATGGTGTCCATCCTCCATAGTTACCAAGTTGCCTACTCCACAGTTTTACAAATTTAAATAGTAGAAGAATCACCTCTTTTTAAAAGTAAATTTTGATTGCTATCTTAATTTTTATATTCCCTTGGTTTCCCAATAAACTCCTCCCAAACTACCTCCCAGAGAACTATCACTTATAAGAAGAAAAAAAGAGGAAATAACATTGTAGTAAAACTAACCAGAATCTCTACTAAACCTGCCCTGATAATGCAGGTATTCTATGTTCATGGAATCTCCCTCTGTAAAGGAGGAGTTGTGCCTTTTATCCTTTCTTTGGGGTCAACTTGGTTATTTTAATTTCACAGGATGCAACTTAGTTTACATTGTTGAAGTCATTGTCTTATGTTTTTTTCTGGTTCTGCTTACTTTGTTTTGTATCCAAAGTTTCTACAATCTTCCTATACTTCCTTGTATTCTTCAAATACATTGTTTCTTGTAGCACAGTAAGACTTTTATAATCAGGTACCACAATTCGTTTTATCACTTTCTAGTCTTTGGGCATCTACTTTGTTTCTAGCTCTTCGCCCCCTCAAAAAGTTTTGCTGTAATTTTTTTTGCTATATATGGGATCTTTTTATCATTGATTTCTTTTGGGTAATTGGCAAACAGTGGGATGAAAGGTCAGGACCATTTTGCTGACTTTTCTAGCATAATTCCACATTGCTTTGGAAGTTATTAGATCTACTCATTGTTCCCCCAATGGTATGCTTGTTATATCCCCTAATAGTATCATCCACCATCTTTGCCTAATTGTCTTTGTCAAGTCAACAAGCATTTATTAAGTGCCCATCAGGTGCCAGACCTTAATATGCTGGGGATACAAAGAAAGCAGGCAAAAGATGGATGCCTTGCTCAAGGAGTTCGTAATTCCATTGGAGGGGAAAAAATATTCAAAGAAACAGATTCAGCTGATATAGGACAACTTAGAGATAATTACAGAGGGAAGAGTGAGGTAAAAGCTCAGTTGTATATTTTTCTTATGAGTGATTTGAAACATCCTTTCATATGGTTATCAGTTTGGCATTCTTTTGAAGCACTTGGTGATTATTACAGGGCTAGACTTGGTGTGAGGAGGATTAGAGTTAAAATCCAGCTTTAGCTTATTGACTTACTCAGTTATGAGACCCAAGGCAAATCACTTCATCGCTAACTTCGTTTTTTGAACTGTGAAATGGAAATAATAGCAAACTGTTGTGAGGATCAAATGAGATAATATTTATAAAGTACTTAGCACAGTATTTGGCTCATGATAGGCACTTAATAAATGTTTTGATTCAATATAAAAGTGGTTTTTTCGCCCCCCCCCCCTTTGCTTTTTCTTATAACTTAAAAAAAAATTTCTTTAATTAAAAAAAATCTATTTTCTCCTCCTACTTCCTCCTACCTCATTGGAAAAAACCCAGAAAACAAACAAAGCATCCTTGTAACAAATATATATATATACATGTGTATACATATATACATGTGTATACATGTATATTTAGAGAGAGTAAAGCAAAATCTATTCTTGCATTGGTGACATCCAAAAAATATATATATCTCAGTCTGCATGCTGGTCTGTCAACTTGTCAGTAAGTGGATAGCATATTTCTATAAAAGGTCCTTTGGTTGGTCATTATACAATTGGAGTTTTTAAGTTTTTCAAATTTGTCTCTACAGTTATTATTTTGTAGCTTATTCTGATTCTGGATCAATTCATCAATTATTTCTAGGTTTCTTTGCAATCTTTCCCTTTATTCTTAAAGAACTAAAATTCCATCATATTCATGTACCATAACTTGTTCAGGCATTTGTCAGTTGACAGCATCCCCTGTTTGCATTTCTTTGCCATCAAGAAAAAGAACTATTCTAAATGTTTTTCTTCAAATGGGTTCTTTTCTTTTTTATGATCTCTCTGAGTTATAAAACCGTCTCTGGGAAGTGGACCATTTCATAGTTCCACCAACAGTGAATTAATGTATTAGATTTCCCACAACTCTTACAACATTTCTCTTTTTGTTTTTTCCCTTCAACTTTGCCAACCTAATGGTGTAAGGTGAAAGTTCTCAGGTGCTTTAATTTATTTTAATTATTAGTCTTCTGTAGCATTTCTTCACATGGTAGTAGATAGCTTAGATTTCTTCTTTTGAGAAGTACTTGTTTATTTCCTTTATCAACTGGATAATGGGTTTTCTTTTTATAAATTTGAATGAGTTTCCTCTGTATTTTGAAAATTTTTATGAGAGAAGCTTGATGCAAAGATTTTTTTCCTGTATTCCTAACTTTAGCTATATTTGCACAAAAATTTTTATTTTAATAATCAGTATGGTTCTTTTTTTCTGCTATCCTCTGTATTTGTTTGCATGTGAACTCTGAGCCCTATTCATAAGGCTGAATGAAAGGTGATTACTTCCTTTTCTAATTTATTTATGGTATCACTCTTTATGTTTGTCATATAGCCATGATTTGGAATCTATTGTGGTATATGGTGTGAGAAGGCTGCTTCTCAGATGCATTAATTTGTTCCCTATAAAAATTAAACTTTTTTTTCAAAGCCATAACTGTCCAAATGCAAAATCCAAAAATATTTGCTCCCTCAGTTGGATTGGAACCCTTTGGACTTGTAAAAAAGGATTTTTTTATTTTATTATTTTTTTAAGATTTCTGCCTCTTCTATGATGGGGACTGGTGGAAACCTTAAAAAATAATATACCTCAGAGAAATGTACTGTATGTTTGATTATAAAAAGATTTTTGTGATAAAATTGTACTGTCTTTGCTTAATTTGATTCTAATTTATTTTTTAGGCAATGGCATAGCCCTGTTCTTCGTGATATGGCCTTGTTAGGTTACCTTTCCCTGCTACAGCCACCACAGGCAAAAGCATTTCTTCCATTACACCATCTAGTCCCCTATCAGGTAATTTGAGCATTTCTGGGAGAAATGCACATGGGAGTCTTTATCCAAACGAGGTTCCATTTGGTAGGAGTTTATTACTTGTTAAGCCAATTGAAAATTATCAAAAATACTAGTACCTTCTTTTGTAATTTTGGGTCACCTTGTTGAAAAGATGTGCTCTAGGATCTGGATTTAGCCATTGATCTTTATGATATAGCTTTGCCAGGACTATGTTGCAGGCTCTTTCAGATTTGTCTTTGTAGGTTCAGCTCTTTGAGGAGATTTGGGAAAGTCTGGAACGTAGCTTCCTATTGCATATTCTTTTTTATTTTTATTAAAACTTTGGTTTCTAAGGGATGGTTTAATTGAGGAGTGATGTATAATGCTAAAACCAAGACTGAGATGCTCACAGCCTTTGAATACATAATCTTTTAGGATTAGGGAGAGGGATTTTGTCTTTTTGAAATTTAAATGTGAGAAGCTGCTCCAGTCATTTTTTTTTTTTTTAAAGTCCAGAATGTCCTTAAATCTAACTAGCATATTAAAAAGATAAAATTTCCTTTGGTATCTTAGGGAACCTTAAGAGTTGTAAGATGGGGAACAGCTAGAGGGTGCAATGGGTAGAACATTGGCCCTGGAGTCAGACCTGAGTTCAAATTTGGCCTCAGACATTTAACACTTCCCAGCTGTGTGTGACCCTGGGCAAGTCACTTAACCCCAGTTACCTGGTGTCCCCCTCCTCCCCAAAGTTGTAAAGTAGGAATGCATTCACTCTTGTTCTGTTCTTCTGATCTCATTGTGTTATTGTAAAAATGAGTGGGAGGTGTTTAAAAAAAAAAGTTTATGTGGATACTACTTTAGGAGATTTAGCAGTAGTAGGTGTTTTCACCAGTCTCCCAGTACTTTAATTTGCAGCACCCTCAGACTGCCATTTTGTCTTTCCTTCCAGGTAAGAAAGACCTTTGCTTCCTGCTGTAGTGCTGGTGTTCACTAACTTTATTAATTCTTTATGTTCCTCAGACTTCAACAACTAAATATTAACCAGAAGAGTGGCTAGTGTTTGCAATTAATGTTTATAACAGTTTTCAGTTAATTATATAGCAAGGGTATTGGGGAAACTTATGAGTAGCCTTTAGGTTGATTAAAAAATTAAATTGCCATTTCAGGGTGGAACTAACAGAAGGCCTTTATTTTCCAGATCCCTTTCAGTTCTGTTGCTCTCCGGGTTATTCACACTGATGTTGCTCCTACACATACCATGTATACAGTAAATGCCAGCTGGATTGGTCTTTGTAGAATACTAGATGATGTCAAACAGAAAACTGATGGACCAGTTTTTCTTACAGACAATCCAGTCTGTGACTGTTTGGGGTTTGGTAAGTTCACAGAGGTATCTTTCTGCCTCTCGTTACTGAAATGGCCTTGGTTTTGATAAAATAACATGATCTTTTTTGCGTGTAAAATGACAAAAACCTCTTAATCAAGACTGTACAAGTGGTTCCTAAGTCATGTTTAGGGAAAGTCATATTTCTTTGGGTCATCAGATGACTCACTCAAAACCCAGAAAGTAAAGTTTATCATGAAGTGTGCTTGCTTCTCCAACAGGATTTGTTTATATTGCTTCACTGGTAGATAAAAAAATTGGATCTTTTTTTGATAGTCTTACTAGGTGTGTTGAAGCTAAGTAATTAGGAATTAGTCATTCTTAAATAAAAAATTCACAGAATCACAAAATTAAGAGATTTGGAAAACGTCCCAGGTCACCTAGGCTAATTTGCAAATAGTAGAACCCTATGTCCCCCAGAACATTCTATCTGTGTTTGAGCACCTTCGAGGTAGGCCGCCCCATTTCCTGATAGAGTGACATTCCTTCCCCCATCTTTTGTGTGAGATCTTCCCTGACACCAGACTTAACATTTGCTTCTTTGCAGTCTCTGCCTTTTTCTTCTGGTTGTGCTCTGAGTGGCTAAATAGAACAAATTCAGTCCTTCCTCCCCGTGACAACCTTTCAGATGCTTGAAGACTCTTTGCTGCTCCCTTTGAGTCTTCTCTGGTTTAAACCTCCCCAATATTTCAACAGATGCTCATGATGTGGACTTAAGGTACTCACCATCCTATTTAGATGTTCTCCAACTTGTTAGTGTCTTTAAACTTTGATGCCTAAAACTCATGAGATCAGATAAGGGCCGAGGGCATTCCTAGAAGCAGGGCTTCTCCTGGTGATCCCAAGACCTTTTTTTCTTTGGTTTCTATATTGATCCCACTGCTGAGTCACTTTGAGCTTTTGTAGTCCATTGAAACTCACAAATTCTTTTAAGTACAGCTTCTGCCCCTGTCTCTGCCATGCTTTATTTGTGAGATTAGTGTTTATGCTACCCAAGTGCAAGACTCTACATTTGTGTGTATTAGATCTCATCTTATTATGTTCAGCCCAGTGTTCTAGACTGTCAAGACCCTTTTGGATCCTGGCTGTCATCCACTGTAGCAGCTAACCCTCAGCTCGGTGCTGCTTTGGATGCCCATGTCATCTTTGCCTTTATCCAGGTAATTGATAAATGTGAAACAGCACAAGTCCCAATGTAGATCCCTGGGGTCCTCCACTGAGGACCTTTTGGCTCATTGAGATGAGTCCAGTCAACTACCAGTTCTGAATTCTCCTACTTGCATCCTTTCTGATTGATTCATGGCGGTCTTTCCAGTGAATGCACAAGAAAAGAGATATTTGCTCAAAATCTTTGCTAAAACTTAGGTGAGCTAAATCTGTCGCATTCCACTTAACCCCTTGAATAATCCTGAGGAAGTCAGGGTAATTTGATGACAATTTCTATATATATATTTTTAAATAATAGCTTTTTATTTTTCAAAATACATGCAAAGATAGTTTAGACATTCTCGCAAAACCTTCTGTTCCATATTTTACTCCCTCCTTTCCCACCTCTATCCATTCTTAGCAGACAATCCAATATAGGTTAAACATGTGTATTTCTTCTACATATATTCCTATAATTATGCTGCACAAGAAAAATTGGATCAAAAAAGGGAAAAAAAAAAAAACAAGCAAAAAACAAAAAGATGAAAATATTATGTTGTGGTCCACATTCAATGCCCATAGTCCTCTCTATATGCAGATGGCTCTTCTCATCCCAAATCTATAGAATTGGCCTGAATCACCTTATTGTTGAAAAGAGCCACGTCCATCACAGTTGATTGTCACATAATCTTGTGGTTGCTATGTACAATGTTCTCTTGGTTCTACTCACTTCTCTTAGCATCAGTTCTCCAGGCCTCTCTAAATCATTCTGCTGATTCTTTTAAAAAAAAAAAAAATTACTTCCTCATAGGTATTTTAATTTTTTTTTAACCTACATGGTTTTTCTTTATATTAATTTTTAAAATATGCATTTCTTATGAATCATGTTGGGAGGGAAAAATCAGAACAAAAGGGAAAAACCATGACAGAAGGGGAGAAAAAAGTGAATATAGCCTGTGTGGACTTACATTCAATCTCCATAGTTCTCTCACCGCATGCAGAAGGAGTTTTCTGTTCTCAGAATTTATTGGGATTGTCTGGATCACTGAAGCACTGAGAAGAATCAAGTTTTTCATACTTGATCATTGCACATTCTATTACTGTGTACAATGTTTTCCTGGTTCTGCTTGTTTCACTCAACATCAGTTTGTGTAAATCTTTCCAGGCCTTTATAAAATTAGCTTGTTCATCATTTTTTATAGAATGATAATATTCCATAACTTTCATTTACCATAACTTACTCAGCCATTTTCCAATTGATGAGCTTCTATCACTTTCCAGTTCCTTGCCATCACAAAAAGAGCTGCTACAAGTATTTTTGCACATGTGGGTCCCTTTCCCTTCATTATAATTTCCTTGAGCTACAGACCCAGTAATGGTACTGTTGGATCAAAGGGTATGCACACTTTGATAGCCCTTTGGGCATAGTTCCAAATTGCTCTCCAGAATGGTTGGATCAGTTCACAACTCCAACAATGTATTAGTGTCCCACTTTTCTCATATCTCCTCCAACATTTATCATTATCTTTTCCTGTCATCTTAGCCAAATCTGAGAGGTGTGAAGACTAGAAATAGCTTTCTTTGTCTGAAAATTGTTCATATCTATTTATCAGTTGGAGAAAGGTTTGTATTCTTAAAAATTTGAGTCAATTCTCTATACCTTTTGGAAAATGAGGCCTTTATTAGAATTCTTGGATGTAAATCTTTTCCCCCCAGTTTTCTATTTCCCTTTTAATCTTGACTGCATTGGTTTTGTTTGTACAACAATTTTTTAATTTAACATAGTCAAAGTTATCTATTTTGTATTTTATAATATTTTCTAGCCCTTCTTTGGCCATAAATCCTTCTCCACAGATCTTAGAGGTAGTCTTATCCCTTCTTCTCGTAATTTGCTTTTTGTTTAAATCATGAACCAACTCATTTTGACTGTTTAGTCAAACGGGAAGAGGATGTTAGGTTGGTCACTGCCTAGTTTCTGCCATACTGTTTTCTAATTTTCCCAGCAGTTTTTGTCAAATAGTGAGTTCTTATCCCAGAAGTTAGGATGGTCTTTGACTATGACACAACTCATTCTTCAGGGTGCTGGCTGGCTCAGGGCCTGTCAGAACCCTTTAATCTGCTCCACAGTATTCTCAGTCACTAGGGTCACGTGTGCTGTCTTTTGAATTGGATTATTATCATTATTATTGTTGTTATTTTTTTATATTAAAGGAATTATCCGAGGGATCAGCATGGTGAAAAAAATGTACTACATTCTGACTCCTCTGTCTCGTGAAAAGTTAAGGCATGTGAATTGTCTGATGATTGGAAATATCACTGTTCCTCATTGCGTCTTGAAGTACCAGGTACAGTCCATGAAGAAGTTTGCTTATCTATAGCACAGCTCACCTGTTTTTCCCAGTTAAACCAGGTGAAAAGGGGAGGCGTATTACAGACAATGTGAAGAGAAGTGAGGGCGGTAAATTAGAAACGATATTCTATACCATTTGGAATGTTGATTCTAAATTTTGTGTTGTAGCTTGTACGGGGTGGGACTGCCAGGGAAGGCTGCCATAGCCGCTGCCCAAAGGCCTCAGTGTGCTGAGTTCTGTGGCCTTGCCCCTTCTGTTGGGGGGAGCAGCTCATCCCCTCTCCCAAATTCTGCCCTGCAGGGAGGTGGCCATATCCTGTATCTTGTGTATATGCATTTCATCTTTCCTTCCTGTATCTTTGTGTTTCAGCCCAAGGTTGAGGGGGATATCCCGTACGTTACTTCTGAATACAATTTTTCTATTTGGGGATCAGGAAAACTCAGAGTGAGGAAGCTTCTGCAAAGAAGAGAATACCTATAATCGCCAATGAACTTTTCACCGAAGAATTAGCCTGAAGCTCTTGGTTTAATGAGGGAGGGGGATGCAGAGGTGTCCAGTGGAGTGAGGTGAACAATTCTCCAGCCAAAATACTGTTTATAGTTTACAAGTGTTTTTGTATTAAAATATTTTCTGAAAATTCTTCTCAACATGATGTGATCTGAAATGCAAAAGGCATCCCCCAGGCATGGCCACGGAGCCCTGGGGACCGCATGGCCCTAGACTCATGCTTCTCCCCTGGAGAAATTCAGGCTACAGCAGGCCTTTTGACGTCCTGATTTGTGCCTCGTCCGTTGGATGATGACGTTGCAGCTCTTTGATTTATAATGCACTTTAAAATTTTCAGAATACTCTCCTTACTACAACTGAGGAAAATCGTGTCAAGACTATTACCTCTTATAGTTAAGGAAATAGTCTTCAAGAAGGCTAAGCAGTTTGTGGAAAGTCTCAGATCTGGCCGGACAGCATCGGAAAAACCAGATCTTCTTATTCCTTGACCAATATTCTTATCCCATCCTACCTCCTCATACAGTTCCTTATTCAGTGAACTCCTTAATTAAATTAGGACATGAAATAAGGACCAAAAATAGGAGATTTGGGCCAGTAGAGCAAAGAAGGAGGAAGGATGAATTGACATCAGACATCAGGAAATCTTAAGGGTCCTATGGCATGAAGCTAGAACCCCATCATCTTGTTTACTGTGATGATTCATATATGCTAACTACTTTTATTGGGTCCAGCTGCTCATATTCTGGATTGATGGAGCAAATACCCCTTTTTAATTATCCTTGACTGCATTGTATTTAATTCCTGATGTCTTTAAATATAAATATAAGTAGTTGAAACAGCCATTATTAAAGATTTCAAGAATCCTCAAGAATGGCACCTCCTACCCCCATTATAAACTGCAACTCTATTTTAGTAAATTGATGGTAATCATGTTACAGTAAACCAACACCTTGCAAAATAAGCTCTCCAGATTTGGGTAGTATCTGTGTGACAGACAGAATGTGTTTTGGGCCTGTTTTATTGGACCTGTCTGATGTTATGGTCCATTGTCATTGCCTTGGAGCCCAGGGCATTCCGTGGAAGACATCAGAATTAGGATTTCCATGGAAGAAATTTGCTCTTGGTGTGGGTTTTTAAAGTCTGTGGTTGATAATGTATAACCTTTGAATAAATGTAATGTCTTTTTCATGTTTTAGCAAAAATAGGTGGAATAAATTGCCTCCCAATCTCTTTTTTAATCCTATAGTTTGGTGCTTGTCAGAAACAAGTCCAAATCCTTACAACTTCCAGGTGTATATAAATACTGATTTTATAGAATGATCAAATTATTTCATTTGAAAACTATAAAAATCAACCATAAAATTAATTGAAACAATTCAGCCAAGTTGCAGAATATGAAACATCCACATAAATTGTCAACATGCCTGTGTGTATTGTATTACTAGCAGAATCCAGTGAGAGTCCCATTGGAAATCACCAGAAGCTATAAAATGTTGGGATGAGTAGTACATCTAGTAGCAAAGCACCAAACTATATTAATTGCTCATGGGTAGGTCAAGCCAGTATAAAAATGATACCCTACCTAAATGAATTTCCTTATTTAGTGCTGTAACAAACGAGGAATATTTTACAGAGCTGGGGGGCAAGGGGAGGGAGAAGCAAACCTTGTGGAGAAACAGAAGGCCAGGAAATCAAAGGGCTTAATGAAAGTGGAAAGGAAGGCTACCTCTGTCTGATGGAGGTGACTGAAAGCAGTCATGAAAGTGATTCGATTGGCCAATGAAACAGCTTATATGCAAACAGTGTCATTAATGTTGACTGTTCCAAAGACTAGTTTCCAGAGGGAGGGCTTAGTATGTGACAAAATCTGGGAAACTGGACTGCAGCATGGCATGATGACATGCCCTATGCCCAGATACATGGCCTAGATTTAAAGGTCACATACATTAGAGGAACAAGGAAGAAATTAGGTGTTTGAAGGTGTAGATATGGGAATTCGTGAATAAGTGCCAAGGTGGTCACAGAAGATGAACCATTTCAGTTATATAAAATTTAAAATTTTTTGTGCAAACTAAAAATTAGAAAATTAGGTTTTTCTGGAAAAAAGTCTTATTAACATAAACACACCCACACACACATATATTGGTTTAGTTGTATAAAATAACTAAGCTAGAAGTTGCTATAGTGCACAGAGCATTGGACCTGGAGTCTGGAAGACGAAGTCCAACTCCTGACTCACTGTGTGACCCTGGACAAGTTACTGCACCTCTCCCTCAGTTTCCTTAACTGTAAAATGGGAAAGATAATGGCACCTATCTCAGGATTGCTGGGAGGATCAAATGAAAGAAAATATGTGAAATATTTTGTGAATCTTCATGTTATTATGGTAATTTAATATTAAGACCCATTGCCCAATAGAATAACCATATGATGGAAATCAATAATAAAGGCAAAATAAAGCAATTGAGATCCCACTTTATAGCCTTCTGACTGGTGAAGATGAGCAAAGTGACAAATTTTGAAAGGGCTGTCAGGGAACGGGCACTTTAGTTCAGTGCTGAGAGCTTTAAATTGGTCCAGCTATTTCAGAAGCTTACCAGGCTTTATATCTGCCCTTTGACTCAGTTACCCTTGATGGGTCTATACTATAGAGATCAAAGACAGGAGAAGGACCTATACAAAAAGGGAGCAGTTCTTTTTGTGGTGGTCCCAGATGGGAGTCTTTGGAGGTATTCTATTGGGAAATGGCTATACAAATTAAAGTAGAGATGTAGTGGAATTACTGTGCTGTAAGAAAGGACAGAATGGACAATTTCAGAAACTGGGAAGACCTTTGAACTGATGCAGAGTGAATTGAGCAGAAGTATAAACATGTGACAACATTGTTAAGAAAATCAACTTGGAAAGACTTCAGGACTAATTGATTCGTTGATAAATCCAGAGTCCAGAAGATTAAAGATGGAAGGTGCTACTGACCTGTTGTTAGAGAGGGGGTGAGCTTGAAGTGCATCTAGTGTAGCCAATGTGAGCATGTGTCTGGCTGGACCAGGCACAGTTAGGATGAAAGATTTTTTTTTAATTCAATGGAAGGGGCAGAGGGAAGAAAAGATTATAAATGCGTGTAAAAATAATATTTAAAAATAAATTTAGAATTGGGCAGATCACGAAGGTTCATTGAATAAAATAACTGAAAAAGACAAGATAGCACTGTTAAGCAAGCTTATTGGAATAAGGATACTATAAATACTTAACACTGGAAGAATTTTAGTTAAGCCTCTGCTCTTTGTGAATATTTTTTTTTCATGTTTGGCATAATTACTATCAACAAATTTGGGTCATTGGCTGGTCCTTACTAGGCAAAATGTTAAGTAATGACCTGCCTGACTTCTCTAACCTGTAGTGTGTAAGGTGTCTCTATTAAGTTATATGATTTTTTAAACACATCAAGAGTATTGTGTTTACACCCTTGAAACCATCTAAAATGGGTCTGTCTTGATCACTGATGGGGAATCATCTATATTAGGGCATCAGGAGCTTTCCTTCAAATTTTAACATTTTATTAATTTGCACGAAAATTGTTAAATTTTACTGGCCTATTCCAGGAGAAATGTTGATAGATAGAAAAGATAATGTGGTATCTAAAGGCCTACCTTTAGAATTAGATCAGGTCCAGGCTGACACAAACAGCCGTGTGGACAAATCTCTTTAACTTCTCAGTGGCCTCAGGCATCTGGGATTAAAAATTGAGGGGGACCTGCAAGTTGGAATCAGTGGAGAGATCCTTACATGGATCAGAAGTGAAAAAACCCAGTTGAGTCAGAAAACTTGAAATTGGGAGCTACGACTTGCAGGACTTGGGCAATACATGCCTTTTCTGATGCTTGGTTTGTTCAAAATGCGATAGTTGGACCCTGTTTCCCCCAAGATCGTCCCTTGGGGTGCTGGATGCTATCTCACCGACCCTCTCGCCTCCTCAGAAAGGCAACAGTTCATCCTTTGAGAGTGGATTTTTCAGCTTAAAGTTATTTGAATTCAAATCTGGTGGAATGACTTTTTTTTCTTTATCATTCATATGCTTCTACACTAACTTGGAAGGCAGTAGGAGAACTTTCAACATGTTTGAAATAGTGGCTATGTGGTACAAAGTCAGACCTCGAAGGACAGCACTTCTGTGGATGTTAATTAGTTCTGATATCCTCGGGGCAAAAAAGGCCATTAGTGTACGGACATAAAAATGGAAATAATATTTTAAGCGTAAGGATTCTGAAATTTCGCAAGCAGAGTCCAGTTCGTGGAGAGATCTTTATTCCAACTGTAATTTTTAATTTGATCATATTTCTAGAATCATAACATTCCTCTTACTGAGAAATTTTATCAAATGATCGAGCAATTTTCTTAAACAAACAATTGCATAGCTCCCCATAGCTGAATCCTAGCAATCACTGCCCAGTGGTCCTCATCCACAGGAGGCCCCACTTTTGAAAAATGGACAAAAACCACATTTGGCCACTAGAGGGAGTTGAGCCTTGGTGATCTCTAAGCAGTTTTCACCTGGCCTCTTGGCTCCTTTGCTCGGGGGAGACTTAATTGGAATTTCCAGAGGAGGTTCAAGAACTTGTTTATTGGCCCTAGTGAATGCTTTCAAGTCCTAGGTGTCTCCCAGATCCTCTCCCAGAGAATCTTCGTGGTATTTTGTCAAAGGCCAAAAGGCTGTTAATGTTCTAAATTTCTGGAATTGATTATCAGTGTCAGGAACAAATTCAGTGTTCTTTAACTAAGGATGTAGCTGTTCGATGTTCATGTCAATTTGCTAATCAAGGGGAAGGAAAGGATCTTCCTATTGGATAATTCAAACTGGATATCAAGCTGACTGTGTCATAAATTGAATTCATTATCTTTTCCCCCCAAATCTTTCCCTTATCCTCATCATTACTGCCATATGTCCAGTCACACTGGCTCAGAACCTAGTTATCAATCCCTTTCAGCTCCTCATTTTTTCCCACTCCTCCTATAACCATTCTATTCCCAAGGCCTACTGATTCTACCTTCGAAATGTTTCTTGTCTTTACCTCCTGTATTCCCACCCTAGAGCAGGCCTTCATCACTTCATGCTTGCTGGGGTGGGGGTGGGGGTCTGCCTGCCTTAAATTTGCCCTGACAGCCCATTCTCCACCCAGCCATCAAATGGATTTTCCTAAAAATACAGGTCAGGTGATATGGCCACTCCCACCCCCTTCTCCTCTATTGCCTCTAGGATCAAAAATAAGATCCTTATTTGAATTTGAAAGTCCTTTGTAACCTAACTCTTTCCTACCTTTCCAGTTTTCTTACACTTGCATGTATTTTGCAGTCTTCTCAATTTTTCTGGCATAAGAAATTCCAAGTCTGGGCATTTTCACTGAGTATCCCCCATGCTTGGAATGTTCTCTCTCCTTGCCTTCATTTCCTGGTTTCTCATTTCACCTTCCTCAAGAATCTTTTCCCAGCCTTCCTCCATGTTAGTATCTTCCCTCTGTTGATTATCTTGAATTTATTCTGGATATATCTTGTTCGTATGTTTGTTTGCATGTTGTCTCCTCTTTTAGATTGTGAGTTCCTTGAGAACGAGAACTTTCTTTTGCCTTTGTATATGTTAGCATAGTACTAGTCACATAATAGACTCTCAATAAGTGCTTGTCGACTTAAATCTACATTTTCCAAGATTTGTTCTAACCATTTCAGTGCTTTGAAACCAGTGTTCCAGTTGCTACTTTGAATGACGTCAATGGATCCATCTGTTTCTTTAAAGAAAAATCTATTTTCCGGATAGATTAGCATAGATCAAAAACTTTCCTTAACTTGTGTACTAGGACAAACTAGGACTTCACTGAAAATTCTGGGGACTGAAGATGTTCTCTCTGTGACTGACTAGTTGGAGGCGAGGTGAAAAAGTGTTAAGGCAAGATATACTTATTAAGGATTTATTATGTGCCAGGACACAGGAGGCACAAATATGAGCAACAAGAAAGACGGGCCCTGCCCTCACAGAGTTTACAATCTAATGGGGAAGACAACACACCAAAAGGATCTGGAAAGATGAAAGGAGAAGGAAAGATGGCTGGTCCCGGTTCCAATGGATGATGTGACAGTCTGGGAAGACAGCAGAGGAGGAGGCCATGGGAGCTGAGGCATTCCCCAGGCAGCTGTGTCATGGTGTCTGGAGCATCAGCAGCAGAGCTGGAAGAGGAAATGGGTGAGAAATAAGGAAGTGAATGGGAGTTTGAGATGCCTTAGACCAAGGTGACTGAAATCATTTCGTTATCTGTCATCTCTCCAGCAACGTCGGTAACTCTTGGAGAGAAGTCCTCCATGCCGTAAGGCTGAACACAGTATTCTCTGATGGGCAGAACTGGGGCTGTATGCTGCAGACTGGAAAGGACCAGTCATCTGGTCGGGCTTTTTTTTGTTTTGTTTTCAGCAGACTGTCTGCACTATGATGTGGCAGTCAAAAAAGTTGGGAGCCTTGCCAGGTGTTGTGCTAAGATTACACAAAAGGGGCAAAGGACAGTCGCAGCCTGCAGGGAGCTTGTAGTCTAATGAGAGAAACAAGCAAACACAGGTGTATGGGATAAAAGGGAAAAGAGGAAGAGGGAAGGGGTTAGAATTAAGAGGGGTCCAGAAAAGTTTCCTGTGGAAGGTGAGATTTTAGTTGGGACTTAAAGGAGGCCGGTAGGTAGAGGTGAGAAAAGCCAAAGAAAATGCCCAAGAGACAGTATCTTGTTTTTGGAGCAGCCAAAAGGCCAGGATCACAGCATCCTGGTGGGAAGTGAGGCATAAGACTGTGGAAAGATTCATCTAGTCCCACCATAGGCTTGATAAGGTGATGGCCATGTTGATGGATAGACCTTGGCAATAACAGACTGGGTATGAGGGAGGTGGGAGAGGGAAGAGTTGAGAATGAGATCTAAGCGGCAATCCGGGTGATGGGAAGGGTGGGAGTACCCCTACCATAACAGGGAGGGTTTGGGGGGAAAGATAATGTTGATTTTAAGACATGTATGACATCCAGTTTGAGATGTCTGTTAGGCAGTTGGAGACAGAAGCAAAAGAGGTTGGGTTTGTTATCTACTTTTCAATGCCAAAGTTTATTGCCCTATTTACAGAGAAGCGTGCACCCTAAATTTTTCACGATTCAGGAAATCTGTCTTTTTAAAAGCTCTTTATCTCTCCCTCAGACTTGGGGATCATCATTGGTAATCCATTCCAACTGGAGAGAAATGAGTCCTTAGTTCTTAAAAGAAGGTGAATCAAATTTGGGGGCTAAGAGAAGACCCTCAAGATCCGGGGGCCCATTTCGTAATTGCACACAGGATATAAAGAGAGTGGCAGTACAGTATAGTAGAGAGAGAGAACACCAGATTTGGAGGCTGGAAGAACTGGTTTCCTGTGTGACCCTGGGCAGTCTACAGAACTGCTCTGGGCCACGGTTTCCTCCTAGGTAAAATGTTGAACTGAATGGCCTCTGAATCGATGCCCTTGGGATCTTTTAACTAGATACCAGTCCAGAACTAAGTCTAGGTTCTAAGCGTCCTCTGCTGACCTCGGTGTCAGTAAAGTGAAGGGACTTGGACTTCTTTTTTCTCTTGAGTTCTAAATCAGGTCTTTATGGCCCTGTCCACTTGCAGGTCTGGGATGCCATTAGTTTTCTGTGAGCCTCAGTTTCCTCCTCCGTTAAATGAGGGACCCTTGAGGTCCCTGCCAGCTCTCTTTGAAGCTCACGGATGGCTTTTATGCTAATTTCCTGATAGACTTTCAGGAAGCTCCATGAGTTACCCATGCCCTGTCCCTCTTGACGTCATGTATGTAGATTGTGCCCTTCAAAGCTATTTTTTTTTTTAAATCCTGACTCATTTGAAAGCAGACTGAATCTGTGCCTCTAACCCTCCCTTTTAAAGAGTTAAAGCTTTAGCTAATCCAGTCTTAATTCTCCCCATATGGCTGGGCCTGGCAGCAGAGGAAAGAGTTGGCTGACAATTCAAGCCTGAACAGTGGCTAAGATAAATATGGGGGCCATCTGTGCAGCTAGGAAAAAAAAATTCATGTGAGGAACAGACAGACCCTGCTAAGTTAAACATATTTCCGAGACTCTGCTGGGGGAAAAAGGAGGGGCCCAGTGGGTTGGGGTAGGGAGGAGGAGGAGGCTTGCGGAGCCGCCAGAAAAGAGGCAAAGTTGGCTGTCTCACAGGCAAGGGGGTCCGTTCCGAAAATTCTGGCAAATTGAATGATCAGACCTGGAGATGGGGAAGGGAGCTAGGGAGACAGTGATGTACCCAGGCGTTCCCACGGCAACCCGCCCCACCGCTGCCGTGATGCTCAGAACGCTGCAGTCTGGGTTTGTATAAAGGGCTGGAAAATCAGCTCGTGCGGGCTGTGAACATTTCTCCCAAGCAGGGGCTGAGCTGGCCCAGGCAGGTCTGGGAAGCTACAACCTTGAAGGACTTCCTCCTGGCTCAAGACAGCGGCTGGCTGGCAGAGGAGGGGCTTGGAGCTGGCTCCTGAGACTAGAGAAAAGGGGGTTTCGCAGTCCTGGGTGCCTGGAGTAGGGGCTTGGTCAGCGCTGGTCAGGCAGGGTGGGTTGAACGGCAGAGCCAGCCAGCAGCGCGGAAAGTGAGCTTCACGGCTTCAGAGACTGGACTGCCAGAGCCGTACCTTAAAATATACAGCACCCAAGGGGGCCCTCAACCCAGCGGGAGCCGAAAGCTTCATATTCTTTTGGCACAAAGACAGACCAGCTGGAGAAATCAAGAGCAGGACTGAGTCTGAGAGGGGACCTCCAGCAAGCATCCAGACTGCTCCCTGGCAAAGCCGGGCCAGACCGGCCCCAGGCGCCGGTGGGCAACCGGGTCTGGGATATTGGGGAGCAGCGCTGTCCTGATGCCATCCGGACCGGAGGGCTTTTAGCAGGCGGGATCCATTGGCCAGCCCCCCAGTCTCGGGGCTCTCCTGGCTTTCACTCCCAGCCCCATCCAGGAGCATGAGTTCAGTTCTGACAAAATATGGATCTCCACCACGCAGTTGGCTCAATCTTCGCTTGGGAACCAGTGAGTACATTTTTACCTTATTCCCCCTTTGGCCCCAGTTCATACCTAAAATAGGAGGTAGGGCTGGGGAGAAGAAGGGTGCTGGGGAACGGGACTGGGTCTCGCCTTTCTGGATCAGCTGGGGAACAGCTGAGAGCTTTTAGTCACTTGGATAATCTGGAGTCTTTCTCTGCAGTGAGATTAATCTGTAAGGTGCCAGGTTAAGGGCACAGAGACAGAAAGCACCCCACTGAGCAAGGGCAGAACAGTCAGGATAATGCCCTGTTCTAGAAAGAAGGACGCAGCCGGGTCATAGCTACTTTCTGGGCCCGAGGGGAGCCATCTCTTGGGAAAAGCTCCCAGGAGTCTCCAGGGTCGGTGGTGGCAGAGCACAGCTTTGGTGCATCGGAACGTGCAATGGCAGCGTGTCCTTGGAAGAACAGTCTAGCCGCAGCTGACTCAGAACTTCTGGACTCTCCAGCAGGGAAGCCCGGATTGAATCCCCCATTCTGGTTAGCTCAGTGTCTGGTGTCTGTGCCGTGAGGGGGAGAAGGCTCAAAAAGCAAACTCAAGAATCGAGAAATGTTTTGCTGATGCCTTTGTTATCCTTCCCATGCTTTCATTTCCAAGGACCCCCTTCACCCACAACAAAAGTTAGTTAAGCATGAAGCAAACAGAACAAAACAGCCCCCAAATCCCATCATTGGCCAGGTCAGCATCATGAAATTCTCAACAAGATGGCTGGAATTTGTTTTAACTCACTTTTTACAATAATATGCCCTGTAGCATTTTATGGGGAGGGGGGAGAAGAAGGGGATCAGGCTCAATCAGTGACCGACATGCTGGAGGCCTCACACACACACACACACACACACACACACACACACGTATGTGGAAGCCGTCTGAAAATTTTCACCTCAAAATGTCTCCAAATCAGAGTACTGGGATTATGCCTTTCATCCAGATGGGGCTGGCCTGAGACAAAATGGCCAAGTGTGCAAGTTTAGCTCCCTGGGGCCTCCACCCCCTCTCCTGTTTGTTGCCCGCTCCCCCCACTGGCGTGGGGAATAAGCATCCAAATAATACCTACTCTTTGCCAGGGCTAAGTGCTTTTTACAGCTATTATCTCATTTGATCCTTCGAGTCCAAGTGTGTGTTATGATCTCCATTTTACAGATGATTAAACTGAGGCAAGAGGGGTTGAATGTCCAGGGTCACACAGCTAAGGGCCAGCTACCCTTCAAATAAGGAAAGGATTTGTGTTGATGATATGAATCTGTTCTATCTGGGTCACATGTGGTCTCTACCGTCAGGATGCCCACTTTGGAGACTCTTCATTCGGTTCCCATAGCCTGACACCTGCTTCGGAGGAGCTTCTGTCCAAGGGAAGAGACCCTGGTTTTGTCCCTAGCTAACAGGGGGCTCACTGAGCCAAGACACATCAAGTCTGATGTATCCTAATTGTCCTTGAGTGTCCTGAGTGGTTTCTGGGGGTGGATTCCTCTCACCAGATTCTCATCTTGTCACAGAGGTCAGAAGATACCCTGAACTAGTATGTAAAAGGGGGGGGCCCGGTTCCATTCCCTGGTCCCCTACCTCAGTGACATACCCTCCTCTCGTTCTGATGCTGACTTAGCCTTTCATTGACCTGAATTAAAAAAACTACAAAACTTCCCTAAATGCTCAACCGAAACCCCCATTGATGGGAAGTAGGAGGAAGCAGGAGGCCTTCCTGGATGGGGCCTTCTTGGCTGCTCTCAGAGGGTTAGCCTTGTGTCATGTGGTATGGGGAGCGGGTGCAAGGGAGCCCTGCAATGTTGCTTAGGAAAGATAATGACACTGAGAAGCTCGTGGAGACTGATACGGGCTTCTGAGGGTCCGGGTCCAAGGACCTCACTGATTCATTGATTGCCAGCTAGAAGGGACCCTCAAAGTCAAATGGAGACTCATTTACTTTTAGAGTTGTAAGGTAGGACCTTGAGATATCTTAAGGTTCATGGACTTAAAAAAAAAAGATTTTGATAAATATGTTTCAACAGAATTCATTTCCTTTATAAAGGAATTTATTTTATTTTATTTACTTTTATTTTTTATTTTATTTATTTTATTTTTATTATTAAAATTATATATTATTTTATTTACTTAAAAACTTGATTCAGAGAAGAGGTCTTTGACATAAAGGTTAAGAACTCATGACTTCTAGGCTGACTCTCATTTTACAGATCATGAAACTGAGGCAAACAAAGAGAAATGACTTGTCCAGAGTCATTCAGCTAGTTAAAAACTCAAGTCTTTCTGACTCTATACCCAATGCTGCCTCAGTGATCCACCCAAAGGGACTGCTTGTAGATTGAAGGAACTGACCTGGATGACCTCTCAGTCCATTTTATGATTCTAAAATGTGGAACTTGGGCCCTGAATTGGACCCAGAATGCCTTAGTATCCAGCAGCTACTACTGCCCCTGAAGTCAGATTCTAATCCTGACCTCTGTCCTAGGGCCAGTCTCCCTGCCAAATTATTGATCGTGAACTCTGGCAGTAGGAAAAAAATTGGTACGCATGACCAATTTGCATGTATTTATTAATTACATAATATACTACTGTTCTGATAACTACATAGATTATAAAACACCTAAAATAGAAATAAAAGGGACCAGATGAAGATGAATTGGTATTTGGTTCTAGAATTAATTAGCCACTAGAGATTTTTGAGTTGGGGGTGACATGGTCAGACCAAATCTTTTGGAAAACCACTGGCAGTTGAATGGAGAATGAATGGGGAGATTTCACTCAAGGAGATCAAATTGGAGAGGTCCGGAGAGATTGAGGTAGCCGGGTAGCCGAGTGAGTAGAGAAGGGTCAAATGTGAGAGATGTTGGGAAGGGAGAAAGGACCAAACTTGGCGACTGATTGTATGCGTGGGATGATGGAGAGCGAGGTTTCAGAAATAACAAGGGGTTGATGGGGCTGAGAGGCTGGAGAGATGGTGATGCCCTTGATGGAAATTGGGGCCTTGGGAAGATCATGTCATGAGATCTGTGATGCAGATGATAAGCAGTCTGTTCCGGCTCCTTTTATGAACTCCCCCCAAAGGAAAGAGGGGGGTCCGCTCTTATTGTCACATTGCCTGGGTTCCAAGAGCCTGAGCCCCAAGGGGCCCGCCCAAAGCTGGAGCAGGGCATGGTGGCCTGGGGGGGGCGGGGGCAAACACGTGTGCTAGCTGCTGCTGCTTCTGGTGGGCACCTGGGCTGTTCTAAGAGGGCTGTGGCTGATTCAGGAGGCCGGGAGTTTGGGCAACAGGGAGAGGAGGAGAACGAGGGAGCGAGACACTACCCAGCTCCCTGCTCTCTGACTAGCTCATTATATAATCCTCTGCATCCTGACATGGCCCAGTTTGGAGACTCCTCATTCGGTTCCCATAGCCTGACAGTTGCTTCCGAGGAGCTTCTGTCCAAGGGAAGAGACCCTGGTTTTGTCCCCAGCTGGCAGGGGGCTCACTGAGCCCAGACACATCAAGTCTGATGTATCCTAATTGTCCTTGAGTGTCCTAAATGGTTCTTGGGGGGTTGAGCTTCAGGACAGCAGGATTGTTGTTCCAGAACCCGAGGGTGAGACAGCAGGAATGGGCAGACCTTCCCATCTGGGGAAGGAAAAGATTGAGACCTTGAAGGGGAGACCCAAAGAATTCTCTCTCTGTTTTGTCTGTCCTTTTCGTTCTGCGACCGCCTTCTGTTCCCTCTGTGTCTCTGTCTGTCCTGTTCTGTTGTTGCTTCTTGTCTTGTGTGTTTGCCCTCTGTTCTTTCTTGTTCTACTTGCTTGCTTTTGTTCTTTCCTTGCTTGTTTCCTTGTGTTCTGTCCCCCCTTCCTCCCCTCCTTTTTTTTTTCTTCCTCTGCTTTGTTTGCTTGTGTTTTCGTCTTTCTTTTTTCTTTTTTTTCTTCCTTTTTTCTTTCCGTTTTATCCTTGTTCCGTTTTTTTCCCCGTTTGGGAATGGAAGAACTTTAAAATTCTTTCAATCCTAAACAGGGAGGAAATTGGGAATTAGACTTTAAACCTTACTCTGGAAACACTTGTTCAACACTATTCAAATGTAACCTCAGACACTCCCTGTAAGACCCTGGATATATGACCTGACTTCTTTGTCCCAGTGTCCTTTAGAATGATGATATTAATAAAAGCACCTATTTCTCAGGGATGTTTTGAAGATTAAACGAGATAATGTTTGTAAAGTGCTTAGCAGAGTGCCTGACACATAATAGGCAATTTCCTTCCTTCTCTTCCTCCCTTTTCCCCTCTCTTCCTCTCTCCCTCCTTTAATCCCCTTTTTTCTTTCCCTCCTTCCCTCTCTCCCACTCTCTTTCTCTCTCTCTCCCCACTCCCTCTCCCTCTTTCCTCCAACAAGTATTTATCAAAGGCCTCCTGTGGGTGAGTCTCTGGGGGCTTCGAAGATCGAAGGGAAGCAGCCCCTGCTCTCAGTGAGTTCATATTCTGTGCATGGATAAGTTAGAACCAAACAGATTCAAAATGGCCCCTTGGGGAGATCTGACTTTGAAGTCAGGGTTATAGATGGAGATCTGGGAGGCACCTCAGAGGCCATCTAGCCCAACCCCCTCATTTTACAGATGGGGAAACTGAGGCTCATACCGGTAAAGTCTCGTGGCTAGGATGGGCCAAAGGCAGGGCTGGACCCCATGGTTCTGGACTCCAACCTCAGTAATCTTGTCATTCTGCTGCCCTGACTCCTGGGTCAGTTTCTGGCTCGTGAGTGCTTCTAGGGGAAGGAGTGCGTTTCCTGGGCAACCTGTGTCAGTCAGGGAGCGCACCTGTGGCTGGACAGAGGCAGCGCCCGCTCAACCTGGAAAGGGTCTGGCCCACAAATCCCATTGGATCCTTGTTGACTAGCTCACTGGGAATGGAGGGCTTGGGGTGTGGCCCAGCCTCTATGGCCACAGCACTGCCCCCAGTCCTGCAGGTGGGTTCCCATCTCTTGCTCCTTTGCTCCCTCCTCAGCCCTGTGAGATACCCGGCACCCAGAGGCTGCTGGAATCACTGCAGTAGACGCGGCTGCCTGACTATTAGAAACCACCTCCTCCTCCCTCCGTGGCTGGAGGCCGACTTGCCAGCCTCTCCGAACCACCAGGGACACCAGGAGAGAGGGCCTGGCAAGGGGAACAAGGGACTCCTCTGGCCGTCATCGTCTTGCTCTGGGAGCTGAATCTTGGCCCATTTAATGGAGCAGAAGAGCTACAACCTTGAAATACAAGAGTTAGAAAGGAGGGAGGCTCTATGAGGGTTCCATTTTCCCAAATAGAGAAGCTGCTCATTGTCCAGCCTCTCTCTACCTGGTCAGAGGTAGGGGCCAATAATAATAATAGCATAATAATTTCTGAAGAAAGAAAGAGGGGGAAGAAAGGAAGGAAGGAAAGAAAGAAGGAAGGAAGGAAGGAAGGAAGGAAGGAAGGAAGGAAGGAAGGAAGGAAGGAAAGAAGGAAGGAAGGAAAGAAGGAAGGAAGGAAAGGAAGGGAGGGAGGGAGGAAGGAAGGGAGGAAGGAAAAAAGGGAGGGAGGGAGGCAAGGATGGAAGAAGGAAGGAAAGAAAAAAAGGAAGGAAGGGAAAGAGGGAGGAAAGAAGGAAGGGAGGAAGAAAGGGTGGGAGAGAAGGAGGATGAGGAATTATCTGTTCATCTTCCAATGGAGCTTCCAATGGGAGGGATCATGGAGATCTTTGGGAAGGTCCTGATGTGTCTCTCCCTGGAGTGCTGGACCTTGGTTCAGGAAATTCTCAAATCCAAGTCTGGCCTCAAACATTTACTAGCTGTGTGACCCTGGGCAAGTCATTCAACCTCAGTTTCCTCATCTGTGAAATGGGGATAATAATAACACCCATTGCCTAGGATTATTCTGACAAAATGAGATTTGCAAAACTGTAAATCTTGAAGTGCTATGTATTCATTAGCTATTGTAATTATAACTTTCGTCTCAGTTTTTAGAGTATGGCAGCAGCTCTAATGTAGTAGATGGCAGAGCTGTTTACGCATGTGTAAGGAGGATTTAAGAGACATCTATATATTAGATGTGCTGGGTGAAATAGACACTCCATCAGAGGAGATAACATACATATACAGACATATTATTTATGTGTATATATGTATAATATATACATATGATGTACAATATGCATATATATATCTATTGTATAATACAATTATATAATACATGACAAAATATAACAATATATTATAAAATATAATGCCTATAAAAATAACACAAATAATATACACATGTGTATATTATATATACACAACATAATACATACATATTATAAATACATATATGTATGTATGATATACAAATATATGATAAAATACCATACAATATAATCTATTAATTATATATATTATTTGACATACAATATACAATTTCATATTTTATCATATATTTTATATTTTTATTAAATTTATTGTGCAGTGTTATATGTATATGCATATAGAGACAAGGTATGCATGCATACATATATATGTGTATCCACATACATATATAGTTATTTGAGAGGGGGTGGACTGAATCTATGATTTCATTGGGGCAAAGAGGATCTTCTATTACAGTAGATCAGCACCTTCTCGAAATCTTGAAGAGAATCGGTGTGTTGTCTGGGAAGATTGAAGGGCTAGGTGATTTGCTCTGGATCACTCAGATATTCTTTGTCAGAGACTGGACTTGAATCGACCAGTGCTTAGCACAGTTCTTGACCCATAGTAGGTGCTTAAGAAATGCTTATGGACTGACTAGAGCAGGGTTCTTCTACTTTTTCCATTTGTCACCTCTTTTTCACCTGGGAAAATTTTTACACACACCTACTATGTAGTTAGATAAAGTAGGTATACAAGTCAAACATTTACTGATAATAAATCATAAAGAAATTAATTTTTAAAATCTTTGGTATACATATAATTTTACCATTTGTTAAAGGTAAAAAATTTGCTTTCTAACGAGATGGTGTGCTTGTTTGTTTTTACATAAATAATTAAATCTTGATCAAATATTTGATAACTTTCTTTTGCTAAATTCGCGCTGGTTCTGTTCATTTCACTCAGCATCAGTTCATACAAGCCTCTCCAGGCCTTTCTGAACTCATCCTGCTGATCATTTCTTACAGAACAATAATATTTCATAACATTCATATACCACAATTTACCCAATCATTCTCCAATTGATGGACATCCATTCAGTTTCCAGTTTCTCGCCACTACAAAAAGTGCTGCCACAAACATTTTTGCACATACAGGTCCCTTTCCCTCCTGTAAAGGACTTTTACCTCCAAACAGAGATTTGTTTGTATCTGTTCTAGAAATACTGTTTGGGGGGGCCATTGCAATTTACTGAGCAAGAGAGGGAGTGACATCGTCAGCCCTGTGCTGCCTCCTGGTTGGATGACAGTAAAAGCTGCAAATAAGGGACTTTATAGAGGGAGCCTCGATGCAAACATTTTCAGTTTTTGGACCAGCCCAATTTCATTAGGAGATAAAATTTACCTCTTTGGGAAAATTCTGCCTGTTAATGGAAAGCCTGACCTCCAGTTACCTTTGGGGGGTGACCTGGGGCTTTTAAAGAGAACTAACTTGCCCAGAGCCAGTTCTCTATTCCCTGTCTTTGCTGCCTCTCTAAACACTTAAAAAGCACCTACTATGTGCACAGTGCCAGGAAAATTGAGAGAATAAAGGAGGAAAGCATTCATTAAGCACTTACTAAATGCCAGGCACTGGGCTGGGGAAAAAAATACAATAAAAAAGACAGAGCCTGCCCTCTCCAAGCTTATATTTTAAGGGGGAAAACAATAGACAAAAAGGGGCAGAGGAGTGGAGATGGAAATGAATATCAGAGCATGGTTTGGAAGATTCACAGGGAATGAAGAGCAAATACTAGTAGTTGGATTGAGGCAGGAGGGAATCAAGGAAGGCTTCATGGGAGGTGTTGCCTTGACTGAGGTTGAAAGAAGAGGAAAAGTCTGAAAGGATGGCTTGGCATTCAGGGATCTGCCCATCCTTCTTCATGGACCCCTGTTTGCCAAATCTGGTCCCTGGGCTAGGGGCACCAGCCCAGCCCAGGGTAGTGAGGGGATCTGCCCCTGTCCTGCCCCTACAGCATGAAATGTGCCATCTGCTTTGAAGGTTACAGAGTTTTAAAATTAATATTCAATTTAAAGCAACAAACATGTATTAGGTGCCAGGTACTCTATTAGTCTCTGAGAAGATAAAGGCAGTCACTTTAGCAAGGTGGCTCAGTAGATACCACACTGGGCCCACCTGAGTTCAAATTCAGCCTCAGCCCCTTACTAGTTGTATGGCCCTGGGTAAGTCATTTCATTTCTGTCTGCCTCAGTTTTCTCAACAGTGAAAGGTCATAAGAACACTTTCCTCCCAGGGTTTTTTTATAAGCATCATCTGATTTAATATTTGTAAAATACTTAGCACAGTGCCTAGCACATTTAGTATTTAATGTGCTTCCTTCTCTAACTAGGGGATAGGGAGAGAAAAAGCAATATATAGACACTTAAAATATATAAAGTAATGGAGAAAGTCAAATTACCAGGGAAAGGCCTAGGCTAGGGGATGCTGATTGAACTAAACTTTAAAGGGAGTTAAGGATTCCAAAAATTGGAAGAGAAAACTTCTCAGATATGTGAAGGTGAGAATAGGAAATGTGTGGAAATTTGTATATGAAACAAATATGTATATGAAACAAAAATATAGTGGAATTGTGTTTTTTTAAAAGAAGGTTAAAAAAAGTACCAAAACAAAATGTATTTTCTTTTTAACTGCAAAGTATTCATTCTGCCCACGTAGCAGAATTCTCCCCCTTCCTCTCCAGCTGCTTTGGTGACCACAAGCAAACACACACAACTGTTTAGAGGGAAGCCGGCCCTAGTCTTGGAGAGAGGGGGAGGCTGGAGGGACCCAGAGGCAGAGAGGCCCTTCTGTCCTCAGCTGCCAATCTTGTGGTTAGCTAGAAAGGGTTTGAGGCCTGCAGCATGCACCTAGTGTGGATGTGGACTCTATTATGTCAACCTCCCCTTCCTCACTCCGGCCTCAGCCAAAGTCCTTCTTCTTTGGATCCTTTATCCATGTGGCTTCTCTGCCTTTAAGAGCTTATTTGTTCATTCAATAAGCATTAATTAAGTACCTACTGTCGTGCCAGGCACTGTGCTAGAGTCTGAGAAACAACATGTCTCTGGAAAAATCAATATAAAAAGTCAATAAAAATAATTTCAGAGTAAAATGCACTAGTCACTAAGGAGACTGCCTAATACTGGGTTCACATCCCACCTGTGATGTTTACTCTTTTGGGTAAGTCATTTTACTTTCCTGGGCCTTGATTTCCTCATCTGTCAAATGAAAATGCTCTCTTTTAGTTCTAGATGTGAACTAGAACTCTTTGCACATAGGTTACAGAACATAAGCTGCACTTTTGATGGAACTTGAGATTCCAAGTTCTTCCTTCGTGTTCATCTTTGTGAGCTCAGGCTCAGGAGCTTGCATGGACTAGCTCTTAGTGTTTAGGAGACCTCTGCTTTCAGTATCTTTGTAAATCTAAGTCCTCGGAAGGAGGAAAAAGGAACTGGCTTAGGCTTCTTGACCACAGGATGGCAGCCCCCCAGAGGGTCCTGGGTCATGATGAATTTCAGCAGTTGCAGGTAGAACAATATCCTTATCCTCGGGGAGGGGGTGTCTTCCTGAAGTGAAAGAAATAGTTGGAACCCAAGAGATGAACTATAGGGAAATTGCCTGAGACTAGTGGAGCTGGGGGAGCACGGGGATAACGGGCGGGGGTTATGGGTGGAGTCATGGGTGGGGTCTTGTCTCTCAGCCCGACCACCTTTTGGACAAACCAAGAACAAACCAGAAGAGCTATTTCAGGCATGTACTTAGGAGGGAAATCAACAGAGATGTTGATGAATGATTGGCTTGGATGCCATTCAGGTGGCTGGGTCCCATTTTTCCACAGCCTTCTTCCTAATCTAGGGACTTGCAGACAGCTCTGGGGCAAGATGGCTGTCCTCCAAGCAGATGTGTCTGGAGTTCAGCCTTTGGAAAATCTGGTGGGGAAGAAAAAATAACCCTTGAGCTCACAACCCCACCACCCATAGGGACCTTTAGTTGAGATTGGGCTTGCTCAGACTAGCACCTGCAAGTGTTGGGGGGAGCAGATACAAATGGGATCCATGTTTGGTCATCGTTAGCCCGTAAACTGGATAGAAAGGAAGGCAAAGTGAAGGAGGGGATCAAAAACCATGGGATTCAATCAGAGCAACTGAGAATGCTCAATCCGGAAATGGGAAGATGGTGGAGTTATCCATTTGGAGCCGCAAGGGATCTCAGAACTCATCCAGCCTGACCCCCTCGTATACAGATGGTCCTGCAGAAGTGGTGTGACTCATCAGAGCTGCCTTCCAGTACATGAAAGGAATTGGATTTGTTCTGTTCACATTCAAAGGGCAGAACAAGGAGCAACTGGGACGTAGAGAGATCTATTTTAGCTCAAAATAAGGAATTTCCTAACAACTAGTGAAGTTAAGACAACAAGCAATTATTAGCAGGTTCTGGGCACTGGGATGAATGCCGAGAACACCGACAAAAGCAGAAAATAAGTGTTGGCGCTCAAGGACAGTCTAGTAAGGGATTCAACATCTGTTTATGATAAGCATCAATTCAAATCAAATCAATAAGCATTTATTGCTTATGTGCCAGATACTGTGCTAAGCACTAAGGATACAAAGGCAAGCCAAAAATTGTCCTTTCCTCAAGGTGCTCACAATCTAATTTTAATGAAGGACAATAAATAGTTAGGGATATACTTTACATGAATACATAATATATATGTGTGTGTGTGAATACATGTGTATATATGTATATGCACACACAGAATGAGACCAATTGGCAGAGAGAAGATGAAAAAGAAAGAAGAGAAAGAGAGAAGAAGGAGGAGAAGAGAGAAAGAGAAGAAGAAGAAGAGAGAGAGAGAGAAGGAGGAGGAGACAGAGGAAGAGAGAGAGAGGAAAAAGGGAGAGACAGAGAAAGAGACACACACACAAAGAGACGGAGACAGAGAGACACAGGGAGAGAGAGAGAGAGAGAGAAGGGGTAGAAATGAGAAAAAGAGAGAGTCAGCTGGCTGATTGTATCAATTTCCAATGAAATGATCCAATACTACCAATAGTATATTAATGTGCCTGTCTCTTCCCAACCTTGCCAATACTGACCATTCCCATCTTTCGCCGTGTTTGCCAGTTTGCTGGCTGTGAGGTTACTCCAAGAGTCCCAGGAATGGCAGCCCCCTCCAGACCACACATCCTGCTCGCAACCTGGCCTCCTCAGCCTTCTTCCAGGAAAATAGCTCAGGAAAAAATAAGATTCTGCCCCTGGAAGTCCCTGACACCGTGATCAGACAGCTTCACTTAAGAAAGATGATGGTTTTGTTCATGGGACGCACTTAAGGCTGCTTGCTTGTGAATCCCCTTAGAGGCACGAATGTGCCCCTTCCATGTGACCGCAGACAGCTAGCCCCTCCTCACCCCAGAGCTAGACCATGAGCTCCTCCGAGAAGGACCTGTCATTATAGTGTTTGTATTCCCAGCAGGGACCGGTGCTCAATTAAGAGTGTGAGTGTAAGTGCGTGTGTGTGAGTGTGTGTGTGTGTGTGTGAGAGAGAGAGAGAGAGAGAGAGAGAGAGTGTGTGTGTGTGTGTGTGTGTGTGAGAGAGAGAGAGAGAGAGTGTGTGTGTGTGTGTGTGTGTGTGTGTGTGTGTGATCACCAGCCCCTCCCAGTGAGTGCCTGGTGCTGGACCTACAGTTTGGAAAGCCTGAATTAAAACCCTCCCCCAGCCACTTCACAGCCGCGTAACCCCGCCCAAACTCCAGATGCTCTGCCTCAGTTTCTTGCTTTGTTAAACAATAACCCCTGCCTTCCAAGTTTGTTGTGGAAAACAAACGGGAGGATATATGTAAACTGCCTTATAAATCCTTCTCTAGAAACGCTACTTTTGAGTTCCATTTCACAGAGAAGTAAGCTGAGGCTGAGACGGTAAGAACCTTCCCGAGGTGACGGGCTAGAGAGGGACAGGCCGGAAAGAGCCCTGACCCTCGGATCTCCTTCCTTGTCTGCGGCCCTGGCCGGGGCTGGGAGTGTTTGTGGGGCCTGGGTCCCCGGCAGGGAGGAGGAGGAGGAGGGGAAGGGGGCGCGGAGGGCACCGCAGTCAGCGGGAGCCCGGCCCTTGGGCCGCTTATGTAAGCAGAGCCCGTGTTTTTGGCTGCGGGGACTTGATTCATACCAGAGGGGAATTGTTGTCTGGGCTGAAGCTGGGAGCGCTCGGGCCGCTTCTGCAGAGCCTTGTCACGCGAAGCCCTCGGCGGCTGGCGCGGCCTCCTGGAAACAGCCGGCCCCTGCCAGCCCTGCCCGCCGCCTCCCAGACACAGCTGGCTCTGCTAGGAGCCCCGGGGGGCCGCGCGGGTGGTACCCGATGGCTTCTCCCGGGAGGCTGGGGTCAGTCACCTGCTGGAGGGGGGGTAATCCCTGAGGGGGGGGCACAGGGGAAGCCGTTTTCGGGGCTGGGGGGTGGGGAGTCAGCCTAGACTCAGAGAGCAGGATACCAGGCTTCCCTCGGGAAGAGGGAACTGCTTCGTCAAGGGACATCCAAGATGTCCATCTTCTGCATGGAGCCTTTCCTGGTTCCCTCCCCTCCCCCTCCTGCCCCCCTTATTTTTAACTCCGAGATTTACTGGTTGGATGGCTTTGAGCCTCCTTTTTTAATCTGCAAAATGGGAATAGTGATACTTTCTCCACTTACCTCCAGTTTTCCCATCTGCATACAGGGGAGGCAATGGTTTGAAGTTAAAAAAGATTGGGTTCAAATCCAGCCTCTGAAAAGAAGTGACTTCAAGGCAAATGAATTAGTCTAGTTGAACCTCAGTTTCCCCACCTGCAAAATGGGAATGGTGATACTTGCTCTACTTAACTTCATTTTCTCCAAAGGTGAGGCAATGGGTAGTAAAGTTCAGAGTCAGGAAGATGGGTGCAAATTCAACTTCTGATATTATGTGACTGGAAGGCAAATGGATTAATCTTGTTCAGCCTCACTTTCCCCATATGCAAAATTCCCTTTCCTTATCATAAAATAGGATTAACTGTAAGACCACTGCTTGCTTTGAAGAAAGGGCTTTGTTAATCCTACAGTGGCTGTGTGGGGAAGAGGATGGGATGGGGGTGGGGCTGGAAAGGGGAAAAAGGCTTCTTTTTCAACCGTTGTCCTACTGAGATTGTACCTTCCCTCTCTGGACTGTCCAGCCCGGGACTCCATCTCCCTAGAGAATTCTCCTATATAAATAAATATAAGCTTTCTGTTACTAATCAGTGGATCACTTGGGGAAAGGGGAAAGGGAGGACTGGTTGGGGGAGGGGGAAAGGAAAATGCTGGATTGGGGGAGGGGAAAACTGTCAAGATGACTCCTCCAGGGCCATCGTCACCCTTCTTAGCCATTCTACAGAGCCTCTGGACTTGGCCAGCCATTGGCTGCCCCGCTTGTTAACACACAGCACTGGAGTCAGGCACGCCAGGCATTTTGTGCTAAAATTGAAGAAATCAGATCTGGATTTCTTTTGGGTACACGCCGTTCCTCGACAGCCTCTCTTCCCTTCCTTGTTCTGAGCTTAGCAGGTGTTCTTTTGAAACTTTCAACAACCACCCTTATGTCACATTTCCTTTTTGGAAGGAGTGTCTCTTTTATTTCCCTGGCTAGAGCCTTCTTGGGCTGCAGCAGCAAGCCACAGATTCAGCCAGTCCTAAGTTCAAATGCTACCTCTTGGCTGTGTGATCCTGGGCAAATCACTTAATTTCTCTGGCTTTAGTTAGCTCATCTGTAAAATTATGGGTCTGGACTAGTTGAGCGCTCCCTAAATCTATGTACACACACACACACACACACACACACACAAAACACACCACACACACACCAGAAAAACCCACCACACACACACACACACACACACACAAAACACACCACACACACACACCAGAAAAACCCACCACACACACACACACACACACACACACACACACACACACACACACAAAATCTATGATCCTATATATTCCCTCCACTCCATGGGGAACACCTGTCCTTCATCTCTCCCCCCTCCCCAGTCACAATCATGGGTTTGTAGGATTTCCAGCAAGGAGAGTCTTCAGAAATCATAGAATCATAGATTTATAGCTCAAAGGACCTTGGAATTCATCAAGTTCAGGTCCTCTTAAATTGTTTCCACTTGCGACTCCTTTTCCCCTGAGAAATTTTCATGTGACCCTGGTGTATATAGGTATATAAAATAGGTATACAAACCAAACATTTACTGATGATAAATCATAATTCTTGTGACCCCTCCCCACATTCGGTTATGAGACCCCATATGAGATCACAACTCACAATTCAAGAAGCTGGGACGTACCCCATCATTTTATGGATGTGCAATGGTTAGCTCCCCCCTTCCCCAGACTTCTAGCCATTGAGCAGAATCTAGTCTCTTATTCTACAGCATAAACTCTGCCAGACGTTGCATTTCTCCTTTTTGCCCTCTCCCCTGCAGCAGGATGCAATAAAAGTCAGCTTATCTTTTATTTGAAGATAAAACCCATTATAAAGATACAAATGGCAAATAAAGTTTTGAAAGAGCAGCAAATTCCAAAAGGATAAGCAGAGCTGGTTTGTCAGATATTCATGTGTCAGTGAGAGGGGAGTGGAGAGAGAATAGAAAGTGGGTGAATTTGCCAGGTCCCAGAATGCTCTAAGGCAGAAATATTCAGTCAGATCACAAATTCTGGCCCAGAAGATCACTCCTAAAGCTGATCAGCAAGCCAGACAACACTTAAATTTCATAGTGCTTATGGTTGATTCTGTGATAGATCTGAGGTAGCTGAGCACTTTGATTTCTCCCACATTTGGCATGCTTCTGGAGTCCTTTCCCATGAGCTCCAAACTTCCCAGCTCCCCTTTCCTTCATGGGTCCTTCTCTAGAGGTTTTTCCAGTTTCACCTTTCAGCTGAAAAAACTATACTTCCCAACAGCACCCTCTCCCCCCATATGAGACTATGTTTACCCTACATTTTTCATAACTCACATAGCAACTCTATGAGGCAGATGCTACAGATATTATCCCTCCCTTTATCATTGAAATTAAGGACAAGGTGGGGAAATGACTTTCTTAGGCTCACACAGCTACTAAGTGTCTGAGATGAATCTACTTCTCTACTTCCTGTTATAGTAAATGCTCATTGGATTGAAGAGAATTAAATTGAGGAGTGTGCAGTGGAAGGGGAGGGATACAAGCAATTTATTATGCAGCACACCTAGTTGGGGGGGAGGGGGGAACGACAAGAATATATCAATGAATAGATAATTTTTCTCCTTTTGATCCAGAACTATGATTTCTTTGATAGGAAGTAATCCCAATATGGAAATTCCTTCTACCAATGCAAATTGAACAAGTTTTATCTCTTGTTTTTAATGGCTTTTTTACTTTCTAATATCTTTCCCTCTCCTCTACCTGGAGAGTCACCTCTTGCATCAAATAACAAAAAAGAAAAACAAACTGTTATATGAATGTGAGCTATTAATTATCTATGGAAGATGCCCTCCCTAAAGTGGTCCCTGCTGGTTGGTCCATTCTTGCCATTCTCATTTGTTAAAAGAAAAAAAAAGTCAGTTCAACAAAACTAATTGCCATATCAACCAATTAACATTATATTCAATGTTCCACATCCTTGGCTACCTACTTCTTTTATAACTTATTACAAGAACCAGTCTCCATTAGCCAATGCTGACTGTCACTTGACATTGCAAAGCCGGTTATTCCCCCTCTTCTTTCTATAAATATGCCGCTATGATAGAATAGAGGAGTATACAAAGTTTGATTAAGACACAATCCTTTAGAAGGATAAGAACCATATCTGTTGTCTCCAACTCTTTGTGATCCCATTTGGGGTTTTCTTGGCAAAGATACTGGAGTAGTCTGCCATTTCTTTCTCTAGCACATTTTCCAGATGAGGAGACTGAGGTAATAAGGGTGAAGTGACTTGGCCAGGGTCCCACAGCCAGTTCCTGTCCAAGTTCAGATTGGAATTCAAATTCTCCTGCCTCCAGGGCTGGTGCTCATTCCACCACACCAACCATCTGTCCAAGAAATAGATATCTACAAAGATTGGAACTGAACCTTTTCATTGATATAAAGGAATACCAAGTGAGGAAACTACCATGGGATGGTACCTTTTCTCCATTTTAGAATCTTAGAGAAGAGCCTGAATCACTGAGAAATTGAGAGATTTGCCTACAACCACCCAGCCAGTGGATGTCATAGACAGAATTTGTTGAGTTATTTTTCTCAATTGTTATTTTATTTTTCCTAATACCTGTAAAGATAGTTTTCAACATTTATTTTTGTAAGACTTTGTGTTCCAAATTTTTCTCCTTCCCTCCCTTCCCTCCTCCTCTGCAAGACAGCAAATAATTTGATATAGGTTATGCTTCAATCCACATTTATGGTTCTTTCTTTGGATGCAGATGGTATTTTCTAAACCAAATCTATTCAAATTGTCTTGAATCACCAAATTGCTGAAAAGGTCAAATCCAGCACAGTTGATCATCACATGATCTTGCTCTTACTGTGTTCAGTGTTTTCCTGTCTCTGCTTACTTCACTCAGCATCAGTTCATCTAAGTCTTTCCGGACTTGTCTGAAATCAGCCTGCTCATCATTTCTTATAGAACAATCATATTCCATTTCATTCATATACCATAACTGATGGGCAAACTCTCAATTTCCAATTCCTTGCCTTTACAAAAAGGGCTGCTACAAACATTTTTGCACAAGTGGATCCTTTCCCCTTGTTTATGATCTCTTTGGGATACAGGATCAAAGGGGATGCACAGCTATGGCCCTTGGCATGGTTCCAAATTTCTCAGAGACAGAATTTGGTTTTGTTTCCCCTTTATTAAAACTTTTTATTTTTCGAAACATATGCGTGGACAATTATTCAACATTAGCCCTTGCAAAATCCTGTGGTCCAATTTCCCCCCTTCCCTCTCCCCCCCCTTTGATGACAAGTAGTCCAATATATGTTGAACATGGTAGAAATATATTGAATTTAAAATATATTGCCACAAGATAAAATATATCTTGCCACAGAAGAAAAATAAAATCAAGCCAGAAAAAAAAAAGAAACCAAATAAAATGCAAGCAAACAACAGCAAAAAGAGTAAAAATGCTATGTGGTGTTCCACATTCAGTTCCCACAGTCCTCTCTCTGGGTGTAGATGGCTCTCTTCATCACTAAGCAATTGGAACTGGTGTGTATCATCTCAGAGACAGAATTTGAACCCAGCTCTATACCTCCTATATCACAGCGATGACTACAATGATCAATGGTTTGCTGCTTTAGACATCAATAAGGTGTAGGAAAATAAGGGATGGAGACATTGAAAGGTCAGCGTGACAGCCTTTCAGGTCGTAGGAAATGTGAGCCTTGAATAAATAACTCAATTGCTTGTGGGCTTGGACTGCTCCAATATTTTGTCCCCAGTGAGTCATGTCTGCATAATGCTCAGCAGGATTCTGGGAAGTGTAACCGGTCAGATTATCATCAGTAAGGAAGGTGTAGTACCTGATTTAGGAAAGCCACTTCTGAATCAGGAAGGATTATAAGAAAAAAGAGGCTGGGGTCTGTCTGTCTCCTGCCTGGAAATCACAAATATTGGAACCAAGCCTTAAAAGGAAGGGCTTCTTCCAATTCTAATCTAGGAATCCTTGCCCTTGCTAAAGCCGAGCCGGGGACTGAAGGTGGTGAAAGACGGTAGCTGCTTGCTGGAGACAGAATCTGGGGAGTCCAGCAGAGAGAGGCGCGGGGCTTTGTGTTCCTTGGCCATGTTTGTTTTTCAGAAGGCAGGATGCTATTAGAAGAATGAGCCCGGGGGGAAATGGCCGTGCTTGGTAAATGAATTAGAGAAATGCCAAAGCAAATGCTGTGTGAGGTTCAAGGAGTCGGGGTGAGGGGAGATCATCCTGACAGTGGTGATCTAGGAAGGCTTCATGGAAAAGATGGCTTCCATAGGTAGAGATTCACAGGTGGAAAAGAAGAAAGGATGTTCCAGACATCAGAACAGTGTATGCAGAGATTCTGAGGCAGGAAAATAGACCCTGCTGAGGGGACAGAGAAAAGAGTAGTTTGACCGGGATAGCTCTTGTTGGAGAGAAAAATGCCAAAGATAGGAGGTGACCACTTGGGGAAGGTCTGGAATTCTAGGCAAAGGAAATTGAACTTTATTTTAGCTTAGCAATCCTGTTTTAACAAGTGTCTACCAATGGCGGGCATTGTGCTGAGGCTCTCGGAGTACAAAGACAAAAACTTAACAGCTTCTGCCCTCAAAATGCTAGTTTTCTTGGGGGTTAACAGCTCCAACACAGATAAAGGCAAAGCCCATGCAAAAACAGAGACCATTTCAGCAGCAAGGAAAAGTCACTGACAACTAGTTAGTTAAGGAAAGGTATGATGTAGGAGGTAGCACTTGATTTAAGTCTCCCCAAAAGAAGAGGTAAAAGGAAAAGGCATCCCCACCAGCTGGATAATGGCTGAAGAAGTTGTGGTATATGAATGTTATGGAATATTATTATTCTGTAAGAAACAATCAGCAGGATGATTTCAGAATGGCCAGGAGAGACTGACATGAACTGATGCTGAGTGAAGTGAAAAGAACCAGGAAATCATTATATATGGCAATATCAGAATTGATCATCGTATAATATTGATTATTATAGATTAATCGATGATCAATTCTGATGGACGTGACTCTTGTCAACAATGAGATGATTTAGGCCAGTTCCTATGGTCTTGTGATGAAGAGAGCCATCTGTACCCAGAGAGAGGATTGTGGGAATTGAGTGTGGATTACAACATAGTATTTTTACTTTTTGTTGTTTGCTTGCATTTTGTTTTCTTTTTCATTTTTTCCCTTTTTAATCTGATTTTTCTTGTGCAGCAAGATAATTGTGGAAATATATAGAAGAACTGCACATGTTTAACATATATTGGATTGCTTGCTGTCTGGGGGAAGGGGTGGAGAGAAGGGAAGGAGAAAAAAAATGAAACACAAGCTTTTGCAAGAGTGAATTGTAGAGGGCTGGAACTCTGGAGAAGTATACTTGAAACAAGGTGTTAACTCAGCGGAATTGATGAGATTTTCTAGTTCACATATATACTTAGTATGCTGTAATGATGTAATTACAATAAGGGATATAAGGGCTAAGAAGCACTTCATGAGTAAGGGAGTGTCCTGATCCGATTTGCATGCAAGTATTATTATGAAAGCATTCTGAGTAATGGGCAGAGACCTACAAGAAAAGTAGACTGGTTATCCTGGATCTTGGTTGTCTGTCCTTCAAATGATCATGACAAAAGCTTTTTTCTAAAGTTTATTTCAAAGTAATACGATGTCAAAAGTAACCCAAATTATATCTTCCATTCATGTGACTTTAAAAGTTTTTTTTTAAATATCTAAATATCTTATGAATCGGGACCATGATTAAGAAATAAATGTGAAATTGATTTGGGGGTATGCCCCTCCAGTTCTGGTTTCTCACCTCAAGGAAAAAAAGCAGAATGTCAGATCTGTAAGGAACTTTAAAGAACATCTGCTTCCTCCTTTTAATTTTATTGAAATCTAAGGAGTTCTCAAAATAATACTTGAGTTCTTTTGTTTCCACAGCATGTTTATTTCCAAATATAACCCTCTTTCATCCCTCTACATTGAACCACCCTTTGCATTAAAAAGAGAAAAAAACCAGTTCTACAAAAATAATCCATCATGCATCATGGCTAAGAGCATAGATAATATTCTTTACCCATAGTCCTCCACCTCTTCATTGAAGAAGGTGTATTTTTCTTCTTCTGGGCTAGAACTGAAGTAACTTTTACTGAATCCAAGTAGTTTGTGGCTGAGTGTGTACTATTTAGTAATTTAATTAAATAAGCATTTATTAAGCACTATCTGAAAGTATGGCGCAGTGGAGAAAATACGGTCTTGGGGTCAGGAAGAGTTGTAGCTATGACCCTGGACAAAACATTTCATCCCTCGGTGCCCTGAGTAGGACATTTTATAAGTTAAGAAATATATTAATGTTATAATAAAGAGTGGTAGCAAGTATTCATGACCTCAGATGGCATTTCAGTCCACCATTTTTGTGCCTGGATGGGCAAAAATCTTGAATGGCAGCTGAAACCCTTGGCCTTGGGGACAGAGGCCATAGTAAAAGGTATGGGTGGGGCTGGGACTTGGGTGGCTTCTTCCCTGCCCATGGCTCTTACTGCACCAGAAGATATACAAATAAATATAAGACACTTTACTTTGGAAAAGACTTGAAGTTTGCTTGTGGAAGTAGGTGATGGAATGGTTGGAACTTGTGAAGGGGTTCAGTTTTCTATTCATTGTTTCTCTTGAGGAAATCTTGAATAAGCAAACTGGAAATTCTTCTGATAATCAAATTGTTCCCTAATGTATTCGTTCAGTTGGAAAAAATTTGCATTTTCAGAACAAGCATTATAGCAGAACAGACTGTATAATTGTTCATGAGCCCCCATTGGGTGTGTTCCCCAATATAATTTGACCAGTTAATAGCTTCCCAGTATCAACTAACCAATGAACACAAATTAACTTTGGCAAAAGAATATGTACTGAAAAGATATAGCAAGGATGAAAATAAAAAAATTTAAAAATCCCTGAACTAGGGTTCATGCTCCCCTACAAACATTCAGTCACTGAAGAGAGTAGATTCAAATTTAAAGTATTTTATTACCAAATATTTCCCTCCTTCCAACCTGGAGACAAGGTACGTTTTGGCCTTGGGAGTCCTTTTCTGCCTTTGTAGAATCCCCACCCCGTTGACTTCTGGGTGTGTTGCATGGCAGATGGACAAGTTATGGCCTTGCTTGAAGGTGTTTCCTCTGCTAGGCTGAATCAAGCAGTCCACTTCTTAGGACTAGCTCCTTACTAGATACTGCTGCTACTGGCTCTGGTTGATGAGGAGACTTCTGATGATTCTTTTTTTCCTTTTTTTTTTTTTTGGTAGCTTTTTATTTACAAGTTACATGCATGGGTAATTTTTCAGCATTGACAGTTGCCAAACCTTTTGTTCCAACTTTTCCCCTCCTTTCTCCCACCCCCCATCAATACATGTTAAGTATGTTAAAGTATAAGTTAAATACAATATATGTATACCTGTCCAAACAGTTATTTTGCTGTATAAAAAGAATTGGATTTTGAAATGGTGCACAATTAGCCTGTGAAGGAAATTAAAAATGCAGGTGAACAAAAACAGAGGGATTGGGAATTCTATGTAGTGGTTCATAGTCATATCCTAGAGTTCTTTCCCTGGGTGTAGCTGGTTCAGTTCATTACTGCTTTATTGGAACTGATTTGGTTTATCTCGTTGCTGAGGATGGCCTGGTCCATCAGAATTCATCATCATATAGTATTGTTGTTGAAGTACTAATGATCTCCTGGTCCTGCTCATTTCACTCAGCATCAGTTCATGTCAGTCTCTTCAGGCCTTTCTGAAATCATCCTGTTGGTCATTTTTTACAGAACAATAATATTCCATGGCATTCATAAACCACAACTTATTCAGTCATTCTCCAATTGATGGGCATCCGCTCAGTTTCCAGTTTGTAGCCACTATGAAAAGGGCTGCCACAAACATTCTTGCACATACAGGTCCCTTTCCCTCCTGCTGGATCGAAGGGTATGCACAGTTTGATAACTTTTTGACCATAGTTCCAAATTGCTCTCCAGAATGGCTGGATGCACAATTCCACCAACAGTGTATCAGTATCCCAGTTTTCCCACATCCCCTCCAACATATTCCGCATTATCTTTCCCTGACATTCTAGCCAATCTGACAGGTGTATAGTGATATCTCAGACTTGTCTTAATTTGCATTTCTCTGATTAATAATGACTTGGAGAATCTTTTCATATGGCTGACTTCTGATAATTCTTCTGATGTTTTAAACTTTTCAATAGCCTAACTTGGTCTGTCCCTCTATGATTAAAAAAGAATAACCACAGGGACAGCTAATTGGTATAGTAGATAGAGCACTAGCCTTAAAGTCAGGAAGAACTGAGTTTAAATCTGATCTCAGACACCACTTCCTAGCTGTGGGACTCTGGGTAAGTCACTTAACTCCAATTACTTCAGAAAAAAAAAAAGGAAAAAGAAAAAGAAAAAAACAACCACAAAGAAATGAAAGAAAGAGAATGTATTTGTGAATACATGGTGCCTGGGTAGGAGTAGAAGGCCCCAAACTCTCCCAACTGGAAGCCAATACCAGTTTTTGCCTTCCTGGCTACCAAGGAAGAGAGTTGGGGGATGCTCTTCTCAAACTTCTTGGATATGTGCTCACCTTTATTTCAGTCACACATTAAAAGGCTTTCTGTAATCATTCAATGAATCCACAAGAAACACTCAAAAGATATCTTCAAGTATTTTTTCCCCTCAACAATGTTTTCCCAAACATATGTAAAGATAATTTTCAACATTCATTTGTGTACCAAATTTTTTTCTCCCTCTCCCCCCCAAGAAAACAAACAAGTTTATATAGATTATACATATACCAATCCTTTTAAATATTTTCGTATTTGTCATATTTGGGAAAAATCAGACCAAAAGGGACAAAATCCTGAGCAAGCAAGCAAACAAATAAAGATGAAAATACTCTGCTTCGATCCACATTCAGTCTCCATAGTTCTCTCTCTGAATGCGGATGGCATTTTCTACCCCAAATCTTTTGGAACTGCCCTGAATCACTGCATTGTTGGGAAGAGCCAAGTCCATCACAGCTGATCATCACATGATCTTCTTGTTACCGTATACAGTGTTCTCTTGGTTCTGTTCACTTCCCTCAGCATCAATTCATGGAAGTCTTTCCAGGCTTTTCTGAAATCAGTCTGCTCATCATTTCTTATAGAAGAATAATATTCCCTTCAAGTGTTCAGATGCAGGGATCAGGGCCCCTCCATTACTCCATGGCTGAAAGGAGTTTCCCCAGATCTTCAGCATGCTTTCAGGATCTTCTCCCTACCCCCATTAAACCAAAATGAAAAACTCAGGTCCCTGTCCTCAAGGAGTTTATAGTTTAGTAGTGGGGGTTGTTCACAGCTACTTTCACTTGGCAGATGTAAGACAGAGAAAATCCAAGTAGGCTTCGTGGAAGAGAATTCATGTAGGTCGGACCATCTGGGTCGTCCTACTTGGATGTTCTATTGAGGCCATGGGAATGGACAACCAGAGCTCTGGGTCATAGTGGGCATAAAGGGGCAATCTGGGTCATTAATTGTGAAAAGCAGAGAAGAAAGGGGCAATGGGATCTTGGACAGCCCCAAGAGAGGCTAAGCTTCCAGGAGTAAGGAGGGTAGAGTCCCTCAGTCCTCTGCCCTGGACAGAATCCTCCTGGAGTATTGCATTGAGCTTTGAGCACTCCAAAGGGCCCAAATTGCAAAGGGGGAGATTAAGGGTTAACGTCCAGACAAATTTCATAACGATAAGCACTATCCCAAATAGAATGGTGCCCTACAAGATGGGGTGAGCTCCCCTTCTCGGTGGTCTTCAAGAAGAGGCTCGCTGTCTGTATGTCAGGTTGGTGGGAATTCTGGTTTGAGGAGGAATTGGATGAGGTGTTCTTTAAGGTCTCTCCCAATCTTACAGTTTTCTGGCTGGGTGACTTCTCCAGGGTAGTGGATCCCCATCTCAGGTTAAATAATACCCACTTGCCTTCCTTCTATTCCTTCATCTTGCAGAAGAAGGATGGGGGCTGGACAAAGAGCGAATTACTATTTTTCCTTTTTCAAAAAATGACAATCAGACTTGAAGAATAAGGGAAAAGCCCTGAAGTCAGGAGGACATGAGTTCAAATCTGGTCTCAGACACTTAATAGTTCCTAGCTGTGTGAACCTGGGCAAGTCACTTAAACCCAATTGTCTCAGCAAAAAAAGAAAAAAAGGAGAAAAAAAATAAGGGAAAAACTCCTTCCAAAGAAAATGGCATTTGTAGGGGAATGACCCCCCCACAAAGGAAACATGTAATTAGCCTCTGCTGGTGCACAGAATGGGAAGGCTTCCAGCTTAGCCAGCCAGCATTCCTGCTGAAATAGCACTGACCCAAGTCTCTCTGGAATGTCTCTAGATGACCAATGGAACGGGGATGCTGGTGGCCATGGCTCGGCCTGGTCCTCGGGCCCACCGGCCTTCCTCCTGGCCCGCGTTTTCTGCTCTGACAAGGCGGGACCAGCCCGGGCTGCTTAGAGAGAAGGAGCCAGTCCAGGGAGGGGGTGAGAGGAAAGGGATGGAAGAAGCTCAAGGGGAGGGAGAAGCACCAATGGGACCCCCATCCTCCCCCTCCCATCCGAGAGGGATCAAAGCGGTCTGGGGCCTCCGCAGCAGCCAATCCAGGTAATGGAAAATGTGGTTGAATGCAGACAAATCTGAAATAATAAGTCTGGGGCTTTGAGCCAGGGGGATAGAATGCAGATGAAACAGGCCAGCCAGAGAATGGGGCTGCCCTGGGAAGGGAGCCCGGCACCGGCTTTAGCTGAAAACCTCTGGAGACTTTGAGGCGAGGGAGTCTGGGTCTCCTACAGGTCGGTGGAAGATGCCCAAGGGACACAGTGCCATGATGATGGAGAGAAAAACGTCCCCTTCGTTGACTCGGAGGCAGGAGAACCGCACAGTGGGCCCGGGAGAAGCCTCGACTCACCCTAGTCAGAAATAGCTTTCAAGAGATCATTCTCCCCTTTATCCTTCTGAGGCTAGCTTAGGCAGAACCCCAAAGTTACTACCCTGGCTCTGGAAACATGGCCTGAAGAGGCAGAGAAGGGTCCGACATCTTGGGGGAGGGGGAAAACAGGGTGAGATCGAGGTAAGGGAGATGACATTTGTCACGTTCTGTTCAATGAGATTTACTGGATAGGATCCTGGCTAGGAGTTAGGAAGATCAGGTTCAAATCCAGTCTCAGATACTTACTACTTGTGTGACCTTGGGCACTGTTTGCCTCAGTTCCCTCATCTGTAAAATGGGAATCATAACGTCACTTACCTCGCATAGGGCTGTTGTGAGGATCAAATCTGATAATAATTGCAAAGGTGCTTAGCATACAGTGTTAGATAAATGCTAGCAAAAGATAAAAGATATATATTTTTTAATAAGGATAGACTCGAATTCAATCCCACCTCTGACCTTTACTAGCTTCGAAATTCTGGGCAAGTCACTCAACCTTTGTCAGCCTCAGCTTCCTCATCTGGAAAAAGGAGTCAATAATAACACCCACTTCCTAGGCTCCTTGTGAAGATCAAATGAAATAATGTGTTAAGCACTTTTGTAAAATTTAAATTGACATTATATAAATATTGGAGATTGTTTTTATGATTTGTGATTCTCTGAACAGGACACTCTGGACTGCCTGTGTCCCACAGCTGGAATGCCTTCCCTTCTCATATCTATTCCTCAGGCAGGGATTTAATATATATATTAAATACATATACACACACACACACACACACACACACACACACACATAAAGACTTAGCTCCAGTACCACTTCAACTACAAATCACTCACCCAGTATTAAAGCACCCCCTCTTTCCCCCACCCATGTCAGGCAAAAAAACATCCCTGTTTTAGGAGGAACTTTCCCCTTTATGGGGAAAACCATGTATATGCATGGAGGATACAAGTAGATCCAACTGATACAAGATAACAAACAGATAAAAGGGAAAAACCAACCACTGGAGTCTCCTCCTCCAAGGCATTTCCTAGTTCCCCTTATTGTTAATGTTCCTTTCCCTGTTACTTTGTCTTTATTTCTTATCATAGATTTACTTATTATATATTATTATATTATACTAATATATTGCTATATAATATATTACATCTATGTTATATAGATGTAATATGTTATGCTCTATAGTATTATCAGTAAATATTTACTGATATATCTTATGCTATTATATCAGTTATATTAGTATATTATACTGTATTACTATATTATTTGTTCTATTATTAAATATTTACTTTTATATTTTCTTATCTGTCTATATCTTTTTTTATCTGTCTGTATCTTGTTTCTCTGCAGTTGACTATAAACTCCTTGAGGGAACCGTCTGTTCTCTCTTTCTTCATATGCTCTGTCCTCAGGAGGTGTTTAATATATGTTTGAGGGATGAGTTTGTTGTTATTGTTGTTGTTGTTGTTGTGACCCCTGGACTGAGCCTTAGCTCAGCGCCTGACTTGCATCTAATTGGGATGCATGTCATGAGACAAAGGGCAACCCCCCAGTCTGACACATAGTAGGCTCTTAGCTGATGTTTGTTGATTTGAGAAAGAAGATTCTAAGAGGCAGAGGAGAGGAGTAAAGGCGTTCGTTCCAGGCTTGGGGGGGCAGTCCGTTAAAGACTAAGAGAAGGGAAGGGGAATGTCCTATAGAGAGAGCGGGGACACGTGTTGTGTTGTGTTGTGTGTGTGTTGTGTATGTATGTGTTGTGTGTGTGGTGTGTGTGTGTTGTGGGGGGTGTGTGTGTGTAGGGGCACTCATCTCCCTCCTCTAAGATGGAGAATCCCTGCTCTGCATCCTCACTTGATCCCTCAGACACAATCTCTCATAGTATATTAATCAGCAAAATAGGAAAAGAAATGGAAAAAATCTGGGAGATGTTCTTCCCAGAGCCAAATCCCTGGGCATGTTTTCCAGTAAATTGGGTCATTCCCTATCTCGTATGGGATCCCGGACCTAGAGCTGGGAGGGACCTCCGAGGCCGTGTAGCCCAACCCCTTCCCCCTCATTTTACAGATGAGGGAAACTGAGGCCCAAAGAGCACCGGCGACTGGTCTCATCACCTAATCAGGCAGAATTTGAGCCCAGCTCCTCCGTCTCCTCAGGGTCAGAACCGGGTCTGCCCGGCGTTTGCCGTTCTAGTTATCCGTCTGAGAGAGTCCAGTGGGGGGCTCAGCACGTGGCCTTCTCCTGTTTGTTGTTCATTTGGAACTAAAAGAAAGAGGGAGGAAGGAAAGCTTTTGAAGCCTTTGGTTGGAGAGGCGAGGCTGCTTGGAACACATCAGGCCAGGGTCTGAGACCCCAATGGTAACCAGGTGTGTGCTGCCCCCTCAGACCCGGGGAGCCGGCGGTGGGGGCGAGGGACGGCCTCTAGTGGGCTCCCTGGGCTGGGCCCCAGCCTAAAGGCTGGCATGGCCTGTGGCGGGCTCTGGGCCAGTTCTGGGCTGTGGCTCTTCCCCCCCGGTTCCCCCTCACTTGTGACCTTTGCCTGGGGGTGGGGGTGGATGGGTCCAAAGCCATTCTAGTGTCCCCGGGGTTCCAGAGCTTCCCCAGACAGCCCCTCCCGCCCCCTCTCCAGCCCAGCCGGCTGCCAGACCTGGGACTGTTTGGGTGTTCCTGGGTGAATGAATGAAGGGCTTCCCAGTGTTTTTCCATCCCTGGGCCTGGAGTCGGTGGGAGGAGGGAGGGAGGCGGGGAGGGAGGCAAGAGGCATCTGCTTTGAATTAGACCAGGCAGCTGCTTGGCACCTCAGGAGCCAGCGGATGGGGGGTGCAGTCTGACCCCGAGCCGTTCCCCCCCCCCCCCCCCCCCCCCCCCCGGACCCAGCGGCCTCCGGTCCTCGCCGGAGCGCTCTGCCCTCACTTTCACCCCTAGATTTCCAACAGAACACTCACAAGTCAGGCTCAGAAAGGGCCCCCCCAAATTATCTGGGACGGCCCAGCCCCCTCCTTCCACAGAAAAAGACACGGATATTTAAGCGAGGAGAAGGACTTGCCGGACTTTGAGCAGGTAGCCAGTAGTAGGAGAGAGAGGATTTGAATCCAGGACCTTGGAATCAAAGCCCTCCCCTCCCCCTCTTCCTAGGCTCTGCCATACCCCAAGAACCTTGTCTGATGCCAGTTAGTCTAGTCATAACAAGCAGAGATTAAGTGCCAGGTGCCAGACGCTGGGCCTGGCTCTGCTCCCCTGGGGCAAGAAGAGGGGTCTCCCAGAGGGGGACTGAGCCAAGGGCCTTGGGAGGGGGAAGAGATTGCTCAGGAAGGACTCGGGGGCTGCCCTCTTTGGGGTACCATAAAGAAGGTCAGAAGTTGTGGTTCAGTCACCCAGTCTGATTCTTCACGACCCAATCTGGGGGTTTTCTAGGCAGAGGTACTGGAGTGGTTTGCCCTTTCCTTCTCCAGCTCATTTTACAGATGGGGAAACTGAGGCAAACAGAATGAGGTGACTTGCCCAAGGTCACACAGCTAGTCAGTGTCTGAGGCCAGATTTGAATTCGGGTTTTCTGACTCTGACACTCTAGGCCACAAAGCTGCCCTCTGGAGTCAGAAGATCTGGGTTCAAGAGTCTGCTGCTGGATACCACTTTTCTGAACCTCAGGGTTTTTCGTTAAAACAAGAGGACTGAATTAGATTGCTGCAGAGGCCCCTTCCTGCTCAAATCTAGGATTTTATGATTATTGTGTGATCTTGGGGAAAAGAATTTATCTGAGCCTCAGTTTCCTCATCTGTAAAATGAGAGGGAAGGGACTGGGTGACATGGCCTCTGAGGCCCCTTCTAGCTTTTTATTTGTGATCCTATAAAAGATAAGTGACCTGGGATCTGGTCCTGGGAAGGCTGCTGTCTGCCTGGCTTCCCTGCCTCTGCCTCGTCCCCTTCCCCCTTCTCTATCTCTGCCTTTCAGTTGTGGGAGAACCTTCTCCTTTAGCTCCTGCTCCTGGAACATGCTCAGTCTCAGATTCCTTCCCATCTCATCCCATTTCTGCCCCCCCCCCCCCCACCTGCCCATTTACTATGTTCTCTCCGCTCCTTGGGCTAAAAACTAGGAGCTGTGACCTCCCTGCCGCCTTCTCCCAGACAACACCTATGGGAGGGAGCCTTTGTTTTAGCAGGGAGAGGGGGCGGGGGCTGGGATAGAATCGGGACTTTTGTCCAGGTCTGGGTTAACTATCTCTCTGCTCCCCAGAGCTGGAGCCCAGGAAAAATGCCCAGATGGCCCCGACGCGAGGGGGTGGGGGTGGGAGGGGGGGAGGCGCAGGGGCAGGAACATGCCCGTGTGAGAGAGCAGGGGCTAGGCGGACACTGAGCTGTGCTAAGGAGAGAGAGACAGAGAGACAGAGAGACAGAGAGAGAGAGAGAGAGAGAGAGAGACAGAGACAGAGACAGAGAGAGAGAAGGGAAAGAGAGAGACAGACAGACAGACAGACAGAGGGGGGAGAGAGACAGAGACAGAGAGAAACAGAAACAGACACAGAGACACAGAGATAAAGGGAGAGACAGAGAGACAGAGACAGGGAGAGAGACAGAGACAGAGAGAGACAGACAGAGACAGACATACAAAGAGACAGAGAGATAGAGAAGAGAGAGGCAGACAGAGAGACAGAGATAGAGACAAAAAGACACAGAGACAGAGACAGAGAGACAAAGATAGAGAGAGACAGAGACAGACAGAGAGAGGTCAATATACCAGTGTGAGACCGTTGGGAAAACTGACCAACAATCTGATAACTTTGTTTGAATTCATCCTTTTTAGGAGCTAGGTACAAAGTAAGCACCATTGTTTCTCAGCTTCTGAAGCACTGCAAGGCACACTGGGACAAAGTTCCATTCACCACACCCTAGTTCAAGCTCTTCCTGGAAGGAACTCTTCTGGGTCTCAGTCCTCAGAGAAACTGGGAAGTTTGTCTTTGAGAACTGGGCTTTCTGTTCTTGGGCCGCAGTGTCCCGAGTGAGAGAAAACATAGTTCCTCCATTCTTTGCACTAGTCAGCCCCCGCCTGGAGAATTTTGTTTGGTTCTGGGAACCAAAGGGGAACGTGGACAAGCTGGAGTTAATCCAGATGCGGGCAGCCTGGCTGGCACGGGCTTAAAAAGGGCTATATGAGACAAAGTTGATTTTTTAAAATGACAGTGTAATTAAATAACGGGAGGAACTGGTTACTTAGCTTAAATAAGATTTGGGGGGAGCAGAGAGCATGACTGATGTGTTCATATTCTTGCCTGAGCCCAATGCTCTGGGCTTCTATGTTTTTAAGCTGTAAAATGCAGGGGCTGGCCAGAGGAGACATGAGAAAATATACCCCTCTTCCTTCTTTGCCGAGATGGGGGAACACTTCAGACGTTTTCGGCCTCGGTTGATGTTTTGGTTGAATCGTCCCCCACCTTTTTAATTCTCTAATACAGGGTCTAGCTGTCTGGGTAAGGGAAGGGGGTGGGTGGGTGGATGAGAATATTCAGAAATAAATGTGATATAAAAATATAGAAATTAAAATAACTATTTTTATAATTTATTATGATAGTTATTTTTAATAATATTATTTTAAATGAAAAGATTGGACCAAATGATTTTAAAGTCCTCTCAGCTATGCCATTGTATCAGTTTATGAGAAAAGTGAGGGATTTTTTTTTTAATGAGAAATAATGGTAATGGTGCCAGAAAACGGATCTGAAGTCAGGAAGTTGTTGTTCAGTCGTGTCCTACCCTCTGTGACCTCATTTGGGGTGTTCTTGGCAGATATTCTTGAAGAGGTTTGTCAGTCCTTCTCCAGATCATTTTACAGGTGAGGAAACTGAGGCAAATAGAGTGAAGTGCTTAGCTTAGCTAGTAAGCATCTGAGGTCACGTTTGAACTCAGGACTCTGGGCCTGGCACTCTGTGCACTATGGTGCTCCCCAGGGACCCAGAAGTCAAGAAGAGGAGGGAATAAATTTTACCTCTTAATACTTACTGGCTGTGTGACCACACCCCATCTCTGCGCCTCAGCTGTAAAATGTACAATAATGTGTGTAGCGCCTCCCTCACAGGCTTGGAGGAAGAGAGCGAATATAAAAGATCTTTGTAAACTTTCAAACTCCATTTAAATGTCAGCTGTTTTATCGTCACAGAGAGACAGGGTGTTAAGATCTGGTTTCATAACTCGGTTTCAGGGCTCGGAAAACCTGAATTCAAGTCAGCCATGTCTCTGTGACTCCCAGCTGTGTGACCCTGGGCAAGTCATTTCATTAAGACTATAGATTCTAGATTGGTAGTCGACCTGCTTTATTAAAAGAACTTTTCTTACTTGGGAGCTTCTTAGACTGATGAAATCACAGATCTGGAGCAAACATTTTTATCGTCATCATCCAAATGTGAAAGATTTTTTCCCTGTGGCTCCGGATGGCATCGTCTAGGACTCAAAGCCGGGCAGAAGTTGGGAAAGGGCGTTCTTAGTTCCATCTAAGGAAGGATTTTTGAGCCATTAGGGTGGCTCAATAATAAAATGGTCTGCACCATGTGCCAGTGAATTAGCCATCTTTGCAATTATTCAGATATGGGCTGGCTGACCCTCTATTGGGAATTTTCTGTACTAGACTAAGGGGTGGGATGGGTCTTGGTGAGCTCCATTCCTAGACTAACATGTCAGAGCTATATTTCTTCTGGTGAGATTTCTTCTTCATTAGGACCCGATGAGGTAAGATCAATCCTCTGGTGAACTCTGCTGTTTCTGCTGATATATAGGGTTGCTTAAGACTTGAAAGGATCACGCTGGAATTGAATTTCTTCCCCTCCCCACCTCCCACCGGAAATGGGGAAAGAGAGGGTGGCTAAAGAGTCAGTTCTCCTTTCCTGGACCTTCCCAATCCACACGCCTCACAGTACCAGTAAGGGATAAGGTACTCCTCTACATCTTGGTTCATTACTCTTCAAATCTAGCCCCTCCTTTGGTCCTTGGGTTCAGGGTCCCTTGCCAGATCAATCTAAATTTCTGTGACTTCTCCATCATTGCCTCCAGGTCTTTGAGGTACTATGCCTCATGTTGTATTGCCACAGATTACTCAGAGAAATGTTACATGTCAATTTTTTTTGCATTTTATTATTTTTTTTATTGTAGCTTTTGATTTACAAGTTATATGCATGGGTGATTTTTCAGCATTGACAATGGCCAAACCTTTCGTTCCAATTTTTCCCCTCCTTCCCCCATCCCCTTCCCCAGACAGCAGGTTGACCAATACATGTTAAATATTACATGTCATTTTGAATGATAGTCTAGGCCAGCATGCATTGGAGCCCATCAATGGTTTTCAGCTTCTTTTGCTATTCGGGCCCAAAGCCCTGCCCTATGCACCAAAGGCTCCTTGGGGAGTTATCATTTCTGACCAGTCTCAATCCAGCCCTCTCTTCTTGCTGAATTAAGCCAAATGAATTTCAATCACGGTTCCCCTACCTCAGACAAATGGGATTCTGCACCTATCCCATGCACAGCCAGAACTTCCCGGTTAATTATCTTCTTGAGGCTAGGGAAAAATACTCAACCGTCTTCCCATTCAGTCTTCTGATTCCTGTTATTTCTCCTTGGGCTGTCATAAAAAAAATTTTTTTACCCTGAGGAAGATCTCAGGGAATGGAGAATCAACCCCATTGTAATTACATCATCTCCCCCCTCCCCTAGTTAAAAAATTTACAGTCCCTGAAAAGTATTCCAGGAACAAATGTATAGTCTGCAGATATAATATACATGTGAATATATTTTCTATCCATGAAACTATACATGCAGTAGCAACTATAGATAAATTACATTCATATGGACATATAACACTACTGAATATTAACTCTCCAATAATTGGACACAATAATTGTGTATAACTGTTTGCGGTGTTTTATTGTGTCATCAAGAAATGTGGGCACCTTGAAAGAGAGGAGGGAGGAAGAAAATAGAAACTGGCTTTTTCTTTTAAAGCCCACTGAGTGGGATGTTCTTCTTGCCAGATTATCCATCATCTTCTCCCCAGCTCCCAATAATGAGAACCTCAGAGGTGGTTAAGGGGCCCATTGGATTAATGGGGGCTGGCTTGGAAACAGGAAAACCTGAGTTCAGATCCAGCCTCAAACTGAGCAGACTACCTGGGTGATTCTTGGTAAGTCATTTAACCATTTAACTTCAGTTTCCTCAACTGTAAAGTGGGGATCTTAATTGCACCTACTTCTCAGGATTGTTGTGAGGATCAAATGAGACATTTGGAAAGTGATTAGCATGGTGCCTGGGACTATATGGTAGGCGCATAATAAGTGCTTGCTCACTCCCTTTTCTGGGAAAACCCAGGCAAGGAAGCATCCTGGGAAGAGTGAAGGCTCAACTCCTCTATCTGGAAGAGGAGAGGGACTTCTCTGCCGTTTTACACCGTCAGCCCCTATCCCACCATTTTTACTTTTGGCCCCCTACAGTCTCTATTCTACCCTCCTTACTAGCTCTCTCTTTTTTTTCCCCTTGCGGCAATTGGGGTTAAGTGATTTGCCCAGGGTCACACAGCTAGGAAGTGTTAAGTGTCTGAAGTCAGCTTTGAACTCAGGTCTTCCTGACTTCAGGGCTGGTGCTCTATCCACTGCACCACCTAACTGTCCCAATTTTCCTATATCTCAAACTGAAACCTACCCCTTTGTATCTTCTACTTATTTTTCGTAGCCTGTCCTCTGGATCCAAGCAAAAGTCTAATCCCTCTAAGAGCCATTCACATCTTGAGGGTGATGATGATATTCTATCAGCTCTCCTCTTCTCCAGCTGAAATGATCCTGGTTTATTCAATCTATCCTCTGCGGTATTCTTTCTAATCTTGTCACGATCCAGGTGGCCCTCCTCTGGACAATCTCGAACATGGCAATATTATTCTAAAAATGTGGGATACATCATCATCATCATCATCATCACAAGACAGTATGATATAATAGATTTTGAGCTACTGTGTTTGAGTCAGGAAGACTTACTTTTGAATCTCACTTCAGCTGCCTTCTTGCCCTGTAAATATGGATTCTTATTCTCTTTGAACCTCAGTGTCTTAATCTGCCAAATGGGGAGAATCTCACCTGTAGAACCTGCCTTATAGTGTTGGTGGGAGTACAGAATGGAATAGCAAATACTTTGCAAACCTTAAAGCAGTGTCACTATTATCATGACTAATGACAATTAATAATGATACATTTACTATTTCTTTTATATTTAACATAATTATACATTTATTATTACAAATTACATTTTTTTTTTTTTTTTTTTTTTTTTTTTACAAATAATACATTTGCCCTTTCCCAGGGCATGCTCCTATTCTGTCCATTGTTTCAACTTTTTCCAGTAGCAGCTCATTAATCCCAACTCCCAGTTGTTTCAATACCCTGAAACTTTGTTCTGATCTTGTAACTTGAAATCATTGAGAGGAGCTGGATACTTTCTTATTCTCTCTCCCCTCATCATGGGTTTTCCCCCTTTTTAATCTTTAAAATCTAAGGATTATTCTCCCTGACAGAGAAAATGAGTAAAATAGGTGATGAGTAGTTTTAGTTTATCTTTCTCACCATGATCACTTATCATCCCATTCATTCATGGAAAACCTCCTTCTTTTCTTTGAGTTTCTTCTCACATCCAATATAAACAAGAAAAAAATACCCAATGGCCTTTTTAAAAAATGTAACCCTTAGCATTCATTAGTCAACCAGCAAACATTTATCAAACTTTTATTATAATTTTCTGGGCAATATATTAATCTCTGGGGATATAAAGAAAAAGTAGTTCCTCCCTTCAGGGAGCTTACTTTCTTCTTTTTTAAAAAATATTGTTCGTTTCCCCAGTTATATGCAAAACTTTTTTACTTTTGTTTTTAAAACATTGAGTTCTAGATTTTCTCCCTTCCTTCCTCCTTTCCCCCCCCATTAAGAAATCGATGTAAAGTTATACAAAACATTTTCATAAAAGTCAATTTCTGAAAGAAAATATAGATCTTCTCCCAAAAAAAGATCTTCAAGAAAAAATAAAATTAAAAAAGAGTATGTTTTTAATCTGTATTCAGACACAATCAATTCTTTTTTCTGGTTATGGATAGCATTTTTTCACCATTGATCCTTCAGAGTAGTCATGGAGCATTGCATTGCAGTCATTCACGCTGATCATCGCACAACATTGCTATTACTTTGTACACAGTACATTGCACTTTGCTTGAGTTCATGGAGGACTTTCCAAGTTCTTCTGGGAGAATCCTCTCATTTCCCATAGAAAATAATATTCCATCAAAATCACATACCACAGTATATTCAGCCATATCCCAGCTGATAAGCAATTCTTCAATTTCCAATTCTTTGTCCTGAGAAGAAAGCTGCTATAAATATTATATAGGTCCTTTTTCTTTTCCTTTCTAACCTCTTTGGGGAGGAGTTTACTTTTTAATATGGGAGAAAGCATAAGTAAATAGATGTATTTAAGGTACACAAAGTATCTTGGAATAGATAGAAATTAATCCTGGGTACTTGCAGGAAGATAGTAGGAGGACCTCTTATAGGTGGTGGTGTTTGAACTGAGACATGAAAGAAGCCAGAGAGGCTCCTCTAATGTCTTTTATTGGTTTTTTTTCCCTTTACATTATAGTAGTTTGTTCTCAATTTAATTTTATTCCCTCTGCATCAATTCATAAAAGTTTTCTCGTATTTCCCTATTTCACAATTTCTCATTTCTTTTGTTGTTATTGCTATTTAGTCTTTTTTTGATTGTGTTTGCTTCTTTGTGACCCCTTTCGGGTTTTCTTGGAAAAGATACTAAAGTAGTTTGCCAATTCCTTCTCTGGCTCATTTTACAAGTGAGGAAACTGAGGCAAATAGGGTTAAATGACTTGCCCTGAATCATATAGCTAATAAATATCTGAAGTCAGATCTGAAATCAGGAACTGGAGTCTTCCTGACTCCAAGCCCAGTGTACTATCCACCATGTTACCTATCTGTCCTTACTCATTTTTACATGCACTATTTAGTGATGTTCACATACTACAATTTGTCCATCCATTCTTCAATCCATATATACGTACTTTGTTTCTGATTTTTTGCTCTCACAAAGTGTTATTATGAATATTTTGGTATCTATTGAATCTTTCCCTCTGACTTTGACCTCATTGGGATACATGCCCAGTCATGGAAATGCTAGGTCAAAGATATAAACAATTTAATCACTTTTCTTGAATAATTCCGAATTGTTTTTCAGAACAGTTGGGCCGATTCATAACCAACAGAATATTAGTGTGTCTGTCTTCCCACAGTCTCTCCAATATTGATTATATCAATTTAATTTCCTACTTTAATTTGTATGTCTCATTACTGATTTAGAATATTTTAATATGGTTGATGAGAATTTGTATTTATTCTTTAAAAAAGTTTGTTCTTGTTCTTTTCCTATTGCAGAATGGCTCACAATCATTTTTATTTGCATGAATTTTTCATATCTTTTGGATATAAGATTTTTATCAGAAATATTTGATGCAAAAAACTTTCCCAATCAGCAATATCTCTTCTTAGTTTATCTGCATTGATTTTAATCATTCAAAAGCTTTTAAATTTTGTGTAATTGCAAATATCTGTCATCATTTGTCAAAGTCCTAGTCTCTTTCTCTTGTTTGATTAAGAATTCTCTCTTAGAATTGTACATATTTAACTTATATTGGATTTCTTGCTGTCTAGGGGAAGGGGGAGGGAGGTAAAGAGGGAGAAAAATTTGGAACACAAGGTTTTGTAGAGGTGAATGCTGATAACTATCTTTGCATGTATTTGGAAAAATAAAATACTTTTAAGAAAACTAAAGACTTGTCTCTTAGCCATAAGAAAGGTACAGCCTTATATTCCTATCTAATTTTTAATTATGTGACTATACACACACATAATTCATTTGAAGATTATTATAGTAGATATCTAAATATAGATATATCTATTATAGATAAGTATACATTATGGTGTGCTGTGTGTGGTATAGCATAGTGTAAAATATTAGCTTAAAATTATTTTTTGCTAAACCACTTTCCATCTTTCTCAACAATTTTTCCTGATTAGAAAGGCATAGACTCAGATTTAGAAATGAAAGGAAATGTTATTATTAAATTATTATTAATATTATTTAATAATAAATATATTACTAACATTATTATTAGAAATAAAATAACCTTAGAGGTTATTGAGTCCAGTCCTTTCCACCCCCATTTTTCTGATAAACAAAGAAAGGTCCAGATAGTAGACTAAGTTAAGTGATTTACTTGGGACCAACCACTGTGCAACCAAGTTGCCTATCCTTAGAATTTTGTGTTCTTGAGTTTACCAGCACAGGAGCGTTGCTTCTGAGTCTTGCTTATTTCTCCTTTTGGGGAGACCAGAACTCTTCATAAATCTCCACCAAGTCCTCAAAAAATCATCAGCTCTCAATGACTCTTTGGGTGTGGCCAGGGGATGATGAATGAATCTACTTTATCAGTACCATCGGTCATTCCTTAGAGTCGTCCCTCTGTGACTCACATGCTTGATCTAACCTTTATCAATCGACAACTTTTGACCAGAATCTTCCCTGTCGTCTGTTACATTCAATCAGGGGCGTGCTAGTAAATGTTTAACAACCTGCTCTCCGGAGGAGAGGAGAAAAATGAATGGATGTTGGAAACACTTTAAAATTTTATCTCCATTATTAACATTTTCCTAACACTTTATTAATCCTACACAATCATAAAACAGTAAATCAAACCCTGACTTGTACCTTTTACTGATTTCCAAGGTCTAAATGTTCACACTGAAAATTTAACCATCAACTCCTCCCTCGCCAGTTTGAGCTAGCTTCAGCACCTTACACTTAATTTTTTTCTGGTAAGTTTCTATTATACCATGTATTAAAATAATGATGTGGATTAATAGGAATTACAAAGAATTAAAGTGCAAATTATGTACAATCCTAACTAAAACTAGAATGCTTCTAATACGTTCATGAAGCAGCTAATGAAAAGCCCAAGAAAGATGATGCTCTTAATTTAATAAAGTCTTGTGCTGAACAAGGGGAAATTTTTGGTTATCATTGCTGTGGGTTTTGCCATTTTGCATCCTTTTCTCAAGCAGGAAAAAAAAAATCCTTTTGAATCTTATCTAACATACATGGAAAATAAGATTTTGAAAAAATACATGGTCTATTATAAGAGTTACTGCAAAGATATTGTCTTACGTGTTTCTCATGGGCAACAGGTTGGGGATGATACATGAAGAACGTGAATTATCACTGGTTGAATCTTTTGCTCTTCTTGAATCTTCTCAAGTATGATGTAATCATTCAGCAAAAGTATCAGTGCCCAGTACCTCATATCCCAATTGCTTTTAGCATGAGCCTCTAGAAATACACACACAATATATATATGCTTTATGTATGTATGTTATAGACATGTATATATACATACATGTTTATATACATGTACATGTGTTTCTATAGGTAATTACGCTTGTGTGTACCTCTTGAGCTGTGTACTTAAATTGGTAACATCTCATGACTGAAGGTTGTTTTTTTCTCCTGGGATTCTCCTGCCATGGAAATTGAATTCTACTCATTCATTATGTTCAGGGCAGCTAGAGAGCAAAGTGGAGAGAGTTCTGGGTTTAGAGACAGGAAGACTCATTTTCCTGGATGATGGCTGAAAGATCTGGGGTGGAAGCAAGACTGGTGACAGTCTGAGGAGGGGGCAATGCTATTCTCAGGGTTCTGGGCTGTTTCCATGAGGATCTTGGGAAAGTGGCACCCCCCCTCCCCCATTCTCACACTCTTTCTGCTGAGCTGGCTAGGTAGGTGGCAATAGGTGAGCAGTGTAGGGACAGCCCAAACTTTCTGACGAGGAGTAATTCCTTACTAATGTAGGTAATTTTTTTTTTTTTTGCCAATTTGAAAGTTCTATACAGTTCTCAATTATTATATAAATAACTGGGGGGGGGGTTGGAGGAATCATGAGAACTGTACAAAACCGTACCCATGAACTCCCTCAGACCATAGCAGTAGGTCACTGGCTGCTTCAGCTACAAGTAAATTAGCTTAGCTGAGAAGCCTTGAATTCTTGAATAGGAAGGTCTTCTGAGCTTTCTGCTTTCTAAGGAGCAGGGTCATAATCAGTACTTTTTGTGTTCAGGAAAAGCAACTCATGTAGGCAATAGCCCATAACGTGAGACTGAATGGGGGAGAGAGACAGAAACTGGGATTGTGGCAGAGAGGCCATTGCTGGAAAAGCTACTGTGGGAATATAGAAAGAGAGCTGGGATGGATGGAGGCAGAATTTACCTTAAGATACTGAAATATCGTAAATGTTGCCATTGCCCTTTAAATTCAGGGCTCTAGGGCAGAGTTCTGATCACCCAATCCTAGTTATGGATAATCAATAAGTCAGTCAAAAAAGCAAACTGTGTGAGTGCTTAAATTCAGGGCTCTAGGGCAGAGTTTTGATCACCCAACCCTAGTTATGGATAATCAATGTCAGTCAAAAAACAAACTGTGTGTGTGCTTAAATTCAGGGCTCTAGGGCAGAATTCTGATCTTCCAATCCTAGTTATGGATAATCAACGTGTCAGTCAAAAAATACACATTGAGTGATTAGCCCGTGCAGGCACTTTTTGTTAAGAACTAGGGATCCAAAGAAAAGCAAAATGTCCGCCCCAGCAAAAATAATTAGTTAGCTCATATTTTAATGGGGGAGACTATACTAAACAATTAGGTACATTTATAATATATTGAGGATAAATGGAAGTTAATATCAGAGGGAAGGGGACTAGCATCAGTGTGGGGGAGGATGAAAAGACCTCTTGTAGAAACTGGGACTTGAGCTGAATTTGGAAAGAAGCCAGGAGGCCACATTGAGGACAAGGAGCCTTCTAGGGATAGGTTCTAAGCAGTGATAAGGATAGGTTCTATTTCAATGGGAAGATGAAGCCTTATGTAACAAGGAAGCCAGCATAAATAAAAGAGAGAGGAGTGTAAGACTGGAAAACTAGGAAGGACTGGGAGGAGCTTTATATTACCAGAGAATTTTATTCTTTGTCATTTTGTTTTCTTTTTCACCTGGAGGTAATAAGGGATGCTAGATGGCACAATGGATGGAGTACCAGGCCTAGAGTCAGGAAAACCTGAGTTCAAATACAACCTTAGAGAATTGCTTGATGTGTGAACCTGGGCAAGTCACTTCATCCTGTTTGCCTCAGTTTCCTCAGCTGTAAAATGATCTGGAGAAGTAAATGACAAACCGCTCCAATATCTTTGCTAAGAAAATCCCCAATAGGGTCACAAAGGGTTGGGCAAGATTAAAATGACTGAATGACAAAAATAGGGAGCTCAAGAAAATATTGAGTCAGACCTATGCCTTAGGAAGATCATTTTGACATCTAAGTGAAGGAGGCAATGGATTGGGAAGTCGTTTGAGGCAGTTGGAAGACTTGTGATGAGCCAGGTTAGCTGAGTGGAGAGAAATGAGATATGTTGGTAAAACAGAAATAAACAATTAGACAACAGCCTGGATATGTGGAGTGAGTAAGAATGAAAATTAAGGATGATACTCAAGGTTTGAGCCTCGGCAACTGGGAGGGTGATGGGAAGCGAGTAAGATTTTGGGGAAAGAAAATGAATTCTATTTTAAGTGGATTGAGATGCCCACAGGACATCCAATTCCAGACCTCTAAAAGCCTATCGATTATGTGAGATAAAGATTTCTCGAAAGAAATTAGGGCTGGCTCTGGAGATCTAAGGTTCATCAGTTATTTTAGTCATGTCTAGCTCTTCATGATCCCATTTGGGGGTTTCTTAGCTGAGATACTTGGAGTGATTTGCCATTTCCCTCTTTGGTTCATTTTACACATCAGGAAACTGAAGCAAACAGAATTAAGGGAATCGTCCAAGGTCACAAAGGTAGTGGGAGTCTGAGGCCAGTTTTGAACTCCAGAAGCTGAGTCATTCTGACTCCAGGGCTGACACTTCATCCACTTTGCTACCTAGCTGCCCTTCATCTTCATGGAGATGGAAACCGAATCTATGGGAGCTAATTCTAGGGAGCTAGGAATAGCTTTGATTATGAAAGAGACTTTTGAAGGAAGAATTTAAATGCCCCCAGTCCCTTCTTCTTCTAGATAGAACATGTCTCATGTTCTTCTATCATTGAGGAATCCAGAGGAAGACTGAGATTCGGCCCTTGCTAGGGGATGGGGGAGGTAGACAGGGAAGAGGAAGTGGGGTTGTCGTTTGGGATAACATATTCTTTAGCTCTTATCACTTAGTAGCAAAACTGCCCCACAATCCCATTCTTTTGGAGAAACTGAAATCATCCCAGATCAGCCCTTAGTTGAATGTCTCTTGGAGGCTGGAGAAAGTGAAATTTGTATAATAAATGTAGGAGTTTGAAGAAAGGACCTTTGTCTGGGCCGGGGGCCTGGGCCATTGGTCAGTTCCTCACAGCCCCCGGCCTCTCCCAGAATGCCCCCCTCTCCTGATGAATGCCGCACTTGTCCGCAGAGCAGGTCCCGGGTCTCCCAGTCCTGGGCTTGCCTGTGTCCCCCCTCCCCTGGGTGGTATCATCATGGCCCTGACTCAGGCCCTGGGGCCTCCCGCCGGCACCTTCTGGGCCTGAGAGCCACCAAGAGAAGTTGCTCGGGGAGATCTGAGACCCTGAGTCTCACCATGTTTCTCTACTGGAGGAAGCGGGGAGCTTATGAGCTGGAGTCACTGCCCCCATCCCTGACCGAGCTGGAGTATGGGACCGTGGAGCGTTTCTCCTGGAGCTCATCCCTTGACATCATTGAGGACCTTGAAGGTAGGTGTAAGGGTAGGGAAAGAGACTATTCCCGCCCAATAATAACTCCCCCCACCAGGCTTTAAAAAGACCTTAACTGACACACCTGAAGTCCCAGCATTTATGGGAAGGATTCGATCCCTATTAAAATATAAATCTTTGGAGGGAAGGGGGAGGGGCAACTCTCACAAATTATATGGATGGATGTTCCTTTTGGGGCATTTCTTCCCAAGGATCCCACCCCACTCCTAAATGAAACCTTCTCTTATAACAAGGCGGTAACCAAAACAAGCCCACATCCATCTCATTCTGCACTGACTATGCTCCCTCACCTGTTGATTCCACCATAGGGGGAGGGGTGGGCTCTTATTTTTACCCACAGACTTATTATTGCTCATTATGAGGAATGAAGATTATCAGATTCTTTTCCCTGAGAGGAGGGAAGGGAGAGAGCCCCAGATCACTGGGAGCCCAAAGAAAATAGAGGACCGCAGAAAGGGGGGAGGAAGTCATCCCCTTCAGGGCTGGATTTCATCCTTACAGTCTGACCGCATCCCAAGGGCCTTTAGCATGGAGCCTGTCAGACTGTAAAACAGAGCTAGGAGGAGAGAGGAGCCAGGGCTAGTGGGCCCCTTCCCAGGGGCTGCGTCACTACCAAGGGTCAGGAGGAGGGGCAGCAGAAGGTCAAAGGAGACTTCCTCTCCATTCATTTGGTTCAGGGTATCTTGAGAGGGGGTTAAAAGGGTGAATGGGTGTGGAGATGACTGAAGGCTGCGAATCCAGAGTGATGGAGGAGAGAGAGAGAGAGAGAGAGAGAGAGAGAGAGAGAGAGAGAGAGACAGCGAGACAGAAAGAGAGACAGAAAGAGAGACAGAGAGAAGGAGAGAGACAGAGACAGAGAAAAGAGAGAGAGAGACACACACACACACACAGACAGTGAGACAGAGAGAGAGAGAGAGAGAGAGAGAGAGAGAGAGAGAGGAGAGAGAGAGAAGAGAGAAGAGAGAGAGAAAGAGAGAGAGAGAGAGAGAGAGAGAGAGAGAGAGAGAGAGAAGAGAGAGAGAGAGAGAGAGAGAGAGAGAGAGAGAGAGAGAGAGAGAGAGAGAGAGAGAGAGAGAATCCTCTGATAGCCCCAGAGCTGGGTTTTGGTTCTTTGGTCAAAGACCTTTTGGAAGTTGGGAATGAAAGAGTCCAATGTGGTCTGACTGATCAGCACCATCTTATCTTATATTTGTGTTTCCTTGTAATGTAGTAGCTAGGGAGCAAATCCTAACTTTCACATTTCCTAGTTGTCAGAGATTGGGCTTTATCTTATCTCTCAAGTCTTAAATGATAACTTGCTTTTCTTTTTCTTTCCTTTATTTTGGTGAATTTTCTTTTATTTTGAACTTAATAATTGTAAATGGTTCAATTGTCAGAGAACAAGAAAGAGGTTTACAAAAGAGAATATGAACTTCTGGTTGCATATATATATTTATAGATAGATACTTATGTATGTATGGTTCCATATATATGAAACTATGAACTTCTGGGTTTTACACACACACATACACACACACACACACACACACACACACACACGAAACTATGAACTTCTGGTTATATATATATATAGTTTCTTATGTATTAAATGATGAAGTTTTGGGTATATATACACACACATATATACCCAAATATATATGGAACTATGAACTTCTGGGTTCCATATACATACACAACATATAATATGTATATAGTTATACATACATGTGCATATACACACATACATATATCTGTATTTAAAGAAATATATGCATATCAAATTTACCAAGAGAGTAACCAAATTGTTCTTTATTCATTTCCCCTTTTCATTTAGTTTTGCTGTTTTCTGGGCTTTTCAAAAACTATCTGTTGCCATGCTTTCCCTCCTCACTGTCCAGGATTCTACCACCCTTCTCCCCTCAGTCCCTATCTCACCCCTGCTCCTTCATTTTGACCTCCCATACCTGCTGCACCTGTCTCCTCCTGCTGTTCATTTTTAAATGTTTTCATTGATCTCATTTGTGGATACATCATCCTCATTTCCAGATATCTTCTTTTCCCTCCACTGAGCCGTATCTATTCCTTATAACAAAGAATAAATGAAAGAGGGAAAAAACTAGCTCAGCAAAACTAACCAATATATCAATTTAGTCTAAGTACATGCTGTGTTCTGCATACCTAGGTTCCCCCACTCCAACTCTGTAACTCTGCAGAGAAGTGAGGGGGACAAATTCTCTCATTGTTTTTTTCTTGACAAAGTAAGAAGGAACATTTGGCCATTATCCTCATGCTGTATCAAATCATGGAGTTGCTATTATGGGAGGGGAGGGTGGAGAGAGAGAGAGAGAGAGAAAGAGAGAGAGGAAGAGAGAGAGAGAGAGAGAGAGAGAGAGAGAGAGAGAGAGAGAGAAAATTTGAATAGTATTGAGTTTAGTTAGAGAACTTAGGTTTAAATTCAGGCTCTGTTGTTTGTTACCTTTAGCAAGTGGCTAATCTCTGTTTCCTCCTCTATAAGATTGGGGGGGAGGAGGGTCTATTGGTCTAAGTAATAAGAATAATTTACCTTTATTTACTGTTTTACAATTTCCAAAAAGCTTTTCTTACAACACTGGGAGTTAGGTAATGGCAGGATTGTTAGTCCATTACACACATGAAGAAACTGAGGCTCAGATGCATTGATGTCTTCTGCCTAATATATGTCATTCTTATTAGAGGGTGTTCTTCTTAGTGGAATTGAGTTATTAAGGAATAACAGAGGTTTTTTTGAAAGAAAGGTACAGAAAAGCAAATTGCCTGTCAATGAGTGTCTGAAACAAAGTAAATCTAGATTTTCTGGCTCAGAAAGTGGGATTCCTAATCATTACTCATCTCCTCTCTGTGATTGCACAGGGAAGTTCCCAAGCCTGGAATGCTCCTCTCTCTGGCTCTTCCAATTCCTAGCTCTCTTCCAGGCTCAGCTCTTTCATGGCTCAGCCCCCACAGGAGCCCAGTTGTGGTCCCTCCTCCCTTAGTTGTTGCTGCCTTTCCCCAGAGATTACTTAGTATCAATGTTGTGTATACTCTGTGTCCTCGTATATGTTGCTTTCCTCCATATATTAGAATGTAAACTTCTCGAGATCAGGGACTGCTTTATTTTATTTTTTGTCTTTTTATTTTTAGAATTTTCAGGAACAAAGCTGGCATTCAAAAACTACTTACTGAATGAACTTTCTAAAGTTTATTTAGATAGATGTCAAATAGCCCAGGACTCACTCCCAAGTGGACCCTAACCAGGGAGATAGAGCACCAGTTCTGGGGTCAGGATTTCAAATTTGGCCTTAGTCACTTAATATTTCCTAGCTGTGTGACCCTGAGCAAGTCACTTAACCCAAACTTACTCACCAAAAAAAAAAAAAAAAGTAATTGGGAAATATTCAGTAAAATAAAAATACAAACCAAATTAAATGTTGTTATATGATTTTCTAAGGCAATGTACCTCAGCAGGGACCCTTTAATACCTGATTTCTGCTTCAGTTTGACACCCCTGCCTCGGAGGGACATTCAGCTTTAAACCATATGAACTTGCCAAGCTGAGAGGCTGCAGATACCTGGCAGTCCCCGGAACTCATTGAGAAGCAAGATCAGCTGTGGGGGTGGGAGGGAGGAAAGGACAGAGTCCCACTCTCAGGGGGCTCTGAGGATAGTGGGAGCCACCATCACCACTGCTCTGAGGCATCTTGTGTGGTTTACATGATTAAGGCATCCTAGACTCTGGCTGAAGGGACCTGAATGGCCACCAAGTCATAGTCTAGATAAGGAGTCTGAGGCAGAAGTGAAATGATGGACCCAAGCGAACCATGTGTCAGGAAGTGCAGGTCAGTATGGCTCTGCAAGTGTGATCTGAGTGCGGGGAGTGGTGACGGAGACCTTCAGGGGGGCCCGGAGCCAGGCAGGAGGTCCCATGAACATCCTCCCCAACCTGGGGGCCACTCTTTTCCTCGGAAAAAAGCTGCCACCCTGCAGCTGCCTGGGAAGGAAATACATTTCACTTCCCACCCTCATCACCGCCTGGGACAGAAACGTGGTGTTTCTGTGTTAGTCACTGAGCTCTTTCTCTTATCTGAGGATTAGACTACTGCACCCAGACCAGTAAAACAATCAGTCATGACCCAGCTTTGAAATTTCTCCCTCCCTCTTCTCCCTCAATATCTCTCCTAGTTCCAGAGGCTGCCCATTATCCATCTGGAACTATCCATGAGTGTATTCCCTGCAAGCCCCTTGTGGGTCCCCCCCCCATCTCTCTGTTTCTCTGTCTCTGTCTCTTTGTCTCTGTGTAAGTGTCTGTGTGTTTTTGTTTCTGTCTCCCTCCTTCTCTCTGTCTGTCTGTCTCTCTCTGTCTCTCTCTTTCTCTGTTTCTCTCTCTGTCTCTGTGTCTGTCTTTTTCTGTTTCTTTGTCCCTGACTCTGTCTCTATGTGTATATGTATTTCTGTTTGTCTCTGTTTTTTTGTTCCTGTTTGCTTTTCTCTATGTGTTTTTCTTTCTCTCTCCTCTTCCTCCTTCTCCCTCTCTCCCTCCCTCTCTCCCTTCCTCTCTCTCTCCTCCCTCTCTCTCTCCTCCCTCCTTCTCTCTCTCCTTCTTTCCCCCCCTCCCTCCTCTCTCTCTGTCTCTCTGTCTCTCTCTCTCTCTTTCTGTTTCTTTGTCCCTGACTCTTGTTTTTTTTCTGTCTGTGTGTTTCTGTCTCTGTCTGTTTTTGTCTTTGTCTATCTGTCTCTATGTATGTGTGCATGTTCTTCTGTCTGTCTCTGCATCCTTAAGGCATCCTACACCTCTCTCTGCTCTCCTCTCCTCTCCCTCCTTCCCTCTCCCCCTCTCTGTTTCTCTCTCTGTCTCTCTACCTCTAAATCTCTCCTTTTCTCTCTCTTTGCATAGGTTAGAATTGCTCAGAGTGAAATTTCAACTCAATTTCAACAAGCATTTTAAAATATTTTGATTTTTCGATTTTTATATAGAGGCAGCTAAGTGATGTAGTAGATAAGAGAACTCAGTCTGTAGTCAGGAAAACCTGAGTTCAAAAGTGCTCCCAGATAATTACTAGCTGTGTGACCCTGGACAAATGATTTAACTTCTGTCTGTCTCAATTTCCTCACCTCCAACTGGACTATATGATTTTTCAGGTCCCTTTCAGGCAGAGGTCTATGATCCTTTAATCACGTAAATCTACAAAATGGGGCCAATAAAAGCATCTACGTCACAGGGTTGTTATGAGAATTAATTTGAGATAATATCTGCAACGTACCTAGCACACTGCCTAGAACATAGTAGGCACTATATAAACCTTAGTTGTTTATTATTATTATTTTATTGTTGAGTTTAGGTTTTTATTATATTATTACTATTATCTTTATTTCTTCAACTATAAAATGGAGATAACGGTTTCTCCCTCACAGGGTTGTTATAAGGATCAAGTGAGAAAAATATTTATAAAGCACTTAGTGCAGGGCTTGGCACATAGTAGGTATGCTATAAATGTTCATTCCCTTCTATCTTTTTATATCAGGTTAATTTACAAATGTATCCATTCTTGCTTTCCTGCTTGCCAAATAATTCCTCATAAGAAAGAAGAGGAAACAAAAACATCTTATCCAAACCAACAGACATCAACAATGTCTAATAATATAAACAATATTCCTTGCCAGTTATCCCCCACCTCTAAAGAGAATCAGACTTCTAAAGATCCCAGAAAGAGATCTTAAAGGCCCCAGAATCTATTTGTTCCATTTTACAGGTAAAACCAAGAGATCAAGTGCTGACTTACATAGAGCCCCATAGCTAAGTATTTCGGACAGGATTCGAACCTAGGTTCTTCTTACTTAAATTTCAGACTCCCTTTATACTATCCTGGGAAATGAGTTCCATTTTTGACAGCTCTTCCTCAGGACTCAATTTGATTATTATAAGTGCATAATCTTCGATTTTTCATGAACTGAAACAATCGATTTTGCCTATCCTGAGCTCATCTAACTCGTATTTGACTTAAGAACTTTCAGTCTAGTCAAAGCTGTGAAATATATAAGATCACATTCTCTTTTGATTTATTTTATGCTGTGCTTTTATGTTAACATTCAGATTCATTTTGAACTTACTGCTGTATATAGTGTAAGATGCTGGTCTCATCTTAATTTCTGCCAAACTGCTTTTCTGTATTCCCAGTGGTTCTTTTTAATGAAAGGAGTTCTTTTCTAAATAATTTCTATTCCAGGGATTATCCAGTACTGGGTTACTGCATTCAGTTGTTTCTGGTATGATTTAATGATTTGTTCTTCTATTTTTAATGAGTATTAAGAAGTTTTGATGACTGTTTTACAAAATTTGAGCTCTAGAAGTACCATTCCCTCTTCAATCCTACTTTCCCTCTCCCCCAATCATGTCCAAGATGCTATGCTAGCTAGAGAAACAAAGACAAGAATGAAAAAGTATTTGTTCTTGAGGAACTTACATCCTCCTTAGGAATACATATGATAAGCAATTATTAAGGTATATTAGAGGAGAGAGAATATAATTGGGGACATCAAGGATTCAGTATAACTAATTGGGTGAACATATACTATCTGTGCGTGTTTGTGTATGTGTGCGCTTTTATCTCCAAGTGAAATGGGATGTGACTTTATTTAACTATTTGTGTTTTGTGCTTACCTGTGATTATATGTTAGGATGGTCTTCAGGCAATCACTCAATAAACATTTATTAAGCCCTTACTGTGTGCTGGGCACTATACTAAACACTGGAAATAGAAATACAAATGGAAATAAAAAAGAAACATATCTGCCCTCAAGGAGCTAATAGTATTTGAAAAATTATTTATTTTTAATATTAAAAAAATTAAAATTCCAAATTCTCTCCCTCCCTCATGCTCCTCCGTGACTCATTGAGAAGGCAAGCAACATCATATCAATTACACATGTGAAATCAGGAAAAACATGTTTCTATATTAACCATAACGTGAAAAAGCAAGAAAAACAAAGAAAATGAAAAATTAGGATTTGCAATTAGAGTTTATCAGTTCTCTCTCTGGAAGTAGACTTCTTCCTTCTTTCCTTCCTTCCTTCCTTCCTTCCTTCCTTCCTTCCTTCCTTCCTTCCTTCCTTCCTTCCTTCCTCTCTCCCTCCCTTTCTTTTTCTTTCTTTCTTTCTTTCTTTCTTTCTTTCTTTCTTTCTTTCTTTCTTTCTTTCTTTCTTTCTTTCTTTCTTTCTTTCTTTCTTTCTTTCTTTCCTTCGCCCTGAGGCAATTGGAATTAAATGACTTGCCTAGGATCACACAGCTAGGAAGTGTTAAGTGTCTGAGACCAGATTTGAACTCTGATTTCAGAGCTGGTGCTCTATCCACTGCACCACCTAGCTGTTCCTAGATAGCATTTTTCATCAGGAATCCTTTGAAATTGTCTGGGATCATCGTCTTATCAGAATAGCCGAGTCTTTTACAGTTAAGCGTCATTACAACATGGCTATTGCTATGCACAACACTCTCCTGGTTGTGCTCACTTCATTTTGCATCAGTTCATGTAAGTCTTCAAAGGTTTTTCTGCAGCCATCCTCCCTGTCGTCTCTTCTAGCACAATAGCATTTCATCACAATCTCACACCAAAACATGTTTGTCCAACTGATGAGCATAAGGAACTTATGTTCTAACAAAAGGAAGACAGCAAATAAAAGGAAGCTGAAAAGGAAGAAGGGAGGCAGGTACACAGCAGCCGGACCTGATGGAGAGCTCCTGAGTAAAGCTTAGAGAAAGTAGATTTTTTTTCCCCAAATGTATAGTATTGAAAGGGAGTGAGTCCTAGGGGTAGCTCTGTGTTCGTGTTTTTGAGAAAGGAAAGAGCTGATATTATCTCATTTGATCTCACTGGGAGGTAGATGTTATTATCCTAATTTTTTCCCCTGAAGCAATTGGGGGTAAGTGACTTGCCCAGGGTCACACAGCTAGGAAATATTAAGTGTTCTGAGATCAGATTTGAACTCAGGTCCTCCTGACTTCAGGCCTGGTGCTCTATCCACTGAACCTCCTCACTGACCCCACTATTCCTGTTTTTTAAGGAAACCAAGACAAAGTTAAATCATTTGCCCAGCCTCTCTCAGCTATAGTTGGAGGCTGTATGTGAACTCAGATTTTGCTGACTCCAAGTTGAGGGCTTGGCGCCCCTTAGTGGGCCGGACGTAATTTGTTTGAGTTCCGTTACTTTCTGAGCCTTGGTTTACTCATCTGCACAATGAGAATTGTTCGCCTTCCAGCTTGGACCCTTCTGGTCCTGATGCCTGTGTTCGGGACTCGGAGGGGATCCAGTGCCCTGAGCCCATCCTGCAGGGTCCGAGGCCCCGTGCCCTCCCAGGGGTAGGGCAGGGCCTTTTGGCAGAGTCTTTGCCCAGTTGGGGAGGACTCGTGTACAAAGCGTGACGGAGGCTGAATCTTAAACACATTTTTGCTGGGATGTTAATAGCGCTGAGTGAGGGCTTCTCAGTTCCTCTGTGAGGCTGCCAGAGGAAATCTTGGGCCTGCCTTCCTGGCTGCCTGGCCCCCAGCACACAGCTGTGATGCCCTCCACCTCCCCTGACTTTGCAAGAGGAAATGGCTGGTCAGCGGTCCCCTGGGCTGTTCCGCTATCCGACCGTCCGCGCATCCGCTCCCAGTTTGCAGGAGCTCGGAAAGCTCTCTGGGCCCCATGGGAAGAATTCTGGATCTGCTTTTCTAATAATTCATAATAGGTCAGCTGCAAGGCGGGCCGGGGCCTGAAGCTCCAATGAGAAGCCTGTTTCTATGTGGTGGGCACGCGGCGGGCACAGAGAGGGATTGTCCTGGGGGATGATTTCAGGCCGTGGGCAGCTCAGTCTGAACATTTCTCCCAGCCCCCACGAGTGGGTGAGAAGGTCACTTCTTGGCCTGCAGTTAGATGGGCCAGGTGCCCAGATCGCCATCCCGCTGTCTGCTTGGCTTTTGTGCCCAAGGCTTCTCACTCACTACCCACTTCTTCATGGGGCTCTAAGGCAAGGAGCCGGGGAGCGATGGTTTTCTGTGAAATGGGAAGGCTAGGGGGAGGGGGAGCAAGAATGAGGTCTTTTCTGTGACAGGACATTAAGCTCAAGGATCTACCCATGACTGCCCAGCCCTCTCACCCTCTCCCAGAAGGGGGGACCGCAGGGCCGGAGCCCCGGGATGAATGTCTCATGGCCAGAGCCTTGGAAGAGCTCACCGGGAGGGGTTGGGGAATCTGAGAAATGGGGAGATATCAGCTGAGATTAGAGGCCATAGGTTAGGAGGGTGGGGAGACATCACCTGAGATTAGAAGCCTTGGGACAAAGGTTAGGGGGGCAGGTGAGAACACAGGGACAGGGATGGGACTGGGGACCTCAGGAAAGTGTAATGAAATAACCCCTGAGAAATCGGGGAATTGGCTAGACTCTCTTGAATGATGATAATATTTCTATAAACTTTTATGATTTACAAAGTGGCTCCTTATATACGTAAGTGTTTTTTTACTCCCATTTTAGTCTAAAGACTTTCCCAGGCTTTCCAAGGTTCTTAGATTTTTTTTCCCCCCTGAGGCAATTGGGGTTAAGTGGCTTGCCCAGGGTCACACAGCTAGGGAGCGTTAAATGTCTCAGATAAAATTTGAACTCAGGTCCTCCTTACTTCAGGACTGTCTATGCCATCTAGCTGCTCTGGTTCTTAGATTTTTTTTTTTTTTTTTTTTTTCAAATTTATGGTGTTGGAACAGAGTCCTAGAGGTAGAGTGTTTTTGAGAAGGGAAGGAGCTGATATTATCTCATTCAATTTCACTGTGAGGTAGATGTTACTATCCCTATTTATAGTTAAGAAAACCAAGGCAAAGAGAAATTAAATTACTTCATAGTCTTAAGAGGTGACCCCCAGGCCCTCCAAGACTCTGCGTCTGGGCAAAGGGCAAAGGAGATCGAGGCTCTAAGCAGGTGACAAACTACCTGTCTTCTGTCCAGCCGAGTCGGTGATGTTGGAATCTTTTGTCCCCAATCACTTTTGAGACCACCTAATAATTACAACCCCCTAATTATATCAAACTTTAAAGTTTGCAAAGCACTTTGAACTGTCATGCAACTTTTATTTATTAAAAAAATAAATATAATATCTTCTAATTTTGCAGCAAATGAATTTTCTGCTGTATCCCCAACCTCCAGAGATCCATTTCTGTAAAACAAAAAAAAAATTTAAGAGCTTTGGAGAAGTTTACAAAGTATTTTACATAACTGATCTCCTTCTATCCTGAAAACAATTCTGCAGGAGTAGTCACATTTTACATGATGGGAAACTGAGACCCCAGGAGGTCAAACATTTTGCTCATGGCTCAGGGCTAGTTAAGTGGCAAAGGAGGGTGACAAATTAAGACTTTTTGATTCTTGTTTTGTTGCCTTTTCTTGGAGAGGTGTGAGCAGATCAGATGGGTTCTGGGGCCTCTGAAATCACCACCTGATTACCCTAGAGCTGCCATTGTGAAAGACAAACCTAAATCATAAGCAATTATTAACTACCTACTGAATACAGAGTATTATGTTCTATGCATTTTATGGAGCTTATTTCCTGGCCTCAGGATTTACCCACAGCCCAAATGCCACCTCTCAGTAACATGAAGAAACCTTCCCCAGGAGAGACTGGGCAAACCCACAGAGTTTGAGAGCACTCTGCTTACTCTCTTGGGCAAGGACAAATAAAGCCTTTGTTTCCCATCTTGCCTCCACTCTGAGCTAGTGCTGTGACATCTACTGGGGAAATTTCTCACGATCCCCCAGCCCACTTCTTGCACCTTCTTCCCCAGAAATTCTTCCTTCCCAGACTCATCCTTTCAGCTCGGGTTCGACAGTCGGCTAGTGTGTCCGGTGGGGGCCTCCGAGTCTGAGGACTGCTTCTGGAGCCGGGAAGGGCATCTTCATGTGGGTGTATGGGAGTGTGGAGTGTGGGACCCACTGGGAGCAGAGGAGAGCTGGAGAGTCTGAAAAGCCTTCTGTTCCAAATCCTTCAGTCTACAGATGAGAGAACTGGGAAGGCGGAATCGTTTGCCCAAGGCTGCCTGCTACTCGTGTAATCTTAGGCCTCTTACCAGTGGCAGCGTAGGGCGCTGAGGTTAGACCAGGTAACCCGAGAAAAGCCGTCTTCCTGTCCTCAGGTCCCCCCAGCCTGTTGGTGCTCCTGATTTCCACCCCATATTGTCCCAGGTAGAATATAGAGGAGCCCCCGCCGGGATGGGGAAGACCTGGATTCGAGGCCCTCCTCAGACGTCTGGGCAGGTCACTTTTAATGCCCCAGACAGCTCGAGGAGGTTATGAATTGCCCAGCAGATGCCAATCTGTCCTGGCAAAAGGAGTTCTTTACATCAATGAAATCACGGGTCGTGGTCTGGGTTGGAGAGCTGAAATCCTGGCTTTCTTTACAGAAGTCTATCAGTCCCCAGCAGGGTAAGGGTGGGGTGGCTGGCAGGGTGGGGCTTGTCTCCTTGCTGGGCTTGGGGTTGCCAAGCTGCCAGGCAGGCCCTGAGTCAGATGCCTCCTCACCCAGCAGGAGTTACTCCCCTGGAGGCCTCCCTCTCCCATTCCCTCTATTCTCTGCAGCCAATGGGCTAGGAGCAAACACGATAGCATCATTAGCTCCTCTTTCAGGCCCTCCTCCCTCAGGTGGAGGGGCACTGCTGGGTGAATCTGGATCCCCCTTCTCTCCAACCCAGGGCAGTCAGCACCTGGTGCCCTTCCCCTCCCCCCAGCTCCTCTTGTCCCAGGGATCCCACCCCGTAGCCCCCTGCTCCCTGTTTGCGGCTTAATTTAGTTCCCACTGGGCCCAGTTCTGGAATGAACATCCATACAAAGCCAACAGCACATTTGCATAAATTTCCCGAAATGGTGCCTCCTATTCTTACATGTTTGTACAGTTCCCAAGTTACAGTTCTTAAAGGGGCAGATACCCCTTCCCCTGTGCTGGGAAGGGCCTAGCAAAGGACGGGGGGTCTCAGAGAGAGCTCAAGACCCCCAGGATCAATGTCGCTGGGGACCATCCCGAGGCTAGGACTCCAGGGGGTTGTGGGCTCAGCCTAGGAAAAGAAAGACTAGTCTCAGGAGCTGAGCCTGAGCCCTAGGGGCTCAGGCTGGTGGGAGTCCAGACCCAGGGGGTGATGAGACCTGTTGGGTGTGGGATCTGGTAAGCTGGTGCTAAGATCGTACTATGTAGATCTAATCAACTCCCCAGCTCGGTAAGTTCCGGGGCAAGGTGGTCTTTCCCCTGCCTGGCTGCCCCGGACTGTTCAGTGTAGTCTGATTTCATTTGAAAAGAAAAAAAGAGAGAATGAGTTGAGGGGTGTCAGTCAGTGACACCGGAGACATAGGACTGAGTTCTGTTCTAAGACTGGCCTGAGGGGCTTCGGATGTCAGATCTGTTCCTGTTAAAGTGGGAGCTCTGAGAGACAAGGACTAAGACATCGTTTCCTCTTCACATCCTCCAGTTCCTAGCACACCAAGAGGTTGTTGGTAGAGTTGTGAACTGATTCAATCATTCTGCAGAGCAATTTGGAATTATACCCAAAGCAAAAGAGATAAAAAACAAAAAGTAAAAGGACTTATTTGTACAAAAAAAAATTTGTAGCAGCTCTTTTCTGGGGGCAAGAATTGAAAATTGAGGGGAAGCCCATCAGTTGGAGAATGGCTGAACAAATTATGATTATGATAGAATATGATTGTGCTATAAGAAATTTTGAGCAGGGTGCTCTCAGAAAAACCTGGAAAGACTTATGTGAACTAATGCAATGTATACATAGTAACAACAATATTATAAGATGATCAGTCAACAATACAATGATTCAAGACAGCTCTGAAGGACTTATGAAAAATGCTATCTATCCCAGAGAAAGAACTGATGGTGTTTGAATACAATTTGAAGTATAATTTTTTACTTTATTTTTCTTGAGATGTTTTCTTTCTTTTTTTGGGGGGGGGGGTAGGGTCTGTTTTCTTTTACAGCATGACGATTATAGAAATGTTTTGCCTGACTACACATGTATAACATTGCTTGCTTTCTTAATGGGAGGAAGTAGGGAGAAAGAAAGAGAGAGAAATTGGAACTCAAACTCTTAAAAACAAATCTTAAAAATGGTTTTTGCATGTAACTGAAGAAAAATAAAATACTAAATAAAAAGGGGAAAAAAAACAAACATAAAAAAAGAACTCCCATTTTCATATCACTACTTGGAGTGTGACGAAGAAAGCACAATGTTTCCATTTTGTAAATAAGTACTGAGCTTTGGTGACTTGTCTAAGATCTTTCAGCTAGCAGATGTCGGAGGCAGGATTTGAATCCAGGCCTCCTTGCATTCCTCCATGTTACCTGAATGTCCATCCCATGGAATGGGTTTGTTCTCCACTGGGGTCCAGATGGCCAGAAATGCTTCCTGTCTGCAACCTTCAGGAAATTTCTGTCTGGGTCACTGGGCTTCCTTGGCCAGGAATAGTACCTGGGAATTCTCAATTCAATTCAATTCCATCGGAATCAATTCACTTCGAGGAGCATTTTTGGAGCTCGTCCTGGGTTCCAGTCTAGGTGCTAGGTGATGAAAGTACAAAACCAGACACGAAACCCCCCTCTCCTCCAGGATTTTACATTTTCCTAGGGCATAGAAGGGGCAGCGAGGTGGTCCAGTGGATAGAGCACCAGGTGTGGAGTCAACAATATCTGGCTTCAAATCCAGCCTCAGACACTTACCAGCTGTGTGACCCTGATAACTCACCCTGGTATCTCATCCTGGTAACTCATCCCTGTCTGCCTTAGCTCCTCTGTAAAATGGGGAAGGGTATGGTCAACCACTCCATTATCTTTTCCAGAACACACCATGGACAAAGTTTTGAGTCAGACAGGACTGAACAACAAGAGCCCGTCTACCCAGAGAGGGAAATATAAGTCTAACCCACACCGAATGACCGTGGGCCGCTCACTTAACCCCTTCCTCATTCTGGGAGACTTTTTAAGACTAGAGGGGTCCAGAGAAAAGCCTCCCGTGGCAGACGCCAATGTAGAGGCCAAGTCCTGTGCCCAGATGGGCCTCCTCCCCTCGCATCCCCCTCTCCAATTCTTTAGCTTCATTACCCATCAGCCCTCAGGGCCACGCTCCCTTCCCACCGCCCTCCTCCCAAATATCAGACTGTTTGTATTTTATAGCCCCTTACTGTCTAGTAGGCGCTTCAATGATGCTTTTTGATTGGTCCTCAGACAAAGGGGACGACTACTGGGAGAAAGGCCTTATTGGCTAAAAGACTTGGTGATGAGTGTCTGAGAGGGGAACTGATCCCAGGCCTGTGTCTCTCACCCCGGGGGGAGCTAATGTTGGAATTAACAGCGGTACCCAGAGCCGCGGACCCCCCACAGATGGATTCCAAAACTGCTGACTTCGGGAGGCTCCATATAATAGGGGGAGGGAAGGGGGAGCTCAGAGAAGCTCCGGTTTCCTTCCCTCTGGGCCGAGCCGGGCCCTGCTGACCAGATGATGAGCCCAAGGCCTTTCCACTCCCGCAGGCTAAGCCGACTCCCCTCGCCCCCATCACCAGACACTGCCCCACCCCTCTAGGTTACCCACCTAGGGGCAATTCGGAGACGTCTCCCGGGGCCACGCCCAGGCCCGGCCCCTCTTCCTTCCCAGGCTTGGCTGGCTCCATCTGCAGTCTCTGACACCCCCTGGGGCTGGGACGCCCCCCTGCCCCCCTGCCCCTCTGGGACCCGATTTCTACCTGTCGCTGCTGCTTTTTATCTCTCTAGCTCTGTCTCTACCTCTATCTCTGTGCTCTCTGTCTCTCCCTTTGTTCTGTCTCTGTATCTGCCTCTATTTCTTACTATGTCTCTGTCTCTGCCTCTGTGTCTGTCTCTTGAGGCCCTAGGCTGATCTCCAGCAGCCTGGGCTCGAGCTCAGAGCTCGAGACTGGGGGCTCAGGGCTCAGAGCTGGGGGTTTGGAGCTCAGGAGTCAAAGCTCAGGGCTGGGTGCTCGGGATTGGGGGCTCGGAGCTGGGGGCTCAGAGATTAGGGTTGAGTGGCTCAGGGCTCGGGGCTCTGAGTTTTTGCTTAGGGGCTCGGAGCTGGGGGCTCAGAGTTTAGGCTTGGGGGTCTCAGGGCTTGGGCCTGGGGCTCAGTGTTTAGGTTTGGGGTGCTCGGGGCTCGGGGCTCAGAGTTTAGGCTGAGGGGCTCGGAGCTGGGGGCTCAGAGATTAGGGTTGGGGGGCTCTGGGCTGAGGGCTCGAGGCTGGGGGCTCAGAGTTCTGGCCTGGGGGCCGGGGGCTCCGGGTTCCCGCTGCATCCGTGTCTCGCCCGTGCAGCCCGAGCCCCGCGGCGCTGTTGTATCCGCCTCGGCTGGGCCGGCTTCTTGCTCTCCTCCTCCCTCCCTTCGTCCCTCCTCCCTCCCCTCCCCTCGCCTCCCCCGGGACCAGGCCGGGCCGGCGGAGCTGCGGGCTCCGGGAGAACAGTCCCTGGCCCCCGGGGACTCCTCCATGGGTGAGTGCGGGCATCCCCGGGCGGGAGCCGCGGAGGGGAGGCGGGGAGGGCTGGCGGCCGGCGGGCCGCTGCGGCCGCTGAACCCAGGGACCCCGGGATCGGCGCGGGGCTCGGAGCCCGCGTCTCCGGCCGGCCCTGCTGTTGGGTTGCCGCAGCCGCCGCGCTGGCCCGGAATGGCGGGCCGGGCCGGGGACCCCCGCTCTCCGTGCGCAGAGGCGGGGGCTCCAGGATGGCGGACTCCGAGACTGGAGAGGGGGGGCGGCTTTGGGAGCGGAGGCAGGACCGTGGGATCCTGGACTAAGCCGGGGGAGGCCTGGCTCAGGGGTGCTGGGGGACTCCAAGGACTGGCTGTGGATCCTGGTCTGGGGGCCTCTGGGTACGAGATGGGGTGCGTGGTCGAGGGGACTCTGGTCTGGGGGGAGAGTCCGGGGTGACCATAGGGCTGTAGCATTCCCTTGGGGGGGGGGGAGACTGGCCGGTGCTCCAGACTAGAGATAGTACACCCCCCCCACCTTGGGGGGAGGGGCAAAAGGACCCGGACCATGGAATCTGAACTTGCAGAGAGGCCTGGGGGTTTCCAGAGGGAGGTATCCTGAAGAAATGAGGGGGCTTGGGGTTTCAGGCCTGGGGACCCCAATCTACAGGAAGAGGGTCCCTTGAGACCAGAGTCTTTGATGTGGCTTTTTATTGGGGAAAGATTCCTCTATTAGAGGATTCTGGGGATGGAGGGGGGGGGGTCAAGGCTCTGTTCTAGACCTTTGCTGGGAGCCAACCAGCTCTGGGGGAGTTGGGGAGACGGGCAGGTTGGGGCAAGCTGGGAGCAGCTGGACGGGTATCTAAGGTTGCCCTAGGTTCAGAGTGAATACTGGTGTATCTTTTCTGGCCTAACCCTGGCACTTCGGCCTGCTGGGGGCTGCAGGAGCTGAAGAGGAGCACTTGGGAAACCTAAAAAAGGAGTGAAGGGTCATCTCGATTGATCTCTTCAAACCAAAGCCTCCTGGGTAGGGGGAGCCTTCAGGTCCATCCTTGGAAGCCGCCTCCTCCCCACCCCTTCTGTGCGACTGGGCTGGGCTTTCTAGTGTCTGGACCTTCGTGTCCTCGGATGCCCAGCGGCCTGGGGTCCTGGGGGCAGCCCAGGACCAGGTTTGGGGCCGGGGAGTAATTCAGACACTTAGCATTGCCACCCCTCAGTATGCCCACCCCCATTTCCTCGTCCACCCTTACCCTTTCCCAAAGAAACAAAGGCAGGGACAGGAAGGGCCGTGGGGTGAGGATTTGTTCCCCTCCATCCAGCTTCAGATCAGTCTAATTCCCCTTTGCGAGTGGGGGTGGGCCCAAGACTTTGAATTTCAGTTGGACCCGTGGCTTATATGCTTATGGGTGGAGACCATGTGGTAAACCTCCCCCCAGAACTGGCACTGTCAGGGATTAAGCTGGGCGCTGGGTGATAAGCCCTATTCCAGGTTCTAGAGCTGTCGCTTTTAGAAAAGTCCAAGGTCCTGTCCTGTAAATTTACTGTCTCAGAGAAGAGGAAAAGTGCTAATCTCAATAGCAAATGCTATCTAAAGGTGTATACAAAACTAAGGGTCCGAGGATGGCCCGAGGGGGAGGAGCTGGGCTGTTGTGGGTCCTTTCTGGGGAAGGACCTGGAGGGAGGTGTGGAAGTGAGGTGGGGCTGTGCAAAGTCACTAATCTCTTGGTCTTTTCCGGAGCCACTTGGGCCCTGGGGCGGGATATAGATCCGAGTGACTGATGGCCCTGCCTGCTCGGGGGAGCTCCCAGATCTGGAGAGAGCTGGGCAGTAGCCCTGACCCTGTAGAAGGGGCCCTAACAAAGGATATGTAGGAAATCAAAAGGAAAATCAGGATTAGGCTGGGACAGCCTTCCAGGTATAGGAAACATTGAACAAAAGGCAAGGGAGGGAGAGGTGTATTCTGGGGCTAGACAGGAAACTATAGTCAGAAAATTAGCTTAGCCAGATCAAGAGAGCCTCAGGGCCTCAAAAGTGTGAACTTTGTTGGGGAAGCAATAGGGAGCCACAGAAAGTACTTGAGAGGGAGACTCAAATGGGAATGACTAGATTTGTGTTCTTTTCTCCCCTATCCCCTCACTTATCATTAAGCTCCTCCCAGTCTCCTCTGAAAGGGAAAGAAGGAGCTGGGGATAGGGGGAGGGGGTGTGAAGACTTGTTTGAGAAGCCTTTCTCCAGGCTGTAGGTAAGGGAACTCCTCCCTCCCCCTCTTTGGCAGGAGAATGAGGACCCAGGAGAGAGCTGTTCTTCCCTGACGATTGGGAGTGGGGACAAGAGGAGGCTCTAAAGCCTTTTATTTCCAAAGAGAGCTTCTCCTGGGCAGTGGAATCTAGATAATTTCCCTGGGGAATTATGGGGGTGGGGGAAGAAGCATTGAAAACAGATAAGTTGGCATTGAAAACAGAAAGTGACACTGACCCTCTTTGAAGGGATGGACAGAGGAGGCCAGCCCCACCTTCCCTTCTCTGCTGGGCCCTGCTCCTGGGGAGGGTGGGAGGGAGCTGGGAGGCTGGGCAAGGGGAGGGAGTGGGGAGGCTGGGCAAGGGGGGAGCCCCCAGCCTGTCTGGCTCACCCCCTCTGCCCTCTGCTTTGCAGATGACCGCGGTCTAACGGAGGAGAAAGGACTTCGGTGCCAGAATCCAGATTGTATTGACAAGAAGAGGGCATCCAAGGTAACTGAACGCTTGGGGCCCGGGGCGGCTCCAGCCTGGGTCATGGGGCCAGGGGCCGGGGAGGGCTGGGACTTCGGCTCGAGCCACAGAGTGAATGCACCGAGGCGGCCCAACCTGGGAGAGAGCCTCCAAGGGCGGTGCAACAAAGTCTCCCTGGGCCCATCCCAGCCACCCCTGCGGAAGGGCAGCTTTTCTGGACCGGGCAGAGAAGTCTTGGGGTCAGGCGCCAGAAGAACCTCTGGTTTGAGAGGGAGCCCTTAGGAGCCTGACTCCTGAGCCCTGGCTGATCTTGGCTCCCTGCTCTAATCCTGTTCAACACTTGGTAACAGTAATTCCACTGCCAGTCCTGCAAAACTCCCTGCAACGGGAGCTTTAAAACATCCCCCTTTGACACACTGGGACCTCCACATAAAATGTGCCCTTCCCTTAAGGAGCTCATTCATTCATCCCTCCTTTCCAGGTGGGTCATGGGTATTACGTGGGAGCGTTACAATTTTGGCCCTTTTCTATGACGGACAAGTTATGGGAGGCCCAGGGAATCTGGATCCAGGGAATTCTGGTCCTGCCTCTGGCTCTGCAAAGACTCTGCCAAAGGGGGCTGGTGGGGCCAGTCCTGACTAAGTGGGGACACCGACCTTTCCGGCTTCCGAAGCTCAGACCAAGGCTTCTTCTGAATCATTTATTGTTCTGATGGAAGCCCTGAATTCAGAGCCTGCCATTGACACCACCTGGGGGATCTTGGTCATGGAGGCTTTCTGCGCCTGCGTTCCCTTGGATGCAAAATAGAGATAATGATATTTGTACTACTGCTGGCCCTGGTGAAGCCCTCAGAGAATATATCAGTCAATTCAAATCTATTCAAAACGTTTGTTAAGCCGGGCACTGGGCTAAGTGCTAGGGATACAAAAAGGCAGAAGTGGTTCCTGCCCTCAGGGAGCTTACTATCTAATGGAGGAGATAATATGTACCAAGATAAATAGGAAATAATTAAGAGAAGGAACGCACTTGAATTAGGAAGGATGGGGGAGGGCTTTCTGTCCGAGGTGGGGTCGTGGTTGGCTCTTAAAGAGAGCCGGGAAGGGGAAGAGTCTTTCTGGCCTGGGGAGGAGGGCTTAGGTTTTGAAGGGCTCTGTATCCCAGAATATTTAGTACTTGCTCCTAGAGGAAATCAGGAGCCATTGAAGGTTATTGAGTAGGTGGAGGGACATAGCATGATGGATGTATATTTTTATATGTGTGTGTATTTATTATACATTAATATACATATATATTATATAGAATACATTTTAATATATAATATACAATTATATAATAGTGGATTTATATATTATACTATTTACTATTATATAATAGCTAACATTTACACAGTACTATTTGTAAAGTACTTACATGTATATATTATATATGTATGTGTATGTGTATATATTAGACATTAATATACATATATAAGACATTTTAATATAATATATGAAATATATAGTTATATAATAGTGGATGTTATATATTATACTATCTCCTATTATATGATATAATAATTCTATGTAATAGCTAACATTTACACAGTACTTACTATTTATAAGTACTTAGGACAGTGGTTCTCAAACTTTTGTTCTCAGTATCTTCATGTTGTTAAAAACTATTGAGGATCTGTTCAAAGAGTTTTTGTTCACATGAGTTATATTTACAGCTATTTACTACATTAGAAATAAAAAATAATTTTGAATTTGTAGACCCTCTGAAAGGATCTCAGAGACCCCAACAATTCTTTGGACTACACTTTGAGGACCACTGACTTAGTACAATACCTAGCAAATAGTACTGTACATTAGGCATTATGCTAAGTACTTTACAAATACCTCCTTTGATTCTCACAACAACCCTAAGAAGAAGGGGGCTATTATCATCCCCATTTTTACAGATGAGGAAACTGAGGCAAACACAGCTAGTAAGGTCTGGATTTGAATTCGGTTCTTCCTCCCTCCAGGCCTGGTACTCTATCCACTGGGCCCCCTAGTTGCCTAGGTCTCACTGCCCAACCTAACTTTTATTTTTTACACGATTGTGCTCTGCTGGGGGAGGGGAACAGCAATGGCTAGAGTCTCTGATATTTCCAGGAATTATAGGTATGTGACTGGCAAGTTCTGGGGAGGCAGAGGCCCCAGAGGACTCCAGTTTGGGGTAGCAGTCAAGGGATCTGTATTTGAGTGTGTCCAGTGACACAAATCTAAGTGTCAGCTGCCTCAAACATGGCAAGCCCTTAGTAAATGCTTGTGGTTCCTTTAGCTGAAGAAAACAATCTCTTCTGTTTCTGATTTTTTTCTACCAAAGCCTCCTCCAAGGCCTCTCCTCAGCATGGAAAGGACCCTGGTTTTTCAGTGTTTGGGGCAGCAGACCCGAAGCGGGTCCTACCAGTCGGGAAAGCCTCCGGGGTGGTCCCACGGCCTGGGTTTGCTGTCCAAGGTGAAGCCCACCATGTCACAGCTTTTTGTGCTTGTAGCGACAGGTGAGGAGTGAAAGAAGGGTCCCATTTTTGCTCTCTCCTGTTGGGAGCAAGCTTCTCCTTGCTGAGAATGCTCTCAGCTTTGATGTGTTGAAGGATGGTGCTTTCTCCATCCCTAGGGCTTGGAGCTTCTCTCCAGGCCCTTACTCAGCCACCCCAGACAGGGGAATCTCCGGGATTCCTCGCCAGGAGATGGTGGTCTTTGGGCTCTCTCTGCCATCCCTCCTTCCTTCGGGAACATGGATTTGGGAGCTCAAGAGTGATGGGCTCTGGCCTTCTGTGCCCAAAAGACATTTTTTACTTTGGCAGGTCTGCCTTGATTTGTCCCACCTGATGAGAGCACGGAGTAATTGAAAATCAGGGAAAGGGAGATGCAAGAGAGCTTGGAGTGTGGAATGACAGACTAAGAAGGGATCTCATAATGTAGAATGTCAGCTGGGAGGGCCCCTTAGAACACAGAATGTCAGAGCTGGGAGGGCCCTTAGAACCCAGGATGTCAGAGCTGGGAGGGCCCTTAGAACCCAGGATGTCAGAGCTGGGAAGGCCCTTAAAAAACAGAATGTCAGAGCTTGGGGGGACCCTTAGAACCCAAGATGTCAGAGCCAGGAGGACCCTTAGAACATGGAATATCAAAGCTGGGGGGCCCCTTAGAATACACAAAATATGAGAGCTAGGAGGGTTATTTAAAACACAGAATGTCAGAGCTAGGAGGGACCTGAATACAAAAAAATTCAGAGTTACAAAGGACTCTAAGAACACTAACTGTGAGTATTCTAAGGCCAGGGAGGGAAACCATGTAGTCCAACGTTCTCATATTACAGGAGAGGAAACAAGCCCAGAGAGGAAAAAAAAAAAAGTGATTTGCTTAAGTCCAGTGGCAGACCTGGGAATGCTCCTCCAGGCCCCTACTTAACATCCATATGCTTTTCCTCATCCTGAGCTGGTTGCCCCGACAGCTGGACAAGCTCCCTCTGACATCCGGTCTCTGGCTCCTTGGCCAGCCCAGAATGTGGGATTCTTGGACTCCCAGTGTAAGGAGAACCCATCAATCAAGAATGGGATGTGAACGCCGCACACACACACACACACACACACACACACAAGTGTTACTTTCTCTGGCTGTGAGATTATCCATTTGGGGACCCTGGAGTCAGGTCTCAGAGGAATGAAGGGAGCATTGGGGAGCACGGAAGCTCCCAGAAGAGGGGCACCTTTTCTCATAAAGGCCACATAAGTTGTCCCCAGCTTCAATAGGCCAGACCACAGACCTCTGCTTTTTCAGATAATATTACTGTTCCTCCCCAGACTAAGGCTGATAGGATGTCTAATGCCCCCAGCCTTCTGGAAATCTGCCACAAAGGAGGGAAAGGGTTGGAAATCTGCCACAAAGGAGGGAAAGGGTATGACTAGGAGGCTAGAAGGACCTGGATTTGAATTTATCTCACACACTTACTAGCTTTGGGACAAGTAAATTTCCTTCTCTGTGCCTCAGTTTCTTCATTTTTGCCAAAAAAAAAAAAAAAAGGAATAATAGCTATCATTGTCAAGATAAAATGAGATACTTGATTAAAATCAATGTAGTGAACTCCCAGGTGAAGAAAATCCCTCCAACAATTCAGATTGCACTTTCTCTGCAATTTGCAGTCTTGAATTGTTGGTTCTTAACCTTTTTGGTGTCAGGGTCCCCTTCTGAGGATCATGGGTTTTTTGTTTTTTCTTGTTGTTCTGTTTCATTTTGTTTTGTTTTTGTTTTGGGGAAGGCAGTTGGGAATGACTTGCCCAGGATCATTCAGCTAGTGTCAAGTTTCTGAGGTCAGATCTGAGCTCAGGTCCTTCGGATTTCAGGAGTATCACCTAGGATCCTGATTGCTCCAGGATCATGTTTTTAGATAATTGAAGGAAAATGTTCATTTTTCAATCAGATTAGTGAAAGCTAAGATTTTGTTTTTTTTTCCCCCATCCAAGTTCAAGGATCCTTAGAAATCTAATCCACAGACCCCGTGAATGTCTGTGAATCTGAGATTAGGGACCCATGTCTTAGAGAATTGCCCAGAATCCTTAGAGGCAAGGAAAGAGAGTTCTGGGATGGAGCATGGCCAGTGAAGATGCCCAGAATGGGAAGATGGAAGCTCACAGGGGAGGAAAATCAAAGAGATGTAGAATTTGTGAAGGGCAATGAAGTGTAAGAAGCCTGGGAAGGGAAAGAAGGGACCATATTAAACAAACAGGATTTTATATCTGATTCTGAAGGTAATAGGGAGCCACTGAGTTGATGGAGGAGGGAGTGACGTTTTTAGATCTGTTCTATAGGAAGCAGTTTAAGAAGAAGTTTGTTTACCAAGAGCTTTGTGTCTGTAACCTTAGCAGCATGTCCACAAAATGTACCTTGGTGTGTGGTGTAGGGGAGCATGCATTGACTATTGGGAAGACAAGGATTCAAATCCTGCCTTTGAAGTTTGCAACTTTGGGTACCAGCCACTTACTTATCATGGGACAGAGCTTCCTTATATGTAAAATTAGAAAGTTGTAGACAGAATAAGAGGGAATAATGTATCGATTCACACAAAACAACAGCAACAACAATAATAACATTTATATACTCAAGTTCTTTTTGAGCCTCACAAAACCTCTGAGATGTTGAGATGTTATTATCCTCATTTTATAGGTGAGGAAACTAAGGTTGGAGAGGAGGGAAAGTGACATCTAATGCATATCTTAAGCAGAATTTGAATTCAGGTCTTCCTGCTTCCAATGCACTAACTGTTTCCCAACTGCCAGATTTGGGGCCTGAATACCTGGGTTAAAATCAAGTCTTTACTCCTTATAAACTGGTGACCAATGACATCACTGGAGCCTCAGTTTCCCTTTTAAAAGTGAAGGGTTCTGAAGAAATGATCTCTAAGGTCCCTTTGAGTTTATCAGTAAGATATGGTCTTGATTAGGAAGGGACCAACTCTGAACAGTTTTATTCAATAAGCATTAATTGAGTGCCGACTATGTGTTGGCCACTGGGCTAGATTCTGAGGATAGAAAGGCAGAAATATTCATCTTTGCCCTTGCAGAGATTCCCTTCCAGCAGTAGGCAGATAGTGCCGTTCCCTGTGGGGATGGAACTGGACAGTATCTTGTCTGCATGGAAGGGGAAGAGGGAGAAGGAAGCAGCAAGCTTCCTCCAGGTGACCATGAAAGGGAAACAGTGGGACCCCGACTAGCTGCCCCTGTTCTGTCTTCTCCTGAGACTGGGGCAGCTCCCCAATTCTCCCAACATTTGCGGTCCTAATACTAGAACCTCTAAGGGAAAAGGCTTTGTTCTAGGACTCTAGAGCAGTCTCCTTCCCATCTACCTAGGTGAGGTCCTCCTTTTGGGCTATTCCTCTAGCTTTCCTGATTGGGCTCTGGTTTCATCTTCTCTGTCCCATTCATAGGACCTCTGAATGACAGATTTATTTATTTTTATTTTTTATTAACGCTTTTTATTTTCAAAACATATACATGGATAATTTTTCAACATTGACCCTTGCAAAACCTTGTGTTCCAATTTCTCCCCTCTTCCCCGCACCCTCTCCCCTAGACAGCAAATAATCCAACATATTTCTTAAACCCGTGCAGTTCTTCTACACATATTTCCACAATAATCTTGCTGCACAAGAAAAATCAGATCAAAAATAGAAAATATGAGAAAGAAAACAAAGTGCAAGCAAACAGTGACAAAAAGAGTGAAAATACCATGTGGTGATCTACACCGAGTTCCCACAATCCTCTCTCTGAGTGTAGAGGGCTCTCTCCAGCACAAGACCATTGGCACTGGCCCGAATAAATGACAGATTTCAAAGGGACTTTAGACATCATCTAATTCAATCCCTTCTTGATTTTCTGGTGGATGTGGGAGGGCGTTCCTCCTCCATGCAGACTGCGACTTTCTCGGTGATGTAGTGTCTGAGAGATTTGCCTGAGAAGCTAAGTTCGGCTCACACAGCCCCCGAGCCCACGTCTCCCTGATTCTGATCGAGCTTTCTATCCATAAGAGACACTGAGACCTCACCTCAGGAAGCCCAGGTGAAATGATTTGCCAGGGACTGTTGGCAGGGGGGAGAGAAGGGGGTCTGCATTTAGACAGAGCTGCCATATGCTAAGCACTTTACAGACGTGTCAATTGTTTCCTCACAGCTACTCTGACAGATGCTGTCATTATCCTCATTTTAAGCTTGGGAAAACTGAGGCAGATGGAGGTTGTGAGTTGTCAGCTAATAAGTTGGATACGAACTCAGCTTTTCCTTGCTCCACGTTCAGCACTCTATCCACTGCCCCATCTACCTGTCCCCAGGTAGTTAAGTGGTAGATTTCAGATTCGAACCCAGGTTCTCTGCCTCCAGTGGCAGCTAGGTGACGCCATCAGTGTGAGGAGGAAGAGTTCAAATCTAGCTTCAGATACTTCCTAGCTGGCAAGTCACCTAACTCTATTTGCCTCAGTTTCCTCAATCTGTAAAATACGTTAGAAAGGGCAAAGGCAAACCACTCCAGTATCTTTCCCAAGAAAACCCCAAACAGGGTCACAAACAGCTGGACACACCTGAAAAATAACAATATAGTACCTCCTGGTCACTGGGTAATCTCAGACACTCTTTCCAGCTCTTAAATTGTATGTTCCCCCACCTCTGATTTTCCGCATTCTACAAGCACTCTGAATTCTAAGAGACATCAAAAGGGCTGAAAGAAGGATCAATATCTTAAACCCAAAGGGTCTCCCCTTCCCGGTGCCTGGGGACACTGACCCCTGGCCTGGATGGGACTTTTCGCCATTGTTTGTGTTCCTTTTGAGAGAATCAGTGACATCACAGGGAAATGTCTTGACTTGTTCCTGGATTGGATTAAAGCGAGGCAGATGGGAATATAAGTGAGTGAGAGGGAAAGGGGGCCAGTTGCTGCTCACTCAGACTTCCCAAGGCCTGTTATCCTCCTCCTACAACATACCCTCCCTCACTGGCCATAAATCGAGGCACGAAAGCAGAGTCGGAACCAGTAAGTACAAGTTATAGGGAGACAGGGGTGCGCCAATGATTAAAATTTCAGTGTGATCTTTTACGCCTCGGAAATCAGCAAGTTTTACAAATCGGGGCTTAATTAATGGGTTGGTGATGGAGAAAATGTGAATAATGAAGATTAAATTTAAAAGTGTTTCTTCTACACACTTGGGGGGATGGTGGGGAGCAAGAAGCTGGTAGTTAAACATTTACCAGCATTCCACTGGGACAGATATTGACTTAAAATACAAAAGAACAATATGGTGTCATGGATGGAGTGTAGGTCTTAGTGTATGGCTCTGGGACCCCAGCAGATCTTTTAACCCTTATTGCCCCAGGCAGCACATGTCGTTATTGATGGAAATAGAGAGAGGTTTCTATAGTTTCTTGCTCCTGGAAGCATTCAGTCTCCTCTGAAGGAGGAGGTTTTGTCAGGGGGATTCTAGCATGGGGAGGAAAATGAGACGTCGGTAACTTTGAAAGTCTCTCCAGATTCTATGTTTTTTATGAGATGGGACCCATTGGAAGCTGGGAGATCACTCCTTGGGGGGTGATGAGAACCTGGACGAGGGTGGCGGCCCTTCCAACAGAGAGGAAGGGGTGGATCTAAGGGACATTGTGGAGAAAGAATCAGCAGGATGTGGTGACTGACTGCATGGGGTGGGGACCCTAGGAAGGGAGAGGAATCAGATAGAACTCCCAGGTTACGGGACTGGATAATGGGAAAGGATGGTTCATAGCCAGAGCCCAAGTGGGGCACGGGAAGGGGAGGTTCGGGGAGTTGGAACGACAGGCTATATTGGGATCAGGGGAAGGAGAAAGGCTATGAGTTCATTTCTGGACATTGTTTTCTAGCCAGTGGAAGGTCATGGTTGGAGGACTAGATTTCGAGTGAGGAGGAACTGGGTTCGAATTCAAAGTCAAATACTAACTCTGCCCCGGGTATGTCGTGTAACCTCAGTTTCTTCATTATTGCAGTCCCTACTTCACTGGGGTATTCCTGAATGTCAAATAAAGATAAGGGCCCTGAATCCCTCTTTGAGCCTGTAAGTGCTATGTAAACACCAGGGACTTAAGGTAGTGACTCCCTATAGGGGGCCTAACATCTGCTGGAGAAACAGGAAAGGAGTGAAATAATAGAGATGAGGCCAGGGGATGGAGAGCAGGGCAAAGTTCACTTACAGACCCTGGAGATTTAGTGCCGGGGAGACCCTGAAAGTCCTCTGATCCATGATCAGAGAACACTTAAAAACTGAGACGGAGAATCATCACTTATCACGAGCCATGTGCTCTATCAATATCATCTCCTATAATAATGGTAATACTAGCATTTATGGAGTGCTTGCTGTATACCAAGTACTCTACCAATATGAGAATAATATTAACATTTATGGAGCACTTGCTGTATACCAAGTGCTCTACCCATATCATCTCCTATAATAATGGTAATACCAGCATTTATGGAGTGCTTGCTGTGTACCAAGTGCTCTACCAATATCATCTCTTATAATAATAGTAATACTAGGATTTATGGAGCACTTGCTCTGTACTGTACTCTACCAATATTATCTCATATGAGAATGGTAATATTAGCATTTATGGAGTGCTTACTGTGTGCCAAGTGCTTTACCTGAATCATTTCACATAATAATGGTAATGATAGCTAGTATTATGTAGTACTATGTTCCAAGCATTGGGATAAGTGCTTTACCTATGTCATCATCTCATTTGATAATGATAACGATAATGATAACGATAGTAAGACTATATAAATGCTATCGTTATCATTATTACATCTAGCATTGTATTAAACACTTTACAATTATTTCATTTGATCTTCACAATAATAATAAACACTTCCATTTATTAAAGCATTGTAAGAATTGCAGAATGCTTTAAATATGTGACTTCACCATAATCCTGGAGAATAGGCATTTTTATTTTTGCCATTTTTTAGATGAGGAATAGGGTGACTTGCCCAAGAACACAAAAGCTAGTAAGTATCTGAGGAACAATTTGAATTCAGTTCTTTCTGGCTCCAAGTCCTAGACTCTATCCTAACTAAAGTTTAAGTCTGAAGGGTTTTTTTAAACTAGGTTAAAACAGTCACAGAGCTTGAGCCTCAGGTCTACCATGGAGGGAAATGGAGAATCTCCAGACTGGAGAAGGTAGGTTGGCCAGGCACTCCAGCCCAATCTTTTTCCTGGAAGACAAATGGTGATCCAATTGCATCCTTCAGGGAGGGGCATACCCCTTCCTCCTCCAGGACAGCCCATTCTTCTGGCTCGTGCTATTATTTGGGAATTTTTCTTGAGGTCAATGCTAAATTTGCCTCTTGGAATTTCCATCATTTGCTCTTAATTTCACCCCAGGGACAAGCAGGAGAAAGCTAATCCTTCTTTCACTGATGGCTCTCATATTTGAAGGCAGCTTTCCTGTCTTTTCCTTTTCCAGGCTGAACACCCCAAGGTTTCATATCGGTGAGCTTCAGACTCTTCGACATCTTGGATGCCCTTTGTCGACGAGAGATGCATTTTAATATGACTTTTTAAAAGTTATTTTGCAGGTTAGAAAATTCCATTCTTCATAGTATGTAGAGAGGCAATGGACAATACCACTAGACTTGGGTTCAAATCGCAGATCATACTTTTTAGATGTGTGATCTTGGACAAGTCACTTCAGTTTTCCGAGTTAATTTTCTCATAGCAAAATGAGGATAATACTGCTTATGTCACCTATTTACAATCCAACGATTATTTGTTAAGCATTCACTACATGCTAGACACATTGCTAAGAATGGGGGATACAAACACAAATCTGCCCAGTCCTTTATCTCAAAGAGGTGATGTCTACTGGGAGATACCATACATACATACATACCTATACATAAACAGGTCAATATAGACATAGCTAGATGGCACAGTGGATGGAGTTCCTTAAATTATGAAGACTCATTTAAATCTGACCTCAGACACTGTCTAGCAATATGACCCTGGTCGAGTCACTTAACGCTGTTTGCCTCAGTTTCCTCATCTGTAAAATGAGCCGGAGAAGGAAATGGCAAAGCACTGCAGTATTTCTGCCAAGAAAACCCCAAATAGGGTCACAGAGTTGGATATGACTGAAAACGGCTGAACAACAACAAATATATACATGACGTGAGAGATAGTGTAGTATAGTAGAGAGTTGTGGTCAGAACCAGGAAGATTTGGGTTCAAGTTTTACTTCTTACAAATACTGACTTTGTGATCCTTGGCAAGTCACTTAAAAATCTATTAGTTGTGTAGATGGCTCTGGCCTGTATGAGTAGAGAGATTTCCTTGGTCCAAAAGTTTCCCATGTCAAAGCAGTCTCTGTCCCTCATATATCTGACACTTCAGGTTCAATAGCTAGATGGACTGTATGTGAAGTCAGGTTAAGAGGAGCAGGTCTTTGTGGGAGACAGAGGAGGCTGTGAAAAAGAGGGTCCTTCCCCCAAAAACCCAGGTGTCCTTGGGCATTCAAATAAAGTCAGAAAGGACGGCTTGACATGGGTCCCGTGGGTGGGGGAAGGAGGAAGCAGACACTAGAAAGACATAGTGGGAGGAGAGGGAGATAGAGAAATAAGAGAATGGAGAAGAAAGGGCTCCAGGGTCATAGAATCATAGACCAATGACCTAAGGTTTCCTTGAGACAGAGATCGGTGCAGTGGGGGTGGGAGGTAGCAGACAACAGACCAAAATAGTTTACCTGAGAGCCTAGCACCTAATCCCATTGCCCCAATGGTCAGGGATTTCAGATTTATCTCCCAGTTGGATAAGAGGCTAAGGATTGAGGCCCTGGCTGACCTGGGAGATCTCTGCTGGCATTCAGCTGCACTCCTACCTCTAAAAAATTCAGCATATATTTTTCTATATTTTAAAAAATAGTTTACAACATATATTTACTATATTAATATAAATACTATGTAATAAATAAAACATATACACACATACATATGTGCATCTGCCTATGCATACATATGTGTGTATATAAAAATGGTCTTAAGAAACTCCCCAAACCTATCCCTTGTCAGTGATTTCCTCACTTACATACCTAATAATCATTTGAATTACATATAAAATATATATACACACATATATGTATACATATGTCTCTTGTGTATATATATAAATGGTCTTAAAAAACTCTACAAACCTATTCCTTCTCAGTGACTCCTCTACTTACACCCCTAATAATAAATATATTTGCGTTACATATAAAACATATACACATGCACACATATGTGCATATGTATATATGTGTGTATAAAAATGGTCTTAAGAAACTCCATAAATCTATCCCTTGCCAGTGATTTCCTCATTTACATACCTGATAAAAAATATATTTGTATTATATATATATAATATATATACACATACACATGTGTATATATATGTTGCTGTGTATATATTTAGATGTTCTTAAGAAACTCCACAAACCTATCCCTTCCCAGTGATTTCCCCACTTACATATCTGATAACAAATATATTTGTATTATATATATATGAACTATATATACACATCCACATGTGTATATATATGTTTCTGCGTATATATTTAGATGTTCTTAAGAAACTCCACAAACCTATCCCTTCCCAGTGATTTCCCCACTTAGTCACCTAATAATAAATATACTTGTGTTACATATGATACCTATGCATATATGTTCATATGTATATGTGTGTGTATATATATATCATTATATATATATATATAATAATTCATTAAGAATATATATATATATATATTCATATATATATAATAATTCATTAAGAAACTCCACAAACCTATCCCTGGCCAGCGATTCCCCGACCTACGCAGCTGAAGGACAACAAAGTACAGTTGAGCAAACCCAGACTATCCTTCGTGGAATCTGATAACTAAATCCCTTCTCTCCGCCCAGGGTCCAGCACCTCTCTGCCTGGAGCTCCTGAGTGTCCATTCACTGAGCGGACTTCTGGCTCTGTAAATCTGATCGGTTTTCCTTTATGGTACCCGGGTCCTCAGTAGCCCCCCCCCCCCCACTGGGGTTCGGCTGGCACTGTGCCAGATCATTTCCCGGAATTCTCCCTCTTTGTCCCTGCTAGAACATTGCCTTCCCTCCCCGTCCCACCGTGTGTTCCCTGCTCCCCCAGCTATTGCCACTAACCCTGCTGCGCTAAGAAGGGCTCTTGCGAGCCTTTAGCTGTAGCTGGCGGCCCCGCCTCTCGGGGCTGAGAGGGCACCCCGAAGGCCGATTCCTGCCACCTGACAGCACCGGACGGCTTGGGACGCCTTACGGGGCTCCCGGCCCCCACCCCCGCGTACGTCTCCACCAAGTTTTGGCGGAGGGTTAAGCGCAGGGACGTTTGGTGAGTTGGGAGGAGATGATTCTGTGATATGGCAATGGGGAAATCTGAGGGAGCGTCTTCAGAGATCCTCCCCCTTTCCCCAGCGGCATCCTGGGGTTCGGCCTCGGTATTTCCCGGAGTGTGCGCGGAATCGGGCGAGCCCCAGGTAAGCGTGGAGCTCCGGGCCTCGTCGCCCCCCCCCCCCATCTCCTTCCTCCCCTCCACATGGGGGGCCAGCTCAAGGCGCAGCCTCCGGACGTGGCCGGGTGCCATAGGTGGCCGACCTCGAGCCGAAGACGGGGCTGCCTTCCGTCGGTGCGTTGTTATTTTAAACTCCGGTTGCTCCCCCGCGGGTGCCGCGTCGGGGGGGAGGGGCAGGACTTCACCTGGCGTCGCCAGCCTGTTCTCCCCCTCAACTCCATGCCAGGGATAGGGTCCAAAGAAAGAAAGAGCCAGGAGTGTTTGGGGAGCACACAGGGAGTGTTTCCAGGGCGCGGCCAGAGTGCGGTTAGAAAGGAGTTATTTATAGCCAGGGAGCGGAAATCTGGAGGGTCCGGGAGTCGGGCTGGGAGTGAACGAGGGAGCGAGCTGGCGCGACCGTCGGGGGCCGGCGGGGGGGGGGGGGGCGGGGCGGAGGCGCAGCCCCGCGCTCCCCCACCTGCGCCGCCCTCCCGCGCCGCGGTGCCCAGCCTGGGGGTCTCCCCGGATCGGCAGCCCGGGCTCCCACCCGCCCCCTCCCCAGCGACGATCCGTGGTCGGTAATCGGGACGGGACTGGTCTTAAAGCCCCAGTGAACGATTGTGCTCTCTGCTCCCCGGCTATCCACTTCCCCGGGTCTAGCAGCGCGGAGAGGGGAGAGGAGACCCGCCCTAGACTGCTGCTCCATCCCTCTGGGGGCTGCCAGCTGGGGGTCTCTGCCCTCGGGTCGCCCCTTCAGCCGGCAGCCTCGCCCCTGGTCCCCCACGCGGAGAGTGCCGCTGTGGGGGCAGCCGAGGCTCCCCGCGGACCTTGGAAGGTGGAGGCCGTGCCCCTGCCCCCCTTCCTTGGCCGGCTGCGCCCCGCGAGGCCCGGGCCCGGCCTTGTTCTTAACACGCCCTGCACACTTCGTAAGTAGTACATTCCTCCCTCTCTCCCATGCCCCGCAGGTGGTAGATCCCGACTGTGCTACCGTAATTACGGGGCTGGGCCTGGCGGCGGCGGCGGCTCCCCAGGGGGGACCTGGCTCCGCCTCTCGCCCTTCCCCTCTCCTCCCCAGCCGGGGGCTGCCACCGAGCCGAGTCTCTGCCCCAGCCTGGGGCGACCAGCTGGCCTCTCTGCTACCGGGAGGGAGGGAGGGAGGGAGGCCGGCCCGGAGAGGCTCCCACCGCCGCGCGCTTCGGGGGCCCGAGCCTTGGGCTGGAAGCGGGGGGTAAGTAGGGGGTGGGAGGGAGACGCCAGGTAAAAGACGCGGACCCGATCGGGGAGGGAGGCGTGGGAGGTAACGCCCGAAAGCTGAAGCGCCTCCGCGCCCGCGCCGCCTTTCCCTGGGAGTGGTGATCTTAGAGGGACCGGAGATCTCTAGTTCTGGGGGCCTCGGGTCCTAGGAAAGGCAGGAGCTGAGGCAGTGGCTAGGGAAACGACTGGCTCGCCCCGGCGCTGACCCGGTCTAAGTTTATGCTTCTCGGCAGTGGGCACAAACTCTCCTCCAAAGCGGACATGTCTCTGATGCTCTCGGCGAAGCCGACACTGCCTTTCCGTAGGGATCTCCCCTCTCTTGAGGGGTCTCGGCTCTGGGGGGCAGGCTCGTTTTTCTGGTTGTCGGACCCCGAAGCTCAACGCAGAACCAGGAGAGGGAGCCCGAGGAAGCGTTTTATGAAAGTGGCCCCTATGGGAAAGGAGTATATACTGTCCCAAGAAGGCTCCTCTAGAGCCGATTAAAATCGGGAAAGATGGAGAAGCGGTGAGGAGGGGGTGGGGTGAGGTGGGAAAAGCGCCAGGTTCCCCCCTCTGACACGACCTCCGGGAGCTTTGCCTCCTTCTGGGCTGTCATTGTGCCGCTCCCCATCAGGACTGCTCATACTGATACGGCGCTTCCCGTGTTGCCTCCTTCGCTCTTCCCAACAGCCCTGAGATGCAGGTGCGATTTGTATCCCTAGTCTACAGATGCGGAGACAGGTTGAGATCGGATAAATAATTGAGGGGGGGGGGGATGGTCACAGAGCTGACGAGTGACTGAGGTCAGACTTGAACTCCGTGTGGTCCCCGGGATCCCACCTCGTTGTCACAAATCAGAGACTTGCCAGTTTGGTAGCAGGACTCAAGTCTGCAAAGCAGAATTTGTTTTTCCTGCCTAATCCACGGAGCTACTGCAAAGGGTGTGTTTTGTTTAAAGAAGACATGTTGTGAAGGATGAGTTTTGTAAACCTTCTGGAGGAAGTTTTGTGCTTGTTGCAGAGGGGAGGAAACGTGGGCCAGCTATTTTCTTAAATAAGTGTGAGCTGTCATTATAGAGACCTGAGCTGGAGGTAGGCAGGTCAATAAAATCCCAGTCAGGGATTCTGGGACAAAATTGTAGACTGTTCTTTTTTGGAGTTGGCAATGAGATGGTGGATTGTATGACCCAGAACTGGAAAAGACCTTAGGGGTCATCTTAATCCTTCCTTCTTTCCTCCCTCCCTCCCTCCCTCCCTTCCTTCCTTCCTTCCTTCCTTCCTTCCTTCCTTCCTTCCTTCCTTCCTCTTCCTTCTTTCCTTCTTTCCTCCCTCCCTCCCTCCCTTCCCTTCTCCCTCCCTCCTTTCCTTCCTCTTCCTTCTTTCCTTCTTTCCTCCCTCCCTCCCTCCCTTCCCTTCTCCCTCCCTCCTTTCCTTCCTCTCTTCCTCCCTCCCTTTCTCCTCCTTTCCTTTCTCAATGGGGGACAGAGGCCTGGAAAAATAATGTGACTTGCCCCAAATCACACAGGTGGTAGGAGGCAGACTAACACTAATTAAAGTCCTCTTTCCTCTGTTCAGAAATGCTTCTCAAACCAGGGGCCATTGCCCAGTTTTTTGGCCATGGCTTCTCCTACCATGCACAAATCTCACCTCACAGGTTGCTATCTAAATATCCTCCTCCCTGTGAGATGCATTCCCTCTTTTACTTCCAAACCAACCCCTTTCCTAGGGAGCTGTAGAGCAAACCCTACTGGGTGAATCTAATCACCCTTTCCTTGTAATCAAAGGCCCTGGGTTCAATTCTAGTTCTTCCCCTTATGGTGAGCAAGTCACTAAAAAAAAAAAAATCTCCTTGTGGTTCAGTTTCCTTTTCTGTAGAATGCAGGATTTGGACCCCACAATCTCCCAAAATTTCCTTCCAGTTCCAGACCTCTGATAAATAATAATCATCCTGATTTATACAGAACTTCAGCATTTACAAAACACTTTCCTCACAACCTCCTGAGGTGGTGTGTTGCTGCTAATATTATTAGCCCCATTTGACAGACGAGATAACTAGAAGGCTCTGAGTGAGGATCCTGCCCAAATTTTCTGGGTGTAATGAGTCGTGAAGCTGGAGTGCAAACCCAGGCTACTCAAATACAAATCAAGTCTCTTTCTGCTCCCCTCTTCCTCTCCCTCCATTCCCATGGCTGGTCTGGAATGATTAAAGTTGTTAACAATCCAAGTGAACAGTTTGCTAGCCTTTGTGTGCTCTGTGCTAAGCGACAGGATGCAAAGACAGAAATGGAATGGTCTTGACTCCCTTTGAACCTCTGTTGTGCTAGGTGATGGACATATAAAGATAAGAATAAAAAAAAACACCCACTTCTTAGCCTCAAGAAATTTCCATTCTATCAAAAAAAAAAATAGATATACAAACTAGTAGAGGCAGCTTGAGGGGTATTACTGGGGACAAGCTATGCCGAGTCCCTTGTTGGCCCCTTGAGGAGATAGGGAAATTTGTTCTGGGTTGTTTGTCAGTCATATCTCATTTTCCATGACCTCTTTTGGAGTTTTCTTGGCAAAGTTACTGCAGTGGTTTGCCATTTCCTTCTATAGCTCATTTTATAGATGAGGAAACAGTTAAAAGCTAATAATTCTGAGTCTGAATTTGAATCCAGATCTTCCTGACTCCAGAATGAGTTTCAGACATTGGCAGAGATGTATTTTAGCTTGAGGGTTCTCTTCATGGCCACTAGATGGTGTCCTTTTCTCTCCCTCCCTTCGTAGCCCTATGGAAGATCTCCAGTGAAAGGTCCTGCCTACATTCTGTATCCCCTGGAAGGCCAGAGCCATTAAGGATACCTCTAGGCTTGTGGCTGTTGAAGATGTACCTATCTTCAAGTAGAAGGGAGCCTTCAGGACAGAAGGCAGGGTCCTGTCTAGTGGCTTCCCTGGAAAAGGTCATGGGCTAGGATTAAGGGGAAATCTGTAGTGTTTCTGCCCATTTACAGGTCTCGCTCTGGCTGACCCTCTCAGTTTCCATTTTCTTGGTGAATGCTCTTATGTCTGTTAGATGGGTATAATTTATATATAGGTATATATATGTATATGTGCCTATAAATAGGTAAATAATAAAACTATATCTTCCAGACCCTTAAATGAAATGCTTGGTTAGTCCTAGTCCTTCAGTATGAGATGTCTGCATTGCTGCTTTATTTAAACTTGCTAGGTGCTCACTCATATGATTTGTAACTTCAGGATTAATGTCTTTACTGCTGTAACATTTATATCCTAAAGAAATCAGAGGTATCTTGAGTGTTATAACTTTTCTCTCAGCCCTGCTAGATCTTGAGTCACTGAATTGAACAGAAGGTTCAGAAGGAGTGAAATCCCCCAAAATTCTTTCTGTGGCCTGGCATGTGATGGGCACAGCATCCAAGGAGCCAGCAGCTAGGCTTACATAAATTAGGAATTGGGTTGCAGGAACATGGGTCTAAGTTAGAGGAACATAGATGTGTCAAGGGTGTGCTGGAACCTGTTCCAACTGGCTAGTAGATTGTTAAATTTTTGGTATGATCTTTTACACCTTGGCAAAGGTTATATATAAATCAGGACTAGATTTATTGTTTAATAATGTAGATTAGGTTTAGAGATGTGTCATGCTTTTGGGAGAACTGGTTGTTAAAAATTTACCAGCACACTGCCGGATATGGCTTGCCCAAAATCACAGTTAATAAATCGTAGAACTGAGATTTGAACCTGTGACCTCTGATTCAAGAGTCTCTTCCCACTGTCACAGTACCTTGGTGTGTGTCTGAATCTTCAAAAAGAGCTCAGGATGAGACCTCTTTCTGTTGAGGATACCACCATCTTTTCAGTGATGAGCCATTCCTGACTCCTCTCTCCCTCATCCTTCACTGGAATTAGCTTCTTAGTCTTGTCAGTTCTCCCTCAACAATATCTCTTTTATACATCTTTCCACTTAGAGAGCCCCCACTTGTGTCACCCCTGATATGGTTTTTCTGGCTTCAATTCTTGCCCCTCTGTTCTTCAACCCATCCTCCACACAGCTGTTAAAACCATCTTCCTAAGGCACCCTAGTATGAGAATGTCACTCCTTTCCTCTAAATCTCCAGTGGCTCACATTTACCTCTAAAGCTAAATGCTTAGCTTGGCTTATTTCATATCCAAGCCTTTCATGCACTTTTTATGTTCCAGCCAAGCTTGCCTCTTGTCTCTTTCTGAACTGGAGTTTGCATTTCTTAACTCCTAGTAAGATGGCTTTAAAGTTAGAGGACCAGTCACTCTCTCTGGCTCTCAGCTTCCTCAATCTCTACAATGAGCTGGAGAAGGAAATGGTAAACCACTCCGGTCTTTGCCAAGAAAACCCCAAATGGGGTCACGAAGAGTTGAAAATGACTAACCAACAAAATGAGGGGACCGGCACCTACTGTTTAATGTGTGTCACCTTAAATTTCCAAGGCCTCATCCAATCTAGATGAGTCTCTGACTTTTAGGTTAAAGGAAGGTGGGGGGAGTGAAAATTAGCAAGTGACTTATTCTGGGGCCTGGAGGGACTGGTCAGGGCTGTTCCTAATTGTGGAGGAACTTGAAGAGAGCATAGAGCAGATGCAACTGATAGTTTTAGGACTTTTATTAGAAGGTAGGGCAGGGATTATTTTTTGCTTTTTCTTTCTATCACCTATATTTAGAGGTCGGGACATTGGAAGCACTTATTAAATGCTCTTTTGGTTGACTGATTCTGAAATATACCTTGGTCCAAAAATGGAATGAACTGACCTTGAGGAAGGGAAGTTCAGGCTGGCTGAAAGGGATCTCAGAGGCTATCTAGTTCAAGTTCCTCTTCTTAGAGATGGGGAAACTGAGTCTCAGATAATGTGACTTGCTTAAGTTAAGATAAAGAATGACAGAGTTAGGATTTGAGTTCAAATGCACTGACTCTATATCTGGTGCTTTTCCCACTGTATCCTCTATCCAAGGCAACAAAGACTCATTAAGCACCTACTATGTGCATGCCAGACAACTGATTCCTGCTTAAATAGGTAAAGGTACTTCCTAGCTGTATGACTCTGAGCAGTCACTTGACCCCAGTTGCCTCAGCAAAAAACAAACAAACAAACAAAAAATAGGTAATGGTCTCCATGAGTCTTCCAGTTCAAAGATTTTGTGATTTTGTTCTTGCTCAAGGGGAAAGCCAAGGCCTCCGGATGCTAAGTGGTTAAGTAAGTGGACAAGAATGCTCAACTGGGAGTCAGAAAGACCTGCCCCAGGACAGTTATTAGCTTTGTGATGGGGCCACTCCCAAGCAAGGCACTTAACCCGTCTGCCTCGGTTTCCACAACTATACAGTGGAAATAATATAGGCACCTACTTTCCAGGATTGTGGAGGTTAGCTCAGTGCCAGGCACATAGTAGGTGCTTAATGGTGTTCCCCTCTTTTTTCACTGTGCCCTGCCCAGAGGAAACCAGCCCTGGAGGATCAGACCTAACCTCCTCAGGACCTGTTTACCCCATCCATAATGGGGTCAGGGAGTCTCCAGGAGCTTGATGTTGTCATGTCCTGTCCCATCTACTTTCAATCTCTGGGCTTTTTTCCCCAGAGATCTTTGGACAAAGGTTGCAGGGAAGTGGGAGGGGAGGGGGTGATGTACAAGAGCACTGAGTCATTTTCTTCAATCTCTTTCTGGGGGGGGGGGCAGGGAAGGGGGCGCTCCTTTCCTGAAGATTTCATTATTCATTTAGAGTGATCTGGTTTCTGGGTATCAGTTTCAACAAGTCGGTCCTGACTCATAAGCAGGGAGCTGAGGCCCGAATCCTGAGTCCCGGGGAGACTCCTCCCATCCCCCACGATCACCCTAGAACAGCAGTGGTCTACTCAGACCCCCCCTGGCATCCTGTCCGCTGGGTTCTAGCCACCGTGTGGGCACAGACAAGCCCAGCCCGGGTTCTTTGGCTAATTAGCGCCCCAGCTCTCCGGGGAAGAGGAGGAGGGGCGGGCTGGGTCTGGGTAACGTTATCCCGGGGCACAGGAGAGGCTAGGAGATGGAGATCAAAGACGGAGGCAGAACCCTGGAGCCCTGGGCTCCAGTCTCGGCGCCCTGGCTTCTGAGTGTCCCTGGGCGGTGCGTGTCGGGGGAGCCCCCTTCCCCAGCTGGCTGGGAGCACCCCTGGGCCCACGGGCCCTGGAAGTCGGGACTAAGACCCGCATCCCACGGCTAAGCGACGGAGGAGGGCCGTGACCCAGACGAGCTGGAGGTGAGGGAGGATGTGACTCCCGCCGGAGTCCGCGCACTATGAGATACCTCCGCTAAGGAGGCAGTATGGCCCATTCCTTCGGCTCTATAACCCTAAGCCCTCGTTCCCCACTGGGGCAGTCTCCGGGATAAACTGGGGGAAGGGGAGCTGACGCGCAGGACTCTTTCCATCATCTCCCCTTCCCTCCCGGGGGAGGGGCTGGCTCTCGCCTCGCACCTTGGGCTTCCAGAACCAATCTGGACGGGCCCAGGCTTGCCGGGCCTTAGCTCCTCCCCACTCCGGCCCTGCGGGCGGTCTGGGCAGGAAGAGGGCGGCGGTGAGCCGGGGGTGCCCTGGAGTCAGATGCCCTCTTCTCCACGCAGGTCTGAGGTTGTGGGCACCCACTTTTTGACTCACTGGGACGCAGGAAACTGCAGTCCCCCAAGAAAAAGGGGATGGGCTAGGATTACCCAGGCCGACGTCGGGGTACCCATGCGCAGTTCTCCGGTCCCCCTCCAGGGACCGGGGATTTTCCTCCTGCCCGCCCCCTTCCTTTGAGTGGGGGGTGGGGTAGGAGTTACTCACTGCCCAGGGGCCGACGCGGCCCTTCCTGACCCCCTTCTCGCTCCCCAGCCTGGTTCAGGGAATGCCTGGGAGGCACTGGCCCCTAATAAACCGCCTCCACAGCTTATCTTCAAAAGGGTTCATCACTCTCAGCGGCAAGGGTTCATTAGCTAGTCCTGCAGCTGGGTCAGGGAGGAAGGAGGCTGGAGGAAGCCTCATAGTAGTTCTGGCTCCGGGTCCGAATCCTAGAGCACATCCTGGCCCCGTGGCCCTGAGCCAGTGTCGGGGTAGAGGAGACTCACGCCAGGGCTGCCGTTCTGATTTGGGGGAGAATGTGGTAACCTGTGGCCCTTTTCCCGATGGTCTGGAGACACCGGATGAGGAAAGATGCTCCAGGTTAAGACCCGTCTTCAGAGTTCCCAGATCTTGGATTAGGAAGCTTTGGAGCTTGGGGGTCTGTAGACGGCTCTGATTTAGAGGAGAGGTTTAGCACCCCACCCCTACTCCTCCATCTAGCCTTACCATTGCCTGATAGCACCTTCCCCCTCCCTCCCCCCCAGTTTCTTAGTGGGGCCCCACCTGGCTGAAGGCGGAGGCCTAGGAAATAGGTTTAACCTGTCTCTGTGCCAGGGAAGTGAAGTGCCCCTGTCTCGGATCCCGGGGAAAGCCCAGTTTAGACGTAGGGAATTCCTAGCCTGCCCTGCCTGTACCCTGAAAGCCTTCTCATCTTTTATGGGTGTCCCTCCCCTTTCTTTGTCCCTTCCCCCTGCCCCCAACACTGGCCTTGTCTGCCCCCTCTATCGGCCAGTTTCCCCCCCTCCCCAAAAGGCCCCATCCCTGGCAGTGAGAGAGTCTGGTCTCCGGGGTTGGGTCGAGTTCAAAGGCAGAGCCCGTGACCCTATAGGGGACTTGCCCGGGGCTGGGGGGCTGGAGCGTGCAGCACAATGGCAGGAAGTGGAGGCAGCAGCATTGTCCAGAGCAGCAGCAGCCAGCCGGCGGCGCAGACGCTAGCTTCCCTGCCCTTGCCATGGGGACGGGCCCTGGAGTCTCAGGCCGGCTCCGGCCAGGGCTGCCCTCGCCTTCGGAGGGCAGAGACCAGGTAGGGGCCCCTGGCACTGCTTCCTCACCTACTCCCCACTCTGGGCTTCCTCTGAGTGCAATCTTAGCCCCTGATTACCTGGGATTGCTGAATTGGGGAGGGGTAGAAACTGCCCTTTCATACGCCATCTGCCACACTCCCTGCGCCCCTAGAGGCCCGGATCCAGTGTCTCCCGAAGGAGATCTCCTGGCGCCTCAGATCCCTATGGGTAGGGATTGGGATCTGCCAGCTGCTGAGGGCAGGGCAGTGGAGTGGGCCTGGGTGGTGGCGGACAGTATTGTCAGTGCATCCGGTCTTTTGTCAGGATGTGGCCATGAGAGGACACAGCCTCTCCCCTGGGCCGTTTCTTCCCTGTTCCTGCCCACCCCACCCTCTGCCCCATAGGGAAGGTCTCCTTGGGCAGAACGGGAGCCAAGTTTTTGTGAAGTGTAGAAGGTGAGGGTCTTCCCCTGGACTTTAAAGGTCTGTGTCTCTGTGAAAGTGGATGGGCTTGGTCTCTGTGTATGTATGTGTACTTCCCTCTCCCTTAATCATGATTTTTCTTCCTTCTGAGTCATAATCTTTTCCCCGCTGTGTTGCTCTCAGTTTTTTTGGAGTGGATCAGCTCAGTGGCCTTTGCCCTAGAGGGTCTCTTGAGCCAAAGCCATCTTCTCTAAGGTTCTTTTTTATCTACCCTGTATGTTCTGACATGTTTCCCCACTGGACCATAAGCTCTTTGAGGACAGGGGACCTCCCCACTGAGGTGCCTAATACGTCACAAAAGCTTAATACACGTAAATGCTGATTGGTTGATTTTTATCATTATCACTATTATTATTATCATCTCTTCCTGGGGAATATTTCCAGCACTCACACACCCTACTATAGGGGTCTGGTGACTTCTAATGGTTCTCCTTGTTTTAGTCTCAGATCTCAGCTTCCCTTGGGGCTGGAGAAGGGAGAAGTGGTCAGAAGTTTTGTCTGTGCTGTTGCTCCAAGGACTCTCCGATCTATGGGACCCTCGGTCATTCAGCTAGCACTGGAGGATATTTCTTGGGTCCTCATTCTCTTGCAAGGGAGGGTCCCTCACCTCTAGTCTAGAGAAAGGCTTCTCTAGCAAGCTTTGCGGCCCCCTCCCCATTTCCCCAGCTCCTCCCTTCTCTCCCTTGTTTGTTCAACTACCTGGGGCTTTCAGGCTATTCTAGGCTCTTGGGACTGAAGCTTCCTCCCGGGCTGCTCTCCCCTTTCCAGGACACAGAGGTCTCCAAGCTATCAGCTAAGACTGGAACGTGTGTGAAAGGATCAGGCAGGCACTGCCCACTGGATACCCTTCTCCTCCTTGCCAGCCTTTCCTGCTGTGCCCAGATGAACACGCCTATGGCTTAGCAGAAGGCCTGATGCCATTCAGAGTTCAGTGACCTCTGGTGCTTGGTAATCTGGGGAGAAAACTTGGCCTCTGATTAATGAAATCAAGTTTCTACCCAAGGGTTTGGGTTTCAGCAAATGGCCCTCTCCCAGTATTCCCTGACATTACCTTCTGAGGTCTCCATCAGGGCTTCTTAACTCTTTTTTGTGTATCACGGATCCGTCTGATGGAGTGGATGTATCTGAGAGTTAGGATTGTAAATAGAGGGAAATACATAGGAATATCCATAAAACCGATTATATTGAAATGCACTGATCGAAATAGTTTAAAAGCAGGTTCACAATCCTCCAGGTTAAGTAGTCTCTCTTCTATCTTCTGAAGCCTGGAACCCTGCAGAGGGTAAGGTGGGTCCTGAAAGAGGACACACACACACATATATATATAAAGAGAAATGGCAATTGGGATTACAGTTGTATATACAGCCTAAACAATTCTGTTGTATATACTATATTATACACACACACACACACACACACACACACAAAGAGAAATGGTGATTGGGATTACGGTTGTATGTACAGCCTATACAATTCTGTTGTATATACTATATTATATATACATATACACACACACACACACACATATATAAAGAGAAATGGCAATTGGGATTACAGTTGTATGTATAGCCTATACAGTTGTGTTGTATATGCTATATTCTCTACACATATATACATAATATACTTATATATGTAAAATAACATTCTCTTTTATTCCTAATATATATTCTATTAAGGGGAGAGACAGTTTTTTTTTAATCCCTAAAGCCTAATATATTCTAGGCATATAGAAGGTATATGCTTATTAATTGATTACTTTCTCTGAAAAGTAACACGAAATAGGGAATTTTAAGCAATTTCCTACTGCATCGAGTAGGAAAAATCCTATGATTGGTAGTAGAGAGACCTGGCTCCCAGTGTCCCATCCCTTACCCCTTACCCTACCGCTCTCCCCATTACCTCTGAGACTAAGCCCTCTGAGCCTGCCTTACACAGCTGCTGATTATAATATAGCCTTCTTAGGAGTGGAGAATGCTTCATTGTGTTATATCCAGTGTCCTGAGCTCCTAGCATGCAGTAGGCATTTTACAGATACTTGTCAATGCACTAGACTAGTTGGTCCCATTCTATGAATGAGTTTGGGGTCTTGGTTCTGGTTCTTTTTCCAGCTCTAACATTCTGTGATATATACATACACACACACACACATATATATAGAATGCATACATACATACACACACGTGTATCTGGGTATATTTGTTTCTATAAAGTGTAAACTTAAATTGTGAGGCACTTGTCAATGGAAATTATTTTGGCAAATAGGCATTTATTAAACACCTATACATGCAGGGTTCCATTAAAATATGTTTTCTAGGGCCTGATCTGTCAAATACTAAGGGAGGAGCCAGGGAAGGATATGACCTTCTGGGCAGGCTCTCTGCTGCCTGTGCCCATCACCTTCCCAGGTCGGGCCTCTACAGATTTTCTAGAGGATGGGTCACTGGTATTGCTGGGTCTCAGTCCAGAATTCTGGGCTCTGGCCTTTGGAAAAAGGAGGAAAAAGCCCAGGCAGGTTCACCCGGAGTTCACCATTAAGTATCTTCCTTCCTTCCTTTCCTCCCTTCCTTCCTCCCTGATACCTCGGGATGATTTCCTCACAAGCAAACTCCTGCTGAATACAGAACAGTCTATCTCCTTGCCCACAGCTGCTCCAGTCCTCCAGGCCCACTTCCTCTGTGACTCTCCCTCCCTCAGGATTTACCAGCCCATAAGGCCCTAGAGGGCAGGGACCTTGTTTTATTTTAATGGGACTCTGCACGTGATAAGGTGTGTTTGTTGAAATAAATGATTGTCTACATTAAAGCTTCTTAAATGGTGGGGGGTTTGTTACTGAATGTGGGGGTCACAGAGTTCTGATTTATTATCAGTAAGTGATTTGTATACCTATTTTATATACTTATATACTTGGGAAAAATTTCTTGGGCAAAAAGGGGATTAAAGTGAGAAAAATTTAAAAAGCCCAAGGCTATGTTATTTACTCTGTAATTTCCATTGACCAATTCCTCAAAATTTAATTTATTCAATGTTCTCTCTCTCTGTGTCTCTCACATATATACACAATTCAAAGTCTTGTTGAAGTTTTAAACTATTAAAGCTTAAGACACTTTGTAAGCATGTGTGTACAGATATATGCATTATGGACATATGTTTTACATACACACACATACATATATATATATGTATAGATGCATGTACATATATTTATGAATGTGTCCTATATGTCTGCAATATACACAAGCGTACATAAAACATGTACATACAGATAATATACATGTATGTGTATGTGTGTATATATATATAGATATATACACACACACACATAATATCTGGTATGTGGTTTTGGTTTTGTTTTTTTTTTGCTGGGGCAATTGCGTTTAAGTCACACAGGGTCACACAGCTAGGAAGTGTTACGTGTCTGAGATCAGATTTGAACTCAGGTCCTCCTGAGCTCTATCCACTGTGCCACCTAGCTGCCCCTGTGGGCAGGGAGCTTAATGAGACAAGTGGGTGGGGTGGATAGATGCCATACTTGGAGCTGAAAAAACCCAGGTTTGAAATCCCACCTTTGGCACTTTCAGAAGCTGGGTGAGAGGAGCTTTGGAATCAGAATTGAGGAAATCCGAGTTCCAGTCTTGCCTCAGACACTCACTTCCCAATCCTGGTCCAATCCCTTAAGTCCTCCCAGCCTCAGTTTCCCCATCTGTAAAATGAGCTTAGGAATGCTTGTTCCCCGGGATGGTTATGAGGACACCTCCGTGAGGTGCTTTGTGAACCCTAAAGTGTCACACAGTCATCGCTGAGCATTCTCAGCCAGTCCAACGTGTTGGGGTCTTCTTGGCAGAGAGACTAGAGTGCTTTGCCATTTCTCTAGTCCATTTTACGGAGAAGGAACTGAGGCAAACATGTATAAACAAGCAGGTGAAGTGACCTGCCCAGGGGCAAATGTCCTGGCTGGGCTCTGACCATTGCGCCACCCAGCTGCTGGGTTGTCATTGCTGGCATTCTGGTCATGGAGAAGTTAATTAACTTCCATGAGCCTCCGTTTCCTTCAGTGAAAGATGGTTACAATAATGGGCGTTGCAAAACTCAAACGAGACGAGCATGCAAAGACCTTTCCAATCTCCGGTGGATGTGTAAACATCAACGTGATGACACTGCAGACCACAGCCTGACTCAGCTCCTACTCAACAAGCTGCCAAGGAAACTCTCGAGGCTTGATTTGGTTTGGGCATCCCCAGTACCTGGCACATAGTAGGTGCTTAATTAGTGCACATTGAATTGCCTAATTTGGTTGTAATGTCAGTCAACACACATTTATTTGAGCACTTACTAACAACCCCTGCCCTCCAGGAGTTTTTATGTTCTGAGGAAAGGCTACCATATGTTAACAGGAAGGCATTTTGTGGTAGGGAGCTGGTCACTGAATGGATTGGGATAAGATGGGGTGGTGGAAATCTGGAAAAGGCCTCTTGTAATGAAGCTGAGCTTTAAAAGGGGCAGGGTCCTGGAAGTAGAAGAGAAATTGGGTAGGGTTCTGGGTGAAATTCAAGGAGGGCAGTTTGGTTTGAACCCAAACCATAACAAGGAATACAATAAAATTGGGATGGTGGCGGGCTTGACATAAAAAAACCCTATCCACAAATAATGGGGTTTTATCCGAAACAGGGGGAACTGGTCCCTTCCGAGGAAGGAAAAGTGGTCAACCTGACTTAACCCCTTTGGTGGGATCATCAATCCCAAACTTTTCAACACCAACGAAGTGCTGGAAACAAAAAAAAGAAATAATCCTTCCCCTAAAGCACACAATTTTAAAATTAAAACTTATTTTAACAAATATACAATTTTTCACAACATTCAAAACCTTTTGTTCCAACTTTTTCCTCCTTCCCCAACAGGTTACCAATACATGTTTGAAATAAAAAATTTAAATATTTTTCATGCAAACAGATTTTGAACGGCTTAAATCAAAAAAAAAAAAAATAAACACAGGGGCCCAAAAATCCTGGGAAAGAAAAAAAGGGCTTCTAGTCACGGGAAAAAAATAAAAAATATGGAAGGGAAAACATAAATCTGCAACTGGGCCCACAAAACGAAACAGGAGGAAAACCCCTCTGCCAGCAAAACATGGAAAATCCCCCAAAACACAAAGAAAAAAAAAAACCCCCAAAAAAAAGCCAAAATTCAAACATCCCACCAATCACAAAAAATTCAAAAAGAAAAACCCCAAATTTCAAAAAACTAAATCCCTCTGCCACTAAAAATGAGGCAAAAGAAAAACATTAAAACAAAGAAATTTAAACTATATACAAAAAAACCAAAACAAAAAAAAAAGAAATGTTAAATGTTTGGGCTACCTTTGGTCAGCATTTTTGTTATCTAAAAAAAATCCTCCCAAAATCCCTCAGCAAAAAATCCCCCGGGGGAAAAAAACTCCCCCCAAAAAACAAAACAGAAAGAAAAAACTTTAAAAAAAAAAAACCCATCCCCCAAAAAAACAAGCCAAGGCCAAAGAAAAATATACCCCCCGAAAAAAAGAAAACACCCAAATTTAAAACCACAAAACACCACGCCCATTAAAATCGGAAAACTCACTTCCCCAAACCAAACCCCCCAACTTAAGGGCCTTGCACTCAAACCCCAACCCCCTCCACCCCTAAAAAACAAAAAAACCACCACCCTCTTTACCAAAAAAATCCAAATCAAAACCAAACAACCAACAAAAAACAAAACAAAACCCCCTAAATTTGCCACAAAAACAAAAAAAAACAAAAACATCAAAAAAAATTTCCCAAAATCTATAAATAAAAAAAACAAAAAAAACATCTAATTTCCTTTTCCCAAAATTTTTAAAAAATTTCATAACCCCAAACAAATCTAATTTTTTTTTTTGTTTTTTTCAAAAAAGTTTTTTCCAAAGAAACTTAAAAAAAAAAAGGGGGGGGTACCAAAAAATTCAAAAAAACAAACCATGAAAACCCCACTCTAAACAAAAGAAAAAATTCCCTTCCCAAAAACCCAAAAGAAAGAAAGAAAGAAAGAAAGAAAGAAAGAAAGAAAAAAAAAACTTTAAAAAAAAAAAAAACTTCCTTTTTTCCTCAAAAAACAAAACCAAAAAAAAAAGTGGGGCAAAACTTTCCCCATCCACACCAAAACCCCCATGGGAACCCCAAAACTTTCCAAAACCAAAGAATGCCCCACCTTTCATCCCACCCACCCCCCTCTTTGACCCCTTTTCAAAAAAAACCAAACCCCATTCTTTCCAAAAACAAAACCCCTTAAAAAAAATCATCCCCCTCCAAAAAACATTTTTATTTCCCAAAACACCGAAAAAAAAAAAAAAATCCAAAAAAACCCTAAAAATCCAAAAAATCAGGGAAAAAAAACAACCCCCTCCTCCCCATGCAAAAACAAAAAAAAAACACTGGGAAACACCACTCAATCCAAAACCAAAACCCAAAAAATATTTACCAATACCCCTTCCCCCACCCCCCAAAAGCCCAAAACCAAAAGCAAAAATCCCAATAGAACTCCCCCCCCTTGGGCAAAAAAAAATTACAAACCTTGCAAAAAGCCAAAATTAAAAAAAAAAAATCTTCAAAAAACAAAACATAAGAAAAAAATTAACCCCAACTTCCCAAAAACATAAAACCCCCCGCCCCCAATTTACTTACCCAAAAACCACCCTATTTTTGCCCGTGGGCAAAACCAACCACCAAATCCTCAAAACTTAAAACCCACAAAAAAAACTTAACCACCCTTTCATTTAACCCCAAAAAAACTCCACTTTTCTTCCTATTAAACCCCCCTTTCCAAGCCCCAAATTTTCCATTTTATTTCCGCCCCTCCCTTTTTCCACCCAACCTCCAAAAACTTCCACCTCTCCAATCCCAAAAAAATTGCAAAAATTCCCTCCCCCCACCTTCCACCCGCCAAACCCCCAGCCGAACCAGGCCTCCGGGCCTTTAAACCAAAGAAAATTTCTTTCTTCCCCCCAGAAAAACCCCCTTTACCCGCCCAAAACCCACAAATGATTTTTGGGCCTTTACACCCCAAAAAAATTTTCTAAAAACTCCCCCCCTTTCCTCCGTAAAAAAACCCCTTAACCCTTTAAACACCCTTCTCCTTCCCCAAAACCCTTCTTCCTCCCCGGTATCCCACCACCCGCTTTCCCACCACCCCCCCCCAACCTGTTGGGGAATTTCAAACACCAGCAAACCCATCCCACCTCCCCCCAAGGTGAGCTGGGCCCGGGACTTGGGGGGCTGGGAGAGGGGCTTTCCGGGGTGGACATCCTCATGGCTTGCTTGCAGCACCACCAAGTCAGAGTGCCTGTCCCTTCTATAATCAAGGGTTCCTTCTTACTTGGGTCCTCCTCTCCACTGTCCCTGGGAGGGGCCCATAATCTAAGCATTCTGAAGACTATGCATTGGGTCCTGATGTTGGACTGGCCAGGATTAGTCAGAAGTCAGCAGCTGAGGGTAGGAAGCAGTGGGGAGTTAGGCCCCAGCCTGGGGCTATCTTCAGATGACTCAGGGCCTGGGTTTGAAGTATCATGGAGTCCTGCTTAGATGACTAGAGTTTGTGTCTTCATAAGCTAGATGTGGGACTCTGAAGAAATCACTTTAATTTTTCTGGGTCTCGGTTTCCCTGTTTATAAATCGAGAAACTGGGGACAAAGTCACAACGAAGGCTCTTTCCTTTGAATTATACAATTTTCTGAACTCCAGCTTGTCCCAGATATGGGCAAGAAAGAAAGGAATTCTTCTTATTTGAATAACACGTTAAAAAAATTCTTAATGTTTTATTTTTTCTCAATTACATATAAAACAATTTTTAACATTAAAAAAAATTTTAGTTCCAAATTCTCTCCTTCCCTCCCCCTTATTAAGAAAGCAAGCAATTTGATATAGATCATAGACGGGCAGTCATGCAAAACATTTCCATATTAGTCAACGTTGTGAAAGAAAACACAGATTAAAAAAAAAAAGAAAAAGAAAATTTTCAAAAGTAGGCTTTAATTTGCATTTGGATGCCCCTGATTCTTTTTCTGGAGGTGGATAGCATTCCTTATCGTGAGTCTTTTGGAATTGTCTTGGATCATTGTGTTGCTGATAATAGCTAAGTCTTTTACAGTTGCTCCTTCGTACTGCATTTCTGTTACTCAGCACAATGCTCTCCTGGTTCCACTCATTTTTCTCGGCATCCGTTCCTGAAAGTCTTTCCAAGTTCTTTTAAGAGTCATTTCTTATGGTGCAATAATATTCTGTTACAACAACTTGTTTCCCAATTGATAGGTATCCCCTCAGTTTCAAATTCTTTGCACCACAAAAAGAGCTGCTATATCCATTTTTGTACCTGTGGGCCTTTTTTTTCCTTCGTTAAAAAATCTCTTTGGGATACAGACTTGGGAACAGTGTTGCTGGGTCAAAGGGTATGCCCAATTTTAGCCCTTTGGGAAAATTTGAGTTTCAAATTGCTCTCCAGAAAGGTTGGCTCTATTTACAACTCCACCAACAATGCATTAGTGTCCCGATTTTCTCATATCTTCTCTAACATTCAACATTTTCCTTGTAATCCGAGTGTTTTTTCACTTTACATTTCTCTCATCCGTGGTGATTTAGAGCATTTTTCATATGAATAGAGATGCTTTGACGACTTCTGAAAATTGCATAGCACCTTTTAGAAAGACAAGGGATAAAGCAGAAGGTATCTTGACAGGATACCTAGGGTGGGAGAAGGCCTTGAATCTATATCCTGTGAGGGTACCATGGTAGTTAACTGGGAATGTCTAGGCTGAAGAGAAAAGACTTGTGGGTAAGAGTGAGGGTAGGGGGCATGACATTGTCTTTGGGTATTTGAAGAACTGGCAAAAGGGAAGACTTGTTTCCTTGGTCTCCAGGGCAGAATCAGGAGAAGGGAGTAAAGCTACATGGAACAGAACACTGATTTGGACTCAGAGGGCCTGGGTTCAGATTCTGCCTAAATCTCTTTGATGGACAAGCTCACCTGCTTTCCTGATCCTATTTCTTTCTTTTTCCTTTTTTTAAACTTTTTTTTCTCAATAGCATTTTATTTTTCCAAATACATGTCAAGATACTTTTCCACATATTTATAAAGTCTGGCTATTTCTTCCCCTGTGAAATGTGGAGCCTGGACTCCTCTGTCCTAAATCTGTAATCCTAGGATCCTTTGGAAATTGCCCCAAAGCAAAGTTTTGGGCCTAAATGAAAGAAAAACTTCCTATTAGTGTTGTGGAAAGAAGAGGCCTGGATGGCAGCCAAGAGGCCTCAGCAAAGGTTGAGCGACTGCTCTTGGGGGATGTTGTAGAGAGAATTGGGGAGGGGGGCTTCAGTGGATAGAGCACCAGCCCTGAATTTAGAAGGACCTGAGTTCAAAGCCATCGCAGACATTTAATACTTCCCAGCTGTGTGACCCTGGGCAAGTCACTTAACCCCAATTGCCTCAAAACAAACAAACACACAAAACAATGCTAGCTGGGAATTAGGGGTAGATCTAGGATTTTTTTATTAAAGTCACCCAGGAGTTAAGGCCATCCTCATTGTGCCCATATAAGGCTGAGCTTGTGAGTACAAGGGCCTAGGAGTCAGGGAAACCTGAGTTCAAATCCAGCCACAGACACCAGCTTTGTGACCCTGCTGAATTTCCTTCCCTATAACTGGGGCAAAGTCATATTATCTGTCTCCTCTCAGCTGTGTGGATTAAATGAGATGATGTGTTTTGTGAGCTTTAAAGCACTTTGGAAGTGTCGGTTCTTATGGATTAACCACAGATTAGTCATCTCTTTGCCAGCTTCAGACCTGAACCCTTCCTCTGGGAGAGGGGGGGCAGCAAATGGGAGAGGTTACCAGAGGGGAAAGGGGAGCATGGAACTCACCTTTTCCTAGTTCTCCTTTCTTTATTTCCTCAGGCTCGGTCCTGGCCCGCAACGTCTCCACGAGGTCATGTCCGCCCCGAACCAGTCCCGCCTCGGACCTGGAAGAGGACGATGAAGGGTTAATGGACAGCAAAGGGTAGGAGGGGGAGGGAGGGGGGGACAGCCTCTGCCCCAAGTGCATGTGCAGGCTTCTTCCCCGGCCCCCTGAAAATGGAAACTTGAGAGTGAGGGAGAGACAAAAAGAGGAGCAGGGCTTCTTCCACTAGTCTGTCACGTGTGGGTCAGGGAGCTAGCCCAGGTCTGCTGCTCACGGTGCAGAAGGGGAGCCGCCCCTCACTTTATGCATGAAGACCCCGTGCTCTGGGTCTCAGTTTCCTCTTCTGTTAAATGAGGACCTTGGAATCAGACCCTTCCAGCTCCAAATCCATGGATGTAGGAAGGCTAGTTTAAAGTGGGCACGATTCCTCTGTTAGCCACTAGAGGGTGTGCCTGGCCCTTCCCTGGCTAGGCTATTCCCAGCCCTGAGCACTTGGGGGGCGGGCTGGGACAGGAGGGGAGTTTTGGGGGCCCAGTCTCTCGCCGCAGGGAGAACGTCTAACCTCTGCCCTCTCCCCATCTGCTGCCCCCCCAGGGAGAGGAAGGGTTCAGGTCTGAAGCTGGCAAAGAAGAAAGCTCGGCGGAGACACACCGACGTAAGGAGCCCCCTGGGCTGGGGGTGGGGGGGTGGGGGGGCGGACCCAGAGCCCCCTGGGCGTCAGGCTCATGCACGCCTCCTTTATCTGGGTCCGGAGCCCTCCGCTCCCTGGGCCTGTACTCGGGCTGTATGTGTGAGAAGGGGGTGGGGAGACCCCCGGGCCTCAGGCTCACGTGCACCACCTTTATCTGGGGCCGGAGCCCTCCGCTCCCCGGCCCTTGTCTCTGCTGTACTGGGGCGCATGTGTGAGAAGGGGGTGGGGAGGTCTGATTTGGCCCCATGACTCGGTTTAGAGTCACCAGGAGGGTGCTGTGACCAGGCTGTCCCCAGGGCTGGGAAACGCCAACCGCGCCGTCTGGAAGCGAGTTTCCTTCCCTGCCTCGGCCGTTGCCTTTGGCCCGGTCAGACTCGGGCTGGGGGTGATACTTCCCTCTTCCCTGGGGTCCGTGCATTGTGTCTCCCCACCGTGGCCGTTCGGGGCCCTGCGGCCGCCGCAGAGTCCCGTTCCAGAGGGTTCAGTCGGTCCCCTGGCAGCTCAGCCCCCTTGGCCGGCCCAAGGAGTGGCCGGAGCCTCTAACCTGAGCTTCCCTGCCAGGACCCCAGCAAGGAGTGCTTCACCCTGAAATTCGACCTGAATGTGAACATTGAGACCGAGATCGTCCCTGCCATGAAGAAGAAGTCATTAGGGTATGGCCTGGGGGGTGGGGGCGCTTTGGCTCTAGAGTCAGGGGCCCTAGGTTCGAATTCCACCTCTTAAACGCTGACTGACTTTGTGACCTTGGGCCAGCCCCCGCAGCTGTCTGCCTCAGTTTCCCCGTTTCCATAATCGGGGCTGGGGGTCCCGGGGCCAATCCAGTTCTGGATGGACAGCCCTGTGACCTTTGCAGCTGTCGAGCGGTGTGGGCTCTGGGGGTCTGGGGCACGGCCCCCCAAGGCCAGGACCCATAACACGCTCCTTCCTCTTGGCAGGGAAGTGTTGCTGCCCGTGTTTGAGAGAAAGGGCATCGAGCTCGGCAAAGTCGATATCTACCTAGACCAGTCCAACACGCCCCTCTCCCTCCATTTTGAGGCCTACAGGTTTGGGGGTCACTACCTGAGGGTCAAAGGTGAGCAGAGGGGGTGGCCCTGTGGGGTTTGTGTGGGGGGGTGTCGCAGCCCCTCAGCGGCTTCCATTAGCTGAGGGTCCTTCTCCTACCCGAGGGTTTGAGGAATAAGATTGGGGTGGGAAGGCAGAGAGAAGGACAAGGGGAGGGGGGAGGGTGATGAAGAGAGCATTCTGGACTCAGGGTCAAGTCCTAGTTTCAAATCCTGCCTTTCTGAGTGACCCTGAGCCTCAGTTTTATCATCTGTAATATGGGAGCATTAACTCTTGCACCAGCTCTCCCCCAGCACTCCTGGGGAAGTCACTTGGTAAATCTCCAGAGATGTGGCTGCAGTTGTCGTGCTGATGGGGGCTGGGGGTGGGTCCGGCTCCTTTCTGTCTGTGCTGTGGGAGTTTGAGGTTGGGGGGCTGTTGTTCGACCAGATCTCTAACCTCCCTGCCCGGCTCGTCTCAGCCAAACCTGGAGATGAGGTGAAGGTAGAGCTGGCGGTGAAGGATTTCAAATCCCTGAGCTTGCCCATTCCCGGGCTTCCTGCCTCAGACCGCAGCGACCAGCAGGCTCGGCGGGAGAGTCTGGACATCCTGGTGAGGGCCCAAGGGGCTCTGGGGGGGTGGGGATCATGTGGGAGGGAGAGGATCACCCAGGTGGTGGATTCTCTGCAATTCAGTTTCGTTATCTGGACTAGAGGGCCTCAAAGGCCTCTTCCAGCTCTGAATCTGGAGCCCTCTTCTCTCTTTCCCAGGCAGACATATCAGGGTCCCCTCAGGATGAGACTGTGGGTGGGTAAATGAGGCTATCCGGGCGGGCCCAGGCCTAGCTGCCCCTGACTCAGTTCCCGCAACCCCCCTCCCTCCCTTTTCTGGCCTCAGGCCCCTGGCCGAAGGCGTAAGAACATGACAGAGTTCCTGGGAGATGCCAGCATCCCCGGCCTGGAGCCCTCTGTGCCATCCAGCAGCTCCCTGCCCAGCAACGGCATCGACACCTGGAAGAACCGGGCAGCCAGTCGCTTCAGTGGTCTTTTCAGCTCTGGACCTAGCGGGAGCTCCTTTGTCAGGGTAAGTGGTCCTCCCGCCCCTTTGCCGACTTCTGGGATCCCTGCTCGGGGCCCTGGGCCTGGGGGAAGGAGAAGAGCTGAGTTTCCTTCATCCTTCACCCCTCTGCCAACTCCTGGGGTCCCTGCTCAGGGTCCTGGGCAAGGAGAAGAGCTGAGTTTCCTTCGTCCTCTACCCCTCTGCCGACTCCTGGGGTCCTTGCTCAGGGTCAGGCCCGGGGCAAGGAGAAGAGCTGAGTTTCCTTCATCCTCCATCCCTCTGCCGACTCCTGGGTCCCTGCTTGGGGACCTGGCCCCGGGGGAAGGAGTTTCCTCCTCCTTTGGCAGGGCATGTGGTCCTCTGCCTCTCCATTAACTCCTGGGTCCTAGGCATGGGGAAAGAACTGACTTTCTTGTAGAAACTGTCCCTCAGTTCATCAGTGGCAGAAGACTATTCCTGTGGCAGATCTCATTGACCTTGACTGCTCTGTCCGTCCTCAGGAAGTCGACAAGATGGAGCAATTGGAGAGCAAACTTCACTCCTATAGCCTCTTTGGCCTGCCCAGATTGCCCCAGCAGCTACGCTTTGACCATGACTCCTGGGAAGAGGAGGAGGAAGAGGAGGATACTGACCTGGTCCTGGAAGACAGCTGGCAGGAGCTCATAGATGGGGCAGAGGTGATTAAGCGCACCCGGGACACCATCCCCCAACCTGGGCACTTCCTCTGGCTCCGCCAGGTTCTGCAAGAGCCAGAAGGATTCCAGCTGGTCCAGCTGCCCTCCTTCCCTCCATGGCTCTGTCCCCCTCCCCTCTGCTTCTCCCCATTCCACCACAAAATAAGAGGGGCTCTTATATTTTGCAAAGTTCTTTCAGTCTATTTTCTCCTATTATCCTCACAAGTGACCCTCAGAGAGAGAAGCAGCAGATGTCCTCATTCTAATTTCATACGAGGTCATATTGCTAATTAGTTAGCTGGTATAATGGTATCAAGTCAACTTGGGTTCGTATCCTGCCAGATGGTTTCATAATCTGTGAAATGGGGATGGCAGGAAAGAAGGAAGGAAGGGAGGAAGGAAAGAGAGGGAGAGAGAAAGGAAGGGAAGGAAAAAGGGAAGGAAGGGAGAAAGGGAAAGAAAGAAGTAAGGAAGGAAGGAAGGAAGAAGAAAAGCAAGAGAAAAAGAAAAGACAGAAAGAAAAAGAAAAGAAAAGAAAAGAAAAAGGAAAGAAAGGAGAAAAGGACAAAATAAAGCAATTATTAGATGTTTACTGTGTGCTTTACTAGGCTTTTTCGAGGGCCAGGCACTATGCTAAATGCTGGGGTTATAAGGAAAGATAATAGCATTCTCTGCCCTCAAGAAGCTCACATGTTGTCAAATTATTATTAGAAGACATTTTATTATTAGGAGGTTACCTGACTCCTCACCAGCTGTGTGACCTTAGGTAAATATCTCCAGTCTCAGTTTCCTCCTCTGTAAAATTCAGTCAGTAAGTATTTATTGAACACTTACTGTATACTGAGCCCTAGGGTAAAGGCCAGAAGGAGTATACAGTATGGGAATTGTACCTTCTCAGCCTAGTTGCCCGGGGCGGCGATCTGCCCGTGTGTCAAAGACAGGATTTGAACCCAGGTTTTCTTGGCTCCAAGAACAGTTTTGCAGCCACCTCGCCCTGCTGCCATGTACGAAAGTAAGGGCTTAGAGGAGAAGGTTTCCTTGGTTCCTCCCAGATCTGACGATCTGTAGTTACAAGACCCCCCCCCTCCCGCCCCCCCCCCCAGCTTCCTCCTCCTAGAAATCACTGGCTGAGCCCCTGGGGTGATACTCCCCTCCCGGGTCCCCCCCAGGCTGCCTCCATCCTCACTTCTCTGGTCTATCCTCTTTCCCCAGAAGTTGACCAGGCGGCAGTGTCACCAGCAGGAGGCGGTGTGGGAGCTGTTACAGACCGAGGCTTCCTATATCAAGAAACTTCGAGTTATCACTGATGTAAGAAGGCTGGGGAGCATGTGTGTTTGTAGGGGGCTAGGGGGTGGCTCACTGAGCCCACTTTTCCTGCTCCTCTTCTTCGCAGGTACCAGATCTGGTCTGGCCCTTTCCCCCACCTTCCAGATGGAGGCACTTACCCCCAGTCCCCTTCTCCCTCCCCCACCTGCTCCAGGTTTCCCGATTCCCATTCCTAAACTCAGCTCTTGAGTATTTGCTCAGATGAACTATTATTAGGAAACAATAGAAACAATGATTATTTGTCCTGTCTGGGCTTTTGGGGGAAGAGAGAGCAGGGAGGGCCTGAGAAAGTAGAGGATGAAGTGGGGAAAGGGGATGGTTTTGGGGGTAGAGTGGGCGGGGGCTCAAACTAGGACCCTTCCCCCTGGTGGATGTTGAGCACTTATTCAGCAGTACTCAAGATATCATTCAGTTGCACTGACTTAATTAAAAATATTAATCATTTATATTTTTATCATGTTTAATGTACATTGGATTACTTGCCATCTAGGGGAGATGGAGGGAAAAAATTGGAACACAAGCTTTTGCAAGGGTTAATGTTGAAGAATTATCCATGCATATGTTTTGAAAATTAAAGACTTTAATAAAAAAAGAAAATAATATTTTATTTTTTCCGATGACATGTAAAAAATAGTTTTCATCATTCATTTAAAAAATTCTTTCCATAGTATTTTATTTTCTAAACACATGTAAAGATAGTTTTCAGCATTTGTTTTTGTAACACTTTGTGTTCCAGAGTTTTCTCCCTCCCTTCCTTACCTAGCCCTTCCCCAAGACACCAAGTAATCTCATATAGGTTAAATATGTGCAGTTCTTCTAAACATATTTCCATATTTGTCAGATTATACAAAAATAAAATCAGACTCGGGCCAGTTCCAATGGTCTTGTGATGGAGAGAGCCATCTGCACCCAGAGAGAGTTCTGTGGGGACTGAGTGTGGAGCATAACATAGCATTTTCACTCTTTTTATTGTTGTTTGCTTGCATTTTGTTTTCTTTCTCATTTTTTTCTCTTTTTAATCTGATTTTTCTTGGGTAGCGGGATATTTGTGGAAAGATGTATAGAAGAATTGCACATGTTGAGCACATATTGGATCACTTGCCATGTAGGGGAGGGGTGAGTGGAAGGGAGAGAAAAAATTAGAACACAAGTTTTTGGAAAGGTGAATGTGGAAAATTATCCATGTATGTGTTTTGAAAATAAAAAGCTTGAATTAAAACAAAAAAAGTAAAATCTGACTAAAAGGGGGGAAAATGAGGGAAAAAAAAAAAACCAAAGAAAAAGTGAAAATATTCCAGCATTCATTTTGTGTAAAATTTTGAGTTGCAGAATTTTTCTCCTTTCCTCTCTCCCTTCCCAGGATGGCAGGAAATCTGGTATAGATTATACATGTGCAATCACGTAAACCTATTTCCCCATTAGTCATGTTATTTATCTTAACTTTTGACTCACATCCATCAGCTTGATTGCTAGAGCTCATGGGGCACTTAGCCTCAGGCTTGAACCTGCCTCGGGCTTTCCCCCCAAAAGCCCCTTTTTTAGGCCTGTGATGATTCCCCCTCCCACATCCTCTGCCAGTTCTTCCCCTCAAGGGACAATAAAGTGATAGCTGGTTCTTGTGTCCCCTCAGCTGAGATGGAGGAAGCCAGATGATCCTTGTGGTTCTGGTCATCTGAGAGGCTGCCTGAGGACAAACTCAACCACCCGTTTGGGGGGAGACTGTGCTGAAAGTCCCCCTCCCATTCTCCCTAGATCTCATGAAATTTTATAAGATCTTTTATTTATCTTCTTCGTAAACACACCGTCGTACCTTCTCCCCTAAGTAGAACATGTCCTTGCGTCAAATGTAGCAAAGGAAAATAAATCATCACACTGCCCAGGCCTGGCAATGTATGCCTTATTCAGAGCCTGTAGCCCACCACTTCCTTCCCAAATAGAAGGAGGTGTGTAAGCTTCCTCAGCAGGGCTTTGAGATCCCGCTTGGTCTCAACACTGGCCAATTTTTTTTTTTTAATGCTTTGTTTTGTTTTCCCATAGCTCTTCATGTGCTGCCTTTTGAACCTGCAAGAGTCAGGTCTACTGTGTGAGGTGAGAGGTTCAGAGGGGAGGGAGGGATCAGCAGGGGGTCTGTCTTACTCTTTCTTGATCCCATACCCACTCAGACCACGTCCTGCTACTTTCCTTTGTATCCCCATCATTTAGCACAGTGCCTGGCACATAGTAGGTGCTTTAATAAATATTTATTTACTGGCTGATCTGAGTGGGAGGATAGAGAAGACACCGGAGAGACTTTAGGGTGATATTGGGGAGGGAGCAGGAAGGGCTTCCTGAGAAACTAGAGGATGAATTAGGGGAAAAGGGATGGTTTTGGGTGGGGTGGGCAAGGGCTCAAACCAGGACCCTTCCCCCAGGTGGATGTTGAGCGCTTATTCAGCAATACCCAGGAGATCATTCAGCTGCACCGAGGACTGTGGAGTGGCGTGATGGCCCCCATGCTTGACAAAGCTCGGCGGACCCGGACCCTACTGCAGCCTGCAGACTTCCTCAAAGGCTTTCGAATGGTAAGGGTCTGGTCCCAGGCTGGGCGCCCAGTCCTCATATGGCTGGGCTTAGGGATCCAAAGGTCCTCCAAGTACTGACAGGGAACCCGAGGGCTCCGCTGAAGCTGCTGGCTTCTTGGGCAGATCCTAGGCTTCCCATTGTCCTGAACTCTTAGCTTGCCTCCTGAGCCTGAAGCCTCCTCTGCCTTTCCCTACACCCTGATCCTTTTGCTGCTCTTGACCCTGCAGTTCGGATCCCTGTTCAAGCCTTACATCCGTTACTGCATGGAGGAGGAGGGCTGCATGGAGTACATGAGGAGCCTGCTGAGAGACAATGACCTCTTCAGAATCTATGTGACGGTGAGAGAGGGGCCAAGGGGTAGGGATGTCTGATGGAGGGGGAAGGGAGGGGGGACTGATGGAGAGAGGGAGGGGGACTGATGGAGAGGAGAAGGGGGAACTGATGGAGAGAGGGAGGAGGATTGATAGAAAGGAGGAGGGAGGCTGACATGGGAGGATGGAGGAGGGCAATGGCGAGGGCCCCCTCCCAATATGTTCTGGTTACAGTGGGCAGAAAAGCACCAGCAGTGCCAGAGGCTGAAACTGAGTGACATGCTGGTGAAACCTCATCAGAGGCTCACGAAATATCCCCTGCTGCTGAAATCCGTGCTGAAGAAGACTGATGACCCCTCAACGAAGGAGGCCATTGTCACCATGGTAACTGGGGCGAGGGCAGGAAGGAAGGGAGGGTCCCCCTACACACACACACACACACACACACACACACGCACACACCCTGGGTGTGAAGCCTCTATTTTCCTTCCTTGGCCTTCCTCCAGACTTCCCACATGAACCCCTTCCCCTCATTATTTCAGCAAGCTCTCTGGGTTCCCCGCCCCCATTTTCTCCCATCTATAATCCTTCCTCTGCACAATTACCAATTGATATCCTGACCATGCTCCTCTCTGGCTCAAGAACTTTCAGTGGCTCCTTATTACCTCTGGGATCATTGCTCTAGAGCTAGAAGAAACCTCAGCTGTTCCCAACTTCAACCCCCTCATTTTGCAGATGAGGAAATTGACTCTCAGGGTAGTTAAGGGACTTGCACCAGATCACACACACATAGTAAATAGCAAAATTAAGACTATAACCCCGGTCTCTCTGCCTCCAAATTTATCTTTCCATTGTAGCCTCCCGCTTTCTTTACCCAGTCCAGATTCTTCTGTTTGACATTTAAAGCCCTTCACGACCTGCCTCCAAAGTGCCTTTCGGGGCACCTTGTGAGATTCAGCAAAACTGTTCTGGATGTTCCATCTCCCACCTCTGCCTCTTTGCATAGACTACTTACTGTGCCCCCTGCCTGGAGAGTTCTCTCCTCACCTTTGGGTGGGCTTTCTGTAGCATCGTTTTATACGAAACCTTTCCTGATCCCTCAAGTTTCTACTGACTTTCTCTCCTGCTGATCCCCTGCCAGATCATCATAAATTTACTTTAATAGTAACTTGCATTTGTATGTCTCCTGTGTACCAGGCACTGTCAAACATTTTTTACAATTATCTCATTTAACCCTCAAGAAAATCTTGGGAAATAGGCACTATTATTATATTCATTTTACAGATGAGGAAACTGAGGGAAATGTAAGGGACTTGTCCAGAGCCCTACAGCTGGCTAATTGCCAGAGTCTGGATACCGACTGGGGTCTCTCTGACTCCAGCCACCAGCTAGCTCTGAGTTTGCAGCTTTTTGATCACTGGGATAGCAAGATGGCCTCCAAACGAGAAAGACCATCTATAGCAATGAAATTACGAGCCTCGTTCCTCTCCCCGTGTTTTATATAAACTTACATGTGTTCGTGTCTCCTCTCGTATGATGAGGGCAGGGGATAGTTCATTGTGCAGTTGATATTCCAAGAGCCAGGTAAATAGTGGGTACATAATACTGCTTTTGGGTAGCTGATTGATTGATGGATAATCCCCGTATTCCTCATAGATTAGCTCAGTGGAGCGGTTCATCAATCACGTCAACTCCCGAATGAGGCAGCGGCAGGAGCAGCAACGGCTGGCCGCCATCATCAGCCGCATCGACTCCTACGAGGTGGTGGAGAGCAGCACCGACGAGGTGGATAAGGTATCTCAGCTTCCCCCGGTTCCCTCCCAGCTTCCTCACGCTTTTGTCCGGTCCCTATACCTCTGTCCCATTGAGGATAATTCCCATGAGGAATAATGGATAATAATTATCTTTTATTTCTTGATTATTAATCTCCAGATTCATGATTTCTTCTGCTTAAGGAATCTATCAATGCAGCAAATCGTTTAAAACATTTTTTATGTGTCAGCTACTGGACAGATCACAATCCATCTGTGGAGTCACAGTCTGGATAATTCCTTCTGAGCATGAGACCCTACCAGAGGACATAACTGTTCTCCCTCCTGGGAGTTTTTTTTTTTTTTTTTTTTAATGTATTTGTAGTTACTGATATAGCTAGGTGAATTGGAGTCAAGAAGTCTCATTTTCCTGAGTTCAAATCCAGACCCCAAATGGGGGTCACAAAGAGTCTGACTCTGCTGAACAATAACAGTTTAAATCTAGTCTCAGACACTCACTAGCTCTATGACCCAGGGAAAGTCATTTTACTCTGCCTCAGTTTCCTTACCTGTAAAATGAGCTGGAAAAGGAAATGGCAAACCACTCCAGTATCTCTGCCAAGACAACCCTAAATGGGGTCATGAAGAATTGTACATGACTGAAAAATGGCTAAACAACAACAAAGTTACTGATGCAGGGCTTGGGCTGTTTTTCTGGCCGTATATATCTTGTCGATATATTTTTGTGCTATACTTTGCACATTCATCGTCATTTGTATGCTTACATTTATCATGGATCTTTTCCTAGGTCATCATTGGGAAAATTTTGTGTTAAAAAAGATGAGCCTTGGGGTATGAAACATCTTGAATTCATCAACCCCTGGAATTTTTATTTCATCTTAATGTTTTATTTTTTTTAAACCACTGTGGTTTATTATTTTATTTTTCAAGCACCAAATATCTTAAAAATTAATCTATCCCTCCCACTCCCTCCCACAATTGATCTACTTAAAACAAAGAAAAACAAATGTCTCAAGACATAGCTACATAGTTTGGCAAAATAAATTCCCATATTAGTCACACCTGAAATGTATATCTCTTTCTTCATTTTAAGTTGTTCACCTCTCTATCACAGGGTATGTGGCATGTTTTTATTCTTCGAGACTCGTGGTTTCTCATTACATTGATCGGAATTCTTGAGCCATCCAAAGTTGTTTTTCTCTATAATGTCATTAGTGTTGTATGATGTTCACTTCCCTCTTCATTGCTTCATATGAAATTGTCCATCTTATCATTTCTTAATGGCACAATAATATTCCGTTACATTCACAAACCAGTTTGTTTAACCGTTCCCAATAGGAAAGTACTTATTACGTTTCCAATTTTTGACTACCACAGAGCTACTATAAATAGTAATACAAATAGATACTTTTAAGTATTAAATATCCTTTTTTGTACATACAGATGCTTTAAAGTATCAAAGCCAGATGTGTATCAAATAAAGATATTCTTTTATTTTGCAAACAGTTTCTGTAATATTACATTAATTGTTCTTTGAATTATCGGTAGAATTCATTTGTGAAACATTTGCTTCTGGAGTTTTAGTTGTTTTTTTCCCTTTCTTTCTGGGAATTCATTTATAATTTGTTCAATTGCCTTTTCTGATCCTAGGTTATTTAAATAGTCTATTTCTTCATTTTTTAATCTAGGTATTTTATATTTTTGTAAGTAGTCATATATTTCCTCTAAATAATGTTCTGTTAGCACATAATTAAGCAGTGTAATTTCTAATAATTCCCTCTTAACTGAACTATTTATTTTTCCTCAATTTTAATCAGGTTACCTGTTTAAGTTCATTATTTAAAAAAAAATTAACTACTATTTTTATTAGTTCAGTAGTCTTTTTGCTTTCAATTTTCATTACTCTTTAATTTTTCAAAGATTTTTATATTGTTGTTGATTTGAAGTTTTAAAAAATTGCACTCTTAATTCATAGATTTGTTTTCTCTCTTGTTGATGAAAGTATTTAGAGGCATAAATTATCCCCCTTAGAATTTTTGGTGTATTGTTTTATTATTGTCATTTTTTTAAATGATAACTTCTGTTGCTTCTATTGTTTGGTCTTTGACTCATCAGTTTTTTTAGAAAGATGTTATTTTTTCTTCAGGTATTTTAAAATTCTTTAAGGCTCATTTTTTAAATAGAATTTTTATTGTGTTATCAGAAAATCATAGGTTTAGTATTTCTGCTTTTTTACATATTTTAGTGAGCTCTTTATGTACCCTTCACTTGGTCAGTTTTTCCAAAGACTTCCTGTATGCTAAAGAGTAAATTCATGTTCACTTCAGTAATTGTTGTTGAGTCATTTAAATCATATCAAACATCATGACCCATTTGAGGTTTTCTTGGTAGAGATACTGGAATGATTTGCCATTTCCTTCTTCAGCTTTTTTTTTTTTTTTTTTTTTTTTTTTTAACAGATGAGAACAGAGGTAAATGAAATTTACTGACATTTCTAGGGTCACACAGTGAATAAGTGTCTGAGACCAGATTTGAACTCATATAAGAGGAGTCTTCCTAACTCCTGGCCTGGCATTGTGTATTCTGTGTGCACTGTGGTGCCACCTAGCGCTGTATTCAGTAATGACCAGAGTTTTATCAGCTCTAATTTTTCTAAAGTGTTATTCCATTCCCTAACTTCTTTCTTGTTTATCTTTGGTTATATTTGTCTGGGTGTAAAAAGAGAACATTAATACTCCTCGCTATTATAGTTTTTGTATCTCTTTCTCCAATTTGATTTTTTCCTTTAATTATTTAGTTGCTTTTATTAGATACATATATATTCAATGTTGATGTTGATTTGTTATTTACTGTGCCTATATGTACTGTAGTTTTATCTAAAATCATGATTACTACTCTCTTTCTCTCTCTTTTTTTTTTTGGTTTGTGTGTGTTCAGCTGAAGCACAATATATTTATGTGAATATTTGCATTTCAGGGCTGCTTGCCATCTGGGGGAAGGGGTGAAAGGAGGGAGGGGAAAAATCGGAACAGAAGTGAGTGCAAGGGATAATGTTGTAAAAAATTACCCTGGCATGGGTTCTGTCAATAAAAAGTTATTAAAAAAAATTTTTTTAAAAAGCATTTCACTCAGTGCTGGACTCTTTGAGATGATAGTCTCGTCCAGCCCTGGGACCAGATATGGATCCATTGGTCCCAGTATCTCTCTCCATTTAATAAACTATTGAATTGGTCTCTAAAAAAAAATTGCATTTCAAGTGTTTCTTATAAACAATATATTGTTAATTTTTGCCTTCTGATCCACTTTGTTGTGATCTTCATTTTATTGATGCGTTCACCCCATTCACATTCACAGATAAGATTTTTAATTGTTTTATTTACCTCCAGCCTGTCTTTTTCCTCATTTTATTCCCATCTCTCCCTTTACAAATAAGAAAGTGGTAACATAAAGGGAATTTACCTGAGACTTGTGATCTTATAAATGAAATAACCTATTTCCTCTCAGTTGCAATGTTTCTCTTCTATTTACTTCAGTCCTGATTCTATATTTTTGCTCTTATTCCTTTTCTTTTAATCCAACCTTTATGTTCCTCCCTCCACATTTGCTCATGACTAGTCCCTTACCTGTCCTAATCTCCTTCTTAGATTCCTTTCTATCTCTCCTATGTCTCTTTTGCTTTTTTCCCTTTTGAGTTTAATGGATTTTTATACTGAAATCGTGGGGCATGTGGATATATTACTATATTTCATTTCCTTTTATCTAATTCAGATGAATTAGATACTCATTCCCTTTCCTCTCACCTTTTCCTTGATTGTTATATACTGTTATATATAGTTATTATATATAACTTCATGTTATATTACCCAATGTTATTCAACAGTGGTCTCTTTCTCTAGTACAATGTCTTGTTCCTCCTATTGTTGTATTTTTCCAAGACCGTTAAAACTGAACAAAACCACCTACAGACTTTCTGTCATTCTCAAAAGACATTTATTTCTTATTCCCTTATTAACATAGAAATAAATTCATCCCCAAATAGTCTCTTTCAGTTATAGAAGCATATGTACCTTCCTCTGTTGTTCTTTTTCCGAATGTCAGCTCATTTCTGGTCTTTTCATTGGGAAAGTTTGGAAATCTTACATTCGTTAAAGGCCCATTTTCACCCCCAAACCCACTATAGGATTATACATAGATTCGATGAAATTTTCTTTATCTTTTGTCTTTAAGCTTTCTTCTCTTTATACTATCTTTGCTCAGTCTTGAATCATCATTATTATTATGACTCGTTGGTATTTACATTCATTCTTTTATCCTTATAATACTTTTTCTTTGACCTAGAGCTCTAGATTTGCTTTGGAAGTTCCTGGGAGTTTGTTATTTTGGAATTTCCTTCAAGAAAGTGACTGGTGGATTCTATTTTTCACTTCATATTTTGTCTTAATTAAAAAAAAAAAAAGAAGGAACTCTTTACACTTTAAACTCTTTACTCTTTTACAGCAACAGGAGAGAAAATCCTTTGCTTCAGAGCACTGATTTCCTTTCTATCTCCTTTCATTTCTTAACCCCACCTTTTTAGGAGTATCTTTTGTTTTGTTCTGCTCTTTTCAGCATAGTCGATTCCATTCATCCAATAAACACTTCTCTTTTCTTCCCAGCTTTTGAAGGAATTTCTGCGCTTCGATTTGACGGCTCCTATCCCTGGGACATCCCCAGATGACACTCGGCAGCTCCTTTTGGAGGGAAGCTTAAAGATGAAGGAGGGAAAAGACAGCAAGGTGAGTTGCATTCTGACCCCCTTTACCATCCCTAAAGTCTCACCCAGACACTGCAAGGTACCCTCTGCACTACTCTGGGGCCAGGGAAAGCTGACAGAGGTGAGGAGAGGGCAGAGGATTTTATAGCTGGAATAGAACTTAGAGATTGTTTCATTTAACTCCATAAATCTTGGAGCAGCAAGGTGGTGCCATAGCAGCACCAAGCCTGGATTCCAGAAGACTCACGTTCATGGGCAAGTCATTTAACTTCTATTTGCCTCAGTTTCTCCATCTGTCAAATGGGAATAATAATAGCATCTTCTTCTCAGGATTTTTTTGAGAATCAAATGAAATTAAATTTGTTAAACATTTAACATAATTACAATATCTGGTACATAATAGATATATAATGTTAGTTATTATTATTTATAGCGGAGAAAACCAAGGTGCTTAGAAATTAAGCAGTTTTTTTCTTCAACTGAAAGAATTTGAAATGTGAAGGGATTCAAACCCAAGTCTTGGCTCAGTGGGAAAAATAATGCTTCTGCAATTAAGTCCTGGGAAGCTAAATGTGCAGTGGATAGAGCACCGGCCCTGAAGTCAAGAGGACCCGAGTTCAAATTTGGTTTCAGTCACCTCTTACTAGCTGTGTGATACTGGGCAAGTCACAACCCCAATTTCCTTGCCAAAAAAAACCCCAAAAAAGAAAAAAAAATGAATTCAGCTTGAAACCCGTCTCATATAGTTATCTTTGTGACCTTAGGGGGAACAACATGACATGATGTCATTTGAATTAGGAAGACCAAATTCAGCCTCTCACCCATATTAGCTGTGTGACTATGAGCAAATTAGCTTTCCAGGACTCCTAAACAATTCTCTTAGATGACAAGTCAAAGACTTGATGATAATCTCCATTAAAGGAGTTTTCATACTGGGAGTTTTTAAGTGCCTACTGTGTGCCAAGCACTGGGGGAATAGAAAAAGAGGCAAAAAAATAATCCCTGGCCTCAAGGAGCTTACAGCGGAGGAGACAATGAACAATCTTTACATCAAACAAATAGGCTGCAATTACCAAGATTAGATGTCTTTTATCTAGTTATTTCCCCAAAGGATGTTGCCAGTAAAGTTAGGAGATTTGCAGTTTCATAGAAAGTTCTCAGGGACCTAACTACCATGTACCCTTGAGTCATTTCACTTGGGTAGCTCCGTGAGTCTTGGTTTCAAGTCCTACCCCTCTCTTCTTGCCTGTGGAGCTAATGGATAAGTTGCTACCTATCTCAGTACCTCTGGTCATTTTCTAAGACTTAAGTTACAAGGGAGTTACCAATCTGTAGGGCTATCGAGAGTTTCTGCCCCAGGATTGCTTCCCTTCATTGAAATCAAACTGGACCCAAAAAAATGGGGGGGCAAATTTTATAGAGACTCCTGAAATTTCCTTACTTCCACTGCCCATTCTCAGCATAGTGAAAAATCTAATAGAGAAGATCCAAGTTCAAGACCTGATATTGTGTCTATACTCGGAACATATTGATCCAATCCAGTTAACATTTAATAAGTGCCTATGAGAGCCAGGCATTGGGCCAAAGTCTGGGGATAAAATAAATGAAGGAAAGATGGTCCCTGCCCACAGGGCAGTACAGTCTCATGGGGGAGAGGAGGAAAGGCGGGAGTGGGACAAGTCGTTGGGGACATGTTGTTCAATGAAATTGAAACCAGGCAGGGCAGTCGATGCAAGGTGAAATGAGCCGAGTCCGGGTTCTGCCCTCTGTGAAGAAAGGCACTGGGAGGAGCTGAACACCTTGCCCTCCAACCTTCCAATCAGAGGGAGAGAAAGCTGAGAGTGGTGGTATCAGTCCAGGCTTGAATTAGCAGCATGAGGGTGAATCTAGAAGTGATGACATCCTTGGGGAGGGGGAACATCTTGCTCTGTGGAGAGTTGTAGGTCAGTTGTCTTCATGATCTCATTTGGTGTTTTCTTGGCAGAGATAGTAGAGTGGTCGGCCATTCCTTCTTCAGCTCATTTTACAGAGGAGGAAACTGAGGAATACAGGGTTAAAGATGAGTCTTCCTCAATGTGGGCACAATGCTGCACCTGCCACAAATGTTTGCCTACTAACTAAAGTGAAAGGATCAGAGTATTTGACCTCGAGGTCCTTAGGAACAAAGGAGGAGATTTTATGAGTCTTAAGATAAGATAGAGTCCTCCCCTTTAAAGAGATTGCACAGTCTCCTGAGGGAGGCAAGATATACTTGCATGCAGCAACATAGAGCATGATTCATTCTTAGTATGAATGCTGGATTTGGAATCTGGGTTCCACTACTGGCCCTGCCATTTATTAAACAGTGATCTTGGGCTAGTCATTTAGATGCTCTGTGTCTCGGTTTCCCTACCTATAAAATGGGGACAGGATTAAATTAGATAGCTTCTAAAGTCCTTTCCTGTGACAGATCAGTTATTTTTTTTCCTTTTGAGTCTCAGTTTCTCTCTCTGTAAAATGAAGGGGTGAGACTAGATATCTTTGAGGTAGATTTCTTGCAACTGGAAATTAATGATCCTCTGACCCCAGGTTTGAATGTGCTCTTCCACCAGATGGATGTCTATTGCTTCCTCTTCACTGACCTGTTGTTGGTGACCAAACCCGTGAAGAAAGCAGAGAGGACCAAAGTCATTCGCCAGCCCCTGATGGTAGACAAGATTGTGTGTCGGGAACTCCGAGACCCAGGTAAGGAGGCCTTTACTACCCCGCTGTCCCCAAATCCCTCTGTTATGGCAGAGTTGGGGCTCTCCTTACTCTGCAGCTTCTGGGTGATCAAGATTGGGGGCTGTCAGACTCTCATTTCAATATCTGAAGGTACCTCACTGGGAATCCCCAACCACTGGTCCTCAAGTCTCCTATTCAACTCTCCGCCTCCTGTTCCTAGTTTTGTCCAGACAGAACAAGACTAACCCATTTTCCACATGGCCTGGGCTATGATCCTTCATCATACTGGTTGTCCTCCTCTGCAGAGTCTCTACCTTACCGATGTCCTTTTCTGTTCCATAGTCCTTCAGTGTCTTATGGTAGCTATGGTCTCCGTGGGGGATTGCCAGACTGGCCAACCTTTATTCCACTCCTGGATCTTATTCTGACTTAGCTATTTCACAGGGTTGTGGTGAGGATCAAATGATATAATATTTGTAAAGTAACAATACCTGACACATAGTAGGTATTATATCAATGCTTCCCTTTCCCCCCCACAAGTTTCAGAACCATGCCCTCACAAGGACACTTCTCCTTCCCTTCCTCTTCCCCTTCCTAGATTTCTAGATCCCCCCTTTTTTTTTTAATTTTCACGGGTTTGGTCACCAGCAACAGGTCAGTGAAGAGGAAGCAATAGACATCCATCTGGTGGAAGAGCACATTCAAGCCTGGGGTCAGAGGATTATTAATTTCCAGTTACAAGAAATCTACCTCAAAGACATCTAGCCTCACCCCTTCATTTTACTGCTCCTCCTGACTTCAGGGCTGGTGCTCTATCCACTGCGCCACCTAACTGCCTGGTGTTCTCTTCTTTAGGTTAAAGAATCTCAGTCCACTTACCATACTGCTCACCCTTCTTCCTCACACATAGCACCCTGCCTCCTCCCCAGGCTCCTTCCTTCTCATCTACCTTTGTCAGTATCCTTCCTCACTTATGGTGCCCTTCCTCTTCCCCAGGCTCCTTCCTCCTCATCTACCTGTGTCAGTATCCTTCCTCCTCATCTACCTTTTTCTGTATCCTTCCTCCTCATCTACCTGTGTCAGTATCCTTCCTCCTCATCTACCTTTGTCTGTATCCTTCCTCCTCATCTACTTTTGTCAGTATCCTTCCTCACTTATGGCGCCCTTCCTTCTCCCCAGGCTCCTTCCTCCTCATCTATCTGAATGAGTTCCGAAGCGCTGTGGGTGCCTTCACCTTCCAGGCCAGCGGTCAGGCTCTGTGCCGAGGCTGGGTAGAAGCCATTTATAATGCTCAGGTAAGGTGTCTGGTGTAAGTGGGAATGGACTAAAGGGAATGAGCTGGAGAATGTTGGGTGTATATGTTATGTTACATGTGGAAAAGCCTAAGCTACCAGTCTGCCCCGTGCTTAGAACCTCCCTTCCCTGTCTCTAGAACCTGCTGCAGAAGATGAGGCTACAAGAGCACCAAAGCAGCCAGCAGCAGCATCTGCAGAGCTTGGAGGAGGAAGAGGATGAGGAAGAGGAGGAGGAAGGAGAGAGCAGCACCTCAGGAGCCAGCTCCCCCACCATCCTTCGCAAAAGCAGCAACAGCTTGGATTCCCAATGCTGGTAAGCTTTCTATTACGGGGGTCACAAGACAAACAGTGATTGAGGCCCTACTGTGCGCAGAGAGGGGCTCTGAAGCTGGAGGAAAAGGAGAAAAGGGAGTGGTGATACACAATCCAGAGAAGACATTGGCCCTGCAGAAGCAGTAGAAAGAAAACTGGGCTAGGATGGAGAAGAAGTGGATTCAGATTTCCTCTCTGGTTCTTCCTAGCTGGGTGACTAAGTAAATCACTTATTCTCTCTGAAACTCAATTCCTTCATTCTCTCCAACTCAATCTGACAAACATTAAGTACCTACTCTGTGCCGGACACTGTGCTAAGGGCTTTTTTAATGTCACCTCATTTGATCTTCATAACAACCCTGTAAGAATAGATACTGTTGTGAAAATATTATAGAAGAATTGCACATTTAATATATATTGTGGAGATATATTGCTGTCTAGGGAAAGGGATGGAGGAAGAGAGGGAAAAAATTTAGAACTGAAGATTTTGTAAGGGTGAATGTTGAAAATTATCCATGTATGTATTTTGAAAATAAAAAGCTTTAATTTTTAAAAAAAGGAGTAGGTACTGTTAGTGTTCCCATTTTACAGATGAGAAAATTGAGGCAGACAGTGGTTAAGTGACTTGGTCGAGGTGTCACAGCTGGCAGATTGAAGTTAGGTTTTTCTGACTCTAGATGTGATGCTCTATCTGCTGCTCCGCAAGACTTGTGCTTTGAAGGAAATGAGGGTTTCTAAAAAGTCATGGCGAAAAGAAGTGCATTCTGGACAAGCAGGGGACCAACTGGGCAAAGCCACTGAATCAGCCGATGAAATTTTGCATGAGAAGGGGCAGCTAGATGGAGCAGTGGATAGAGAGCCAGCCCTGAAGTCAGAAGGACCTGAGTTCAAATCTGGATCTTAGACACTTAACCCTTCCTAGCTGTGTGACCCTGGGCAAGTCACTTAACCCCAACTGCTTCAGCAAAAAAAAAAAAAAAAGAAGTTTTGCATGAGGGTATAGCTCCAGTCTGACTGGAATGGAGAGTGCAGAATTCTTCAGGAAGGGGCAGAATAAATAACTAGCAAAGTCTGTGGAAATCATATTGTAGAGGGCTTTAAACGCCAAGCTAAGAATGTTGGACTTTATCCTGTAGGCAATAGGGAGCTATTGAAGGTTCTGAGGAAAGGAGTGATGTGGTTACAATCACTTTGGAATTCTGTGGGGCAGGCATTGGACAGGGGTGAGACTAGATGCAGGAGAGACCAATGAGCAGGCTATTAAAATAGTGACTCAGGATGTTGACGACCTCAGCAGAGTGGAGGGGATGGAGGGAGGGAGACGCCGATGTGGCTGAATTGGTTCCTGCTCCTGGGACGTGCTGGGAAGGAAGGTGGGGCTGTGTAAGGCTTGAAAGCCCTATGAGTTGTTGTGACCGCCAGTTCTTGGGGGGCAGCCCCCTGCCCTGTCTTGCTTTTCCCAGAGGCTCCTTTCTGAGCTGTGTCCAGGACAGACACTGTCTCGGGGCTGGATCCAGATCTGGTGCCCTGTCCAAAGCCCCCTCTCGCTTCCTCTCCCCTCTCCTTTCCAGCCCCTCTGATGGCTCCACAGAGACTCTCTCAGTTGTGGTGGTGGAGCCGGGGGAAACGCCGTCATCGTCCGACTTTGAGGGAGGCCCCTTCAGCTCGAGGTCCGACGAGACCTCCATCGGCACAACGGCTTCCCCCACGACCCCGACCAGTGAGCTGCTGGGCCCCGAGCCCGACGGACTGCTTCCCTCGGCGGCGGCCGAGTGCCGTTCCTGCTCCATCGATTCCGCCCCACCCCTCTCCCCTCCCCGGGACCCGGGTGGCCCCGCTCCCCCCCAGGCCTCCCCCCGACCCCCCGCCTCCCGCCCAGGGGCCCCCCCCCAGATCCCCGCCATGCGCCTCCGCGATTATCAAACCGCGGAGGCCGCTTGCAGTGGGGGGCTTCTGGCTGGGAGCCCCTCCCAGCCCCTAGCCGGAGCCTGTCTGAGCTTTGCTTAACTACTTGGCATCCTCCCAACGGCTTTCCCAGGACCGGGGGGTTGCCACCCCCCAGAACCCGGCCGCTGGGACTGTAGGGGCCAAGTTGAGGTTTGAAGGGGGTGGGGGGGGGAAAGGGAGGCGGGGGGGTGCTAAAAAAGTTGGGACGGGCCGAAGGAATACCCGGCCCAGGGGAATAAAAATGTTGAATCCTTGGGGGTGTCCCTGGGGAGCGGACTGGGGGGGAAAGGTGGGGTTGGCTGGGCCCAGGAGGTGTGGGGGGGGGATGAGGTCAAGGGGATGGGGTTTGGGGGTTTTTCTGTGTTTTGGGTTTTTTGGGAGGGATGTTTTTAAGCCCTTTTACCCCGGGGCCCGTTTCTTTCCCCTTCCTGTTGTTCCTGGGAGAGGTTAAAGGGGAAACCCGGGTGCCACGGGAGGATGGGATGGTGGTTTTAACAGATGGGGTTTCTGAGGGGGGTCCCTTTGGATGAGACCAGGACAGGGGAGACGAAAAAAGATTTTTAATATTGTTTGGGCCAAAAGGGGGGTTTGGGGGTAGGGGGTAGCATTTTTTATTTTTTGCCCCCTAGTACACCGCGTTTGATTCTGGGGGCAAAGGAACCCCATTTTGGAGAAGACAACCCCTTTTGGCTGGGTTGAAATTTTCCTTGAGCCTGGGGCCCCACCACCTTCCCATAGCTCCTCCCGCTTTAGGACAGGGATTGGGGCAGGGGGCCCATTTATGGTGATATTTATTGAGTTTGGGTTTTTTTTATAAAGATATTGTTTTTCCTGTGTGTAGAGTTTTGTTTTTATTTTGAGTTTGTTTTTTCCTTTTGTTGTATCCCATGTTTTGGGGGGGGGGTGGGGAATTTTTGGGTGGGGTTTGGGATTCCCTTTCATATTTTAATTGGTCTTTCTGGTTTTTTTATTTGGGGAAGGTTTGGATTTCTTTTGGGGGGGGGGTTTAACCCCTTTTTCCCTTTGGGAAAAGAGGAATGGGTTTGTGTTTTATTATTGGGATTTAAAATTTTAAGGGGGGAGTCGGGGGGGAAAAGGAGGAAATTTAGGGGGAAAGTGGGGAAAAAGGGAGGGTGGAATATAACGGGAGGGTGGGGAAAGGATAAAGGGAATTTGGAGGAAATAAATTTGGGTAGGGAAAAGTGATGTAAGTACTTCAATAAATATTTATTCTCTTTTGGGATTGGGTATAAAAGGGAGGGAGGTTTAAAAATCCCTCCCTTCTTTTTTTATAGAGAGGGGGAAATTGCCCAAGTCCCAAAACCCGGAAATAAAAACCTATTTATTTTTCCCTTTTGATTTTTAAATTCGGGGGGGTTAAGGAAATAAGTCCCCAATTTTGAAGAAAGAAATAGAGGGGAGGAGGGAAAAAACCTAGGGGGTTTAAAGAAGGGCTTTGGGGGCCTTGAAGGGTTGCCCCATAAGGGGGGGGGGAGGGTTTTGGTTTTGGCGGAAGGAAAAAGTTTGGGGGGGGCAGTTTTGCGCGGGGTTGGGGGGGGAGCAAGGTGTTGGGGGGCCCCAGCCCGGCTGGTTGTCTTTGGGAGGGGGGCTCCCGCCAAGAAAGGGGGCGGGCTGGGGGGGGCGGGGCGGGCCGGGGAAGCCCGGGCCCCCTTCCCCCTTCCCCCCCCGGGGGTGGGGGTGGGGGGGGGGGGCTTCGGGGAGGAGTTTTTGGGCAGGCGGCCCCCCCGGGGGGGAGTCTGGGGAGGAGGGGCGGGGAAACCCCGGGGAGGGAGGGGGGGGACGGGAAACCCGGGGGGGGAGGGGGGGCTCCTGGCCCCCAAAGGAGGGGGGGGGGGCTGGGGGGGGAAAGGGAGGGGGTCGAAAAAAAGGGCTTTCCCCGGGGAGGCCCGGCCCCCCAGGTTTGGGGGCCAAGGGGGGGGTTTCCCCCCCTCCAGGGGAGCAGGGACCCTCCTTTCCCTTCGGGGGGGAAAAACCCCGGGAGGGGCGGGGCCCTAACCCCCCCAGGAGGAAAAAACCCCCCCGGGGAGATTCCCCCCCCGGGGAGGGGGCTTGGGCCAGGGGCAAGTCAGGCCCAGAAGGTTGGGTTGGTCCCCCCCCCCGGTGGCTTGTCCGGAGTAGGCTCGGGGTTCCCCAAATCCTGGGGAGGTTTTAAAATTTGGGGAAAACCCCCCTTTGCTAACCCCAAATCCTGCTGGGACAAACAACCCTTCCCGGGGGGGGTGCCCCTTCCCTTAGGGGAGGGGGGGGAAAACCAGAAACTGGCGGTTCCCAAGAGAACCCTTTGGGTTAATCCCAGGACCAGGGCTAGGAGTTGAAGGCCCCAACCGGCCCCTTTTTCAAGTGTTTGGATGGGCAGAAACTTGGAAACTGGAACCCCCAACTTTAGGGCCCAAAGATTGTCCTGCCCACCCATTCCCAACTCTTTTGTCCCTTGGGCACTTTTTGGAAAGGGAAAAGGGGAGGAAACCCCCAAATTCCCATTTTGTTCCAAAGAGAGGAGGTTTTCCAACCCTCCCGGGGGGGGGTTTTGGGAGGGGAACCTTCCCCTTATGAGGGGGTTTGGAGGACAAAGTTTCCTTTTTTAAAGGCTTTTGGGAGGATTAAATCTTTTTTTGGTCGGCCCCATTCGGGACCCGGGATTCCCCTGAGCCCCTGTTAGCCAGGCCCTTTTTTCAAAATCCCCGCTTTCTAACTAAATATTTTGGGGGAAAGTGGAGGGGTTGAGAGGTAGAATCAAAATCTCTAAAAAAATGTCCAAAGGGTTTTTTTGTTTGGGTTTGGGGTCTGTGGACCTTTGAATGAGCTGGAAGAATTGGAAGGACCCCAAAGATGGGGTGGGTGGGCACTTTAAATCAATTGAGAAAACTTGGGGAGGATTTGGGACCCTGGCCTTCCCCCCCCCCCCTTTTTTTTTTGACTCATCTGTCCCTGAGGTTTGACGTTCTGATCTGTAGGGCATTTCCTGGAAGCCCCCTGCACTGAGCCGGAAGGCCCTTCCTCCTGTCAACCCTGCCCTCAGGACACCTTCTTATCTAGAGAGAACCATAAGGAGAGGCTGTGTAGTCGATGTCACGCCTGTGATGAGGATGGTAGAATACAAACATTTAATTTCTATACTTTTTCTTTCTCTATTCCTCCATTCATTCTTTAGTTCTTTGTCTCTCGAGGATGTCACTCTGCTCTGTGTATTTCTGTGTGTCTTTCTCAGTGTCGCTCCCTTTCTCCACTCTTTCTGTGTTGGTCTACGCCCGATTCATTCATCTCTCTAACCTCCCTTATCTTCCCTTCACCCCTTTCTCTCTGTATTGGTCTATTTCTGATTCTCTCTCAGGCCATCTCTACTTCTCCTCTGGCTCTGTATTAATTGGATATTGGTCTCTTTCTGCTTTCTGTCTGATCTATCTTTTAAGTTTCTTTATTCCAGTCAATTCAACACATGCTGAGCCAGGAACTGGGCTCTGACGCTGAAGACAAAAATCCCAGTCTTCTGAAGGCAGGTCTTGTTCTGGGTTACTGTACCGGGCCAGGCCTGACTTTCTTCCTGCCTCTCAGGTCCTGCCCATCAGGTTGTCATCCGGAACTGCTCCATCACAGCCAACACCCAGTGTGGCTGTGCCCCCGGCTGGTTCCCCGAATGCGCTGTAAACCACTGCCGGTCTGACTCACCTTTCCTCTGCCTTCAGTGCCAAGACTGTGAGGTTCTGCACCGACACATACAGACCCCTTGTGAGTCCCTCCTTTTCTCCCCAGCACCTCATGGCTTGGGCCTTTATCATCCTTGGCTCTATCTGCCCCCAAATCTAATGTCATGTTCTTATGGGTTGCTTCTAGGTTCTAGAGAAGACACTGTCTGTGGGAAGTGTCTGCCAGGCTTTTGTCAGGACCTGAAGAACAATTGTGTTACAGCACCTTGCCCCACGTAACTATCCTGCCCTTCAGGGCAGCTCCGTTTCCCCCTAGGATGGGGTGTTGCTGGGTGGGGTGGGTGAGGAAGTGTGTTTATATGTACCACACAGGAAGAAGGGAAGGGGATGCTTGGGGTAGGGACAGGGGTGCTGGGAAAGTGAAACTAAGTCACTGGGATAGGGTGCAAGGGCAAGAAGGGAGAGAATCTGGGGTTGAATGGGGGCTAGGGGAGGTAAAATTTGGGGTCTGGGAATAGGGAACAAAAGAGCACAGGATAAGTGGGAAGAAGGACAGCTCCTTGGAGTCACTATTAGTGGCTAAGTGGATTAACAACAGGCGGTGGAAGGATGCTGGGAAGGTTTGGCTACTTGGCTCTAGGGGCTCCAGTAAGGTATACCCCTAATTTAGGCAATATAATTCCCACTGCAGCCAAAACCAAAAGAAAAAGAGAGGGAGAAAGTGAAAGATGATCCTCTGCTTTGTAGAAACATTGGCTTGGAATTCTTTACCCCCAAAATGAGGGTTCATATTCAGAGGGGATTCGTTGAAGTGTGAGTTCTATTACAGTATTTCTTGGCCTATTTTACAGTCCTGAGAGTGAAAAGAAACTGTCTACAGCCAGCAGGCTGGTTCCCTACCCTCCACCTAAGCCCAAGTCCACTAGTATCCATTGTGGAAATGATTCCGGGAGCCATTCAGAGATGTGCTCGGGGATCTCTAGCTCCAAGCAGGGTAAGTGTTTGGACACTTTTTGGGGATGAGTTTTTGGGGAATGCTTCTGACCTTCCTGGAGGTCAGGATCAAAGATCAGAGGGGTTTCTTATTCCAGACGTCTTTCTCTCTCAGGCGTCTGGCTCCAGTACTTCCTGGTGGTGCCCCCATCGCTAACAGTTCTGCTCTTGCTAGGATGGGGCCTGTTCTACATCTACCGGAAAAGCTGGGTCCCAAAGCCCCAGGTTCTTTGTAAGTCCCTCTCCTAACCCCACCTAAGAATCCTGCAGTGGATGGAGCACTAGCCTCGAAGTCAGGAGGACCCGAGATCAAATGTGGTCTCAGACTCTTAACACTTCCTAGTTGTGTGACCCTGGGCAAGTCACTTAACCCCAATTGCCTCAGGGGGGAAAAAAGGATCCTAGCTTAGATTTTCATAGAAGCTGGAAACAGGCCTAGAGAGATGCTGAAGAAGGGATTTAGAGGGGCTGGAGCCCAGTTCAGCAATTGACTGGTTCTTTTTTGGTCTCATTTGGCAGATGAAGCGGAGATGGAGACCTTGAAACGCCAGTGGGTACGGAAGATGGGTTTTTCGGGCAGGGGGGAGGGTGTGTCAGCGCCAGCTGTGCTGGGACTGAGTGATGATCATTGCTTGGGGAAGGGAATGAATGAATGATTTCTGCTTTCAGATACTCAACCCTTCCCTTGGTAGCAGAGCTTCCCTGCCTCTGAGTAGGTACAACGAAGCGTGTGCCCTCCAGCTTGTGGGAACCCGAGGTCCCAGCAGCCCTCCGCTGGCCCGCGAAGTCTCGGGCCCGGAAGACGCATGGCCTGTGCTCTGGGGCCAGCCGTCCAGCAGAGGGAATGGTGAGCAGATGGCTTAGACGCCTTCCTCTCTTAGGGCCTGGGATGGGGAACGCAGCCCTGGAGCCGGTCCGACCCGCCTTGGCCCCCTGTGATTCCCCTACCCCCCCCCCTTTCCCCGGCCTGCCCCCTTCCATTTTCCCCCGGTCGATCTAGGGCCTGGGGCCGGCACTCTGCAGCCGGGCCCGCAGCTGTACGAGGTGATGGACGCGGTGCCGGCGCGGCGCTGGAAGGAGTTCGTGCGGACCCTGGGACTTCGGGAGGCGGAGATCGAGGCTGTGGAGGCGGAGATCGGCCGCTTTCGCGACCAGCAGTACGAGATGCTCAAGCGCTGGCGCCAACAGCAGCCGGCGGGGCTGGGCGCAGTCTACGCGGCCCTGGAGCGCATGGGACTGGAAGGCTGCGCGGAAGATCTGCGCAGCCGGCTGCAGCGGGGCCCGTGACCGTGACCGTGACGGAGAAGGGACTGACGCCTTCTAGGCGCCTTGACAATCCTTCCCTCCCACCAGGCGGCCCGGGGAGGGTTAAAAAAAAAAAAGGCGGCTCAGGCCCCCGAGGTGGCGTCCGCCGGAACCCCTAAGTATGGTTACTTAAGTCTGTAGACATGTTATGTCACTTATCTCGCCCCTCTTTCGGAGCGGGTTATTCCTTCTCCCTCGCCTCCCCCTCCTCCCTCTCGGAAGCCGAGGGAGTGTCTGTGTTAGGGCAGGGGACATTAACCTCTGTCAAAGCCAGGAGGTCGGCGGCGACTTGCTATTATTAAATTGCCTTGGCAAATCCGCCTGGGTAATCGCTTTGGGGGGCGCGGGTGGGGTGCGGGTGGGGTGGATTAGTTCCTCGAGGACGCCGAAGGTGGAATGAATTGGGGTCAAGTTCCAGAGGCGGCCGGAGCTAAATGAACCCGGTGGCGGGAGGGGGGGGGGGAAGGGCACGACGAAGAAATCACCCCAAACCTCCCTCCGTCCCTTTTCCCGGGCGCTCCTTTGTCGCTGGGAAAGATGACCCTCCGATCCCTTGGTTCCCGCCCCACTGTACAAAGCCCCGCCTCCCCTAGGGAGAAACTTGGGTCGAAACTAGAAAGAAACGCAAAATGACCGAATGAACGAGACTTCTCAAGCCTGGGACAACAGGTGGATTCCTTTAATGGAGCAAAAGAAGGGGTGGGGAACGTGGGCCCCGGCTTTTCCGCTGAGGGCGCCGGAAGGAAAGTGACAAACACCATTTAGGAAAAAAACCAAGGAAAGCACAAAAGCCCCATCCCGCTCCTCTCCCTGCCCTTCCCCCAACAGTTTCCCTCGGTAAAGACCTAGGGAGGGGGCCTCGGGGTTCCGGGGAGGGCTTTGGGGGTGATATGGCAGCTGCGGAAGTCTGTACCCCCGAGGCGGCTGCAGAAGCTACGTGTCGTCAGGGAATGAGTATATAAGCGGGGCTGGGGAGTGTGGGTGTTCGGGCCCCAGGGTAGCTAATTTTCTTTCACTTTCTGGTAAACAAATGACTGAAAGCAAACTGAGAGAGGGAGGGAGGGAGGGAGGACCAAGCCCGGGGAGGGGGTGGGGGGATAGGAGGGGGAGGAAGGGAGAAATGGGCCTTGATCCCTTACTACGGATAGGGGAAAAGCTGGATGGAAGGGGAAGAATACTAATTAAAGAGCCCCACAGAGCTGCAGTTCCGCACGCCCCTTTCTTGTCCCCTCCCCCCACGTCCCAGGCCGCTCTAGGTCAGCCCTCCCGAACGTGGGGAGTAGGAGTCAGGGCGGAGGCTGTAGATCTGGCTGTACCCAGAAAAGGGACCAGGGAAAACAACCACCCACGGGGTTTGGGAGCTAGTCGTACATTTTGACGTTCGATGCTATGCAAATCATATGCAAACTAGCATGCAAATCAGCAGCGGTTGTCTCCGAGTCCTCAGCTTGGGCACTTTTTGTATGCGGACTGCGGCACAGTTTCCCCGGGACTGTGGGGCCCGGAGGTGGGGATGGAGGATGATCTAGGGAAGAAGGAGGTGGCTACACGGATACATTGTGTGATGGGGGAGGGAGTGGGGGCTGAGAGTCGGGGAGAAACTGAGGGACCAGGGCTTTAGGGGAGGGTTTGTTTCCAGAGGTAGAGCCCAGATCCCGCATCGCGCCAAGCCCTATCCGGATCCTCTCTCCCCAGTTCTCTCCCCCGCCCCAGAAGCTCTGAGGGAGGGGCTGGCGGAGTGAGTCACAGCAAAGGCTGGGGCGGGGGCGGGAGGAGGGAGGGCCCTCGCAGCACCTAATGCTTCGCAATGTCTCCTTTCTTCAGGATTATCTGTTTCTGCCAGGGCACCAGTTTGGTCTCGTCATACCCCAGTGTCCTGAGCTTCTCGGACTGCTCCTTCTCCCGTCGCTCCTCCTCCTGCCTCAGTTTCTCCTCTTCTTGTCTGATTACCAAAGAACTCAGGATGAGATAGAGTGGGGGGAGGGAGGGAGGAGAGACAGAGAGAGAGACAGAGACAGAGACAGAGACAGAGACAGAGAGAGGATGAGAGATGAATCTAAGGTACTGGGGAGGGGGAAGAAGACTACAGCAAGCACGGTTGTGGGGAGGAAGTGCTGAGAGACAGAAAGATGAGTATGGTATGTCAGTTATCCCCTTAGGAGACTAGAAGGAGAGGGGCAGCTGGGAAGGTTATGGGAGGTCAGAGAAATGGGGTATCATTTGGTTAGGGGGAGACAAATGAGGCAACAGATCAAGGTAAGAGAGGACAGAAATATGACATGTCAGGTCATAGGAGACAGAATGATAGCAGCCAGTCAGGCTATACGGAAACCAAGAAATGGGCACAACAGAAAAATATGGGGGAGAGACTCGGATAATGGCCAATGTTATTGGAGAGAGAAGATGGCAGGAAAAAATGAGCAGCAAAGATTACTAAAGGGAGAGATGTAGGGTTGCAGAGAACAGAATGGAGTATCTGAGATGCTTGGGAGAAAGAGGGGTATGAAGAACTTGGCTGAGGCGTTTCCAAGGAGAACAGGTGTCACACTCACCGTTTTTGCTCCCTAGAAGGAGAAACAAATAGAGGGTTAGGAGTGCTTCCTAGTTCTGCTCCCACTCCTTGTAGTATGCCGTCCCACACTAATTCACTTTTAAGGCCATTAATCTAGACCTCAACATTACCTCTCCTCCTCCATCTTCTTCCGAAGGATGTCCCTCCTCCAGGCAGGCATGCTGGCTAGACGGGCTTCCTCCTCCTCCTCCTGTAACACAACCAGACCAGTTCAGGGGTAGCGTATGCAGTGAGGTGGGGAGGAAGTCAGAATCCAGGGGATGATTCCTCATAATTAGGAGAGGGGGAAAAACTCTGGATCCTAGAGGTCTTAGCGACTAAAAAATCAGGAAATGAGGTCTGGGAATTGAGGATGGAAAACCCTTAGAAGGAGGAAGTAGAAAGAAAAGTAGGAGAAAATAGTTTTTAGCCTCTTCTTTTAAAAACCTTCAGGGCTAGAGATTACCATCATTTTTTTCCCTCTCTCTTTCCTCCTCCTCTCCCCACCCCCTTTGTTATACTTACTACTTCTAATCAAGACCCCAAGAAACTATGATTTTGGAGGTCTGGAAATTCCCACCATCAAGGCAGATCACAACCTGTCTATAACTCACTAAGGTCATACAGTGGCTAAGTGATATGTCCGAGGTCATAAAGCTACTAAATATCAGAAGAGGGACTTGAATCTACGTCTTCTTGGCTTTAAGTCTACCACTATATCCACTGCCTCTCAGAGTTTCTAATACTACATAAAATTATATTGGAAATGGCGATGATGACCTTGCTTTATCCCTGATTTTACTGAGAAAACTTCCAATAATCCCTGAAAATAATTTGCATCTTATACCACACTCACCTCATTTCCTAAACCATAAGCTTACACAGCTGTTCCACTCCCCCACCTCAAAGCAGGGCCAAAACAAATGGCAAGGAGTAGAACCACAGGAATGAAGGTAAAGTGACATCTTGGAGGATGGTGGAGGGGGGATGGGGAATTTCATTGGGACAGATGAAAAGATACTTATAATATGACCAGTCCTTGACTCTGGCTCTGCCTTGAGGATAAAACCTGAGGATAGTCCAAGGCAGCAGGAGTACTACCCAGGTATCCTGCTTGTCAACTGCTTTGCTGATGGGAAAGAGTGCCCTTCCTGAGAACCCTGTGGGGTTGTAGAAAGGGAGGAGCTAAAAGGCAAAGACAGTCTGGGGCCTACCCCTGGCAGGCACCTCTTCAAGGCAAAGATCTTTATTATCCTGTAACAAGGGAGAGGTAATCTGCACACATCACACTGCACACAACTCAGTTTCCCCAGTCCCAGACTCTCTGGCCGAATCAGGGCTTGGAACTTCCCCAGTTCCCAGTCTCAGGCCCTAATTGCAAAACCCTAAAGGTCCTGTCTGGTTGGCAGGAGCTACTTCTTTAGTGGTTCCAGGGCTGCAGGCCTTCCAACGAAATGATAGCTGGGGGTCCGGTCTGCACTGGACAGTGAGTCTGGGTCCTGGAAAGAGTACCTTCTTTTGGAGAGAATCATGCCTTGGAGGGGATCTATCCCAGGCTCAGTGGCTGCTCTGGGGAGCCACCTTTCTATCCCAGGCACCTCCCAGCTTCCTAAAGACACAGCTGCTAAAGATCCAACCCCATTCAGCTTTAGCCTAGCTGGGTTTCAGATTCTGGGCAAAAGGCTTCGCCCTGCCCTCACTCGTCCAGTTCCTATTTCTCTAGTTCCCGAAGTGAACGAAGTGGAGCCACGAGGGTGGAGTCCACCATTCCCAGTGGACAGCTGCCATGACTTTTCTCCCTTTCTGCTGCTCAAATGTCGAACAACTCGGCTTCCTTCTCCTTCCAGAACGAGAAGCTCCGGTCGATGTAGCGGCAGATATCCTCGTTGCTGAACTCGCCCATCTCGGCTACCAGCTGCAGAGAGTCGGCCCGATCTAGAGCCGGCGGCACCGGGCTCGTCGAGGGCTCGGCCTGGGGCAGCGGGGGCGGCAGCGGCGGGGGTGGAGGGCGGGGTACAGAGCCCTGCGCTTGGGGCTGGGGCAGAGGCTCCTCAGCGGGGGGCTCGGGGCTGTCCCCAAAGAACGCCCTCTTCAGATCCTCGAAGCCATCCTGCCAGTCCCGACGCCCAGCCTCCACTTCCTCCAGCACCACTCTGTGGAAGAGGCGGATGAGCTCCCACGGATGGCTGCCCAGCCTGTCGAACATCTCGTAGCACAGCAGGTGGCGGAACTTGCGCTCCTCCCGGCTCATGCGCATCTCCAGCAGCTGGAAATAGCCCAGCATGAAGAGGTCCAAGGTGAGGCTGTCGTAGCTGGCCGGCACTCCCCCCACGTGGGGCAGGAAGTGCTCGGGCCAGTACAGACCCTGCACCCGGCTCAGGCGGCGCAGCTGCCGGGAGGGTACCTGGCACATGAGACTCCGCCAGTGTGCCAGCAATTTGCCCACCACTTGCCGCTGTTTCATGAAGTACAGCAACCGGTGGTCGTTCCCGGGGCTTTGGTGGGCGGGCTCCTCCAGCCCCTGCTGGGGCTCGGGCTCCGGGGCCCCGGCGGCCACCACTCGGGGAAGCAGCCTGCGCAGGCGGGCCTGGGTCTGGCGCCCGGGGCCGCTGAAAGTCCACTTGCGCCAGTGCTCCAGAAAGAGGTAGACGATCCGCTCCTTCCGCATGTCAATATAGTCCTGGACGCCTCGAAGCTCGGTGGAGAGGGGTGGGCTTTGTGCTAGCTGTTCCGGCTCAAAAATCGTCACCTCGTCGCCGGGCTCCTCTGGGGGATACAGCCTGGCTAAGGGGTCTTCGGGGGATGATGGCTCCGCTGGCTCCCCCAGGAAGTGCCCAGACCCGTTGGCGGTGGAAGGACCACCCACCGGGTGCCCTCCCAGACGTGGCTGAGCCGGGCTTCCGGACACATAGTCTTCCTCCAGGATAGGCTCCCTGCTAAAGACGTCAGAGACCGTGACGCTGACGGGCAACGAGAGCTTGCGTGGGTACCAGTACTCGGCCTCCTGGCTTCGTGCTTGCGTCTCAAAATTGGCTTTGAGATTCTTGACCGAGACCCCGCACTCCAAGATCTCTCGGGCCACCTCCTCTCGGCTGCAGCTGAAGGAGTACGAGCGGCCCAGGCCCACGGAGTCTGGCCGCCAGTCCACGGGGGCCAGGGGCTGCCCCGTCTCGGCGGTCACCAGATCTGTGAGGTGGGCGGGCCGGCCGCCCAGGGTGGCCAGCAGTATGGCCATGCTCTTGAGCAGAGTGGAGATCCTGCTGCACCAGGCGGGCAGGTCGGCGGCCCGGCCCTGCATGCGGCGGGGGTTGACTGTGAAACGGTGGGTGGACACGGCAGCAGAGACGGGCAGCAGCTGCTGCAGCTCGAGTTCCAGCTGCTCCAGCTGCGCCTCGAGCTTCTGGGCCTTATGAACCACCTGGAGGTTTTCGATTTGTTGCTCGATGCGGTTGATATCTTCTTCAGTCATGAGCTCCCCAAAGGGCCCCAGCATGGCATTGTGTGTGTGGGAGAACCTCCAGCCCTCTGGTTGGTAGCAGCAGTAGCCAGCGGTCAGCTAAGACGGGGAAGAGAAGAGAGGGGAGGGGAACGCAGGTCTCCCTCTGGCCCCACTCCCGGTGGCCCGCAGGCTGCACACACTCAGCCTTTACATGTCCTGGGTGGTGTAATGGCGGGCCGGCGGGGCTGCGAGGTGGGCTGGGGCAGCAGCCAATGAAGAGGCGGCTTCGGCCAAGAAGGGCCAGGAGCAGGGTGAGAGCTCGATGCAGCCCCCTCCGGGGCACGCTGGTTGAGCAGAAGAGTGAGCCAGGCAGGATCTGGTTCGCTGCTGCTGTGGACATGGTCTCTGAGCCTGGTCGCTCATTACACCACCAAGGGAACACGTAAAAGGCATTGAAACGGGGTCCTAGACAAGGCCCTCCACTTAGCCCAGATATAGCCCCTTGTCCTGGTCTCAAGCTTGGGGCTAGCACTCACAAGACCTCAGTTGAAAGGTAATCAAGTCCCTCCCACCGATTCATCCCCAAAGGATCACCCATCCCATGCTGATCCTAGGAGTCCCTTGTATCCCCGTCCAGTGGCCTCCTGCTGTGACCCTTCCAACATAGGTGCCCCTTGACTTCCTCTAACTGGCGCCACTGCTTCTGGGAAGCTTTTGTAGTTGTATTTTTGTTTCAAATTTCCTGAATCTCTAACATTTTTCTCTAAGTGAGAGAAAGCATTTGCTCCAGAGAAAATGTGGCCTGGGAATGGCCCATGGCAAATTCCTCCTTTTCTGAACAGCAAAGGAAGAGAAATCTTGGCTGGGGCAGAGTTTCTTCACCTGGGGCCGGGCCGTTCCAGGGAGTGTATGAATGGCATGGGAGAAGATTACATTGTTATTTTCAATGACTCATAACTCAAATTGAGCATTTCTTTCAAAATTTGCAAAATTTAATCTGAAAAGGGGCCCATGGACTTTCCTGGAAGACCAAAAGAGTCCATGGCAAATAAAAAATGTAAGAACTCCTGATTTTGGCTCTCGGTCCATATTTTGGAGACTCATAGCTCTGCGTCCTGAGGATTCTCTCGGTCTGGACCTACAAGACTCTCCTCAGAAGAGGGGACAGCATAAATATCTTTTTGTCTCTTTCATTTATTAAAAACAAAAGTTTCTCTCTCTCTCTCTGTCTCTGTCTCTCTTTCTCTCTCTCTCTCTCTGTCTGTCTCTGTCTCTGTCTCTGTCTCTCTCTCTCTGTCTCTCTCTGTCTCTCTCTCTTTTGTTGTTGGAGAATAGGTCCCTGAGTATATGACTTGGATATCTGCTCAGACAATCTGTCAAAGAGTCGCCAGTTGCTGGCAGAGAGCAGGGAGGGATAAATGAAGAGAAGGGGGGAGATACCAGGCCGGTGATCAAGGGACAGGCTCTGAATTTTCCGGAGGGTCAAGAAAGAGAGTTCCCAAAGAACCCATAGACGGGAGTGATAGTGGGGAGGCAGAGTCAACCCAGTCCCAGGCCCACCTTTCGCCTCTGCTCCTCTTCCTCCTGCATCTTCATCTGCAGCTTCCGTACCATCACTTGCCTCTTCCACTCGGGAATGGGGCGTCCCTGCTCATCATGTGTGGGGATCACAGTCTCAACATCCAGCTGCAAGTTCTGGGCCACAGTCAGCGGTGGGGCCAAACTGCCATTGAGAACAGGCTGGTGGGGGTCTCCTTCTGCCTCTGGAACGGAAGTGGCTGGTGGAGTGGGGCTCCTGGCCCGGGTCAGTGATGGAGACAGGGGTGGAGCATCCGTCTGGAAAGGGAAGGCATGGTGATCGAGAACACTCCCACAGGAGGCTTCCAGAGACTGAGGCTGGAGGCATGAGACCGACGAGGGGGCTCCATGCCTTACCAGAGAAGAGGGCTGTCCACTGCCTGAGAAGACTGTGGTGAGGCCCTTGCTCTGTGGCGTTGGCTTCAAACTCTTGCCAGCTTTGATCTCTGCCAGGAGTTCAGAGTTGTCTCCCGTTGGGGACATCATATTGAAGGACTTGGTACCTGGTCCAAGAAAAAGAATGCTGTGGCATGAGAGACTCCCGGCCCAAGTCCCATCCCCCCTCCACACCGGACAGTCCTGGCTAGCCTGCTCTAGAGCGCAAGGCCAGCAAAGGCCTTCCCCATCCTGGCCAGGCAGGACCCAGCCATGAGGTGAGCCCGAGGAAGGCATGGTCCTGCTTGGCTGCGCAGCACAGCTTTTTAGCAAATACCTGAGAATCCTGGAAAATCCCTCTGGTCCCCAGAGGAGTAAAAACTCTTGGTATCCAGACTAGTCTCTCTACCAAGCAGCTTCCTCCTCCCTGAACCCTATGCTTTGCCTCCCCGCTCTCCCTCCACCTCAATTTCACTAGTCGGTCAGCCAATACTTACGCAGTGGGAGGGAGCTAGCTTTACTGGCTCCAGTGGGACAGCCCATGGATGAATGCCCCTGGAGGCTCATGATGGGGCTGTATAAGCCCAGAGGGAAAGGGACTGTGTCTGATGCAGCAGGGTGTTCACCCTGATCTGTGATCTCCCTGGCCAGTCACCTGACCTTTGTTCCCTGGTTCTCTGGCCTTAGGGAGGAGCCTCCCTGAGTATCCCAGACCCACCCCTATGCTTCATCAGCAAAGCTTGGTGATCCTTGAACTAAATTGTCTTGGCCCAGGGCCCTGGGAACCCAGGACCTCACTGGACTCAAGTGCCCCAGCATCTGGCACCCCCACTCCTTGTTAAACACACACACACACACACACACACACACACACACACACACACACACTTCAGCTTCCAACCCAGCCCTGATAAAAGACTCAAATTCTCTGGGGAGTTGGTCCAGAAGAGTGGTTCTTCATGAAACAGAGGGATGAGGATGTACGGAGTTGAGGTGGGGGGTTTGGGCAAGGAAGGTTGGTGTTGTGGTTCTGTGTGATAACATGCAAAGTCTCAGTGTCAAGTTTGCATTTCCTGGATTGTATCTGGTGAGGTTGGGGGTAGGGGGTGGGGGAGAAAATCAAGGGGTGGTCTGGGGGAAGGGATTTGAATCCAGTCAGGAGCAAATCATTCTCCCCTCTTCTTGGTCTGAGGGATGGTATATTTAAGCAGTTCCAGGAAGGGCCACTGGAGAGGAAGAAGGAAAGGAAAGGTGGAGAGGAGGGGCACAAATGGAAATTATTTTCATAGGCAAAACAGACAGGAATGTTCGGGTGGAGGAAACAAATCCACTTATTCTATGGCATATTCTTTTCCTCCTGGCATAACAGGGAGGGCTTCCCCTCAGCACCCAGCACCAGCTGTCAGAACAACACTCAGTCATCCCTCAGTTCATCTTTTGCTCTATTTATACTATCCCAAGTCCAAGGTCTCTTTTCTACTGTTGGTGTTTCCCCTGATCCTCCCTCCCCCATTGCACCTCAAGCAAAGGCAGATTAGAAAGCAGGCCTGTTACTTACTCTTTCTGCACCTCAAAGCTCTCACTTCTAGAAGAGGGAGAGAGAGAGAGAGAGAGAGAGAGAGAGAGAGAGAGAGAGAGCGCAACAGAACAGTTAGGAGAAGTATGGAGGAGGCAAAGAGCCTGGAGACAGCAGAGAAAAAGCAAGTGGGATGTTGGATTGTGGGTAAGACCACAGGTAGGGAACAGAAGAGGAGTGGACAAGGAGGAAGTAGGGAAAGGGAAGAGAAGGGAGGCTAAGATTATCCCTAAATACCCAAGCTGGGTGAGGTGACTAAGCTAAGAGGGCTTCCCATATTTTCTTCCTAGCCCTAAGCCTGGAAATATGGTTTAGGTAGCTCCAGTCTGAGTGAAGAGGGGCATCTATCTCCATTACTATCACACACAGTGCCAGTAATAGCCAGAGAGAGGAGAGTTCTTTGGATCTGATGCCTGAGCTGCATCTTAGGGAACAATCATCTGTTTATTGCTGGAAGGGATCTTGAGTCCACTGAGTTCAATCTCTGCATTTACCTGACGTAGAAGTGAGATCCAGTTACTTGCCCAGAATTCAGCAGCTTGTGTCTGAGGCAGTATTTGAACCTAGGTCTTCCTACTTTGAAGTTCAGTGTTCTATTCTCTTTTTCATTGTGGGGGCTGAATGCTAACATGGGGGTCTTTCATAGGATTTAGACAGCTTTCTTGGGTCATAGATCTAATAGCCCAGCCACCCTTGGCCTGAATCGCTGAGCCTGCCTGAATTTGCCCCAAGCTACATCAGTATAAACTCTAAGATGCTGAAATGAGGGGAAAAAAATCATGCTGTAGGCATAGAGAGATAAGACAATTCTAATTACCTTTTGGGGTATGGCTAGGATTCTCTCAGGGCCTTTGGAGGACAGACATCAAAGGTGTGTTAGGAAACAGGAGATTCAGACAGAGTCCAGGACTTCCTAACCCAAACCGATACTCTACACTGGGGGAAATAGTTCAACTTCCTCCTGGAGACTTGTGAGCCCTCTGTAGTTTCAGGGGCTCCAGGAGGGGACTGAGAATAGGAGCCAAGGTGAAGGAGGAGGGCAAGAATAGAAGTGGGACACTGAATGAAAGCATTAAAAAAAAAGTTTGCAAGTGCAAGAAATGAGGACCTTCAGAAACAGAAAGTTTGGAGGAAATAGAATGTAAACTTCCGGAAGGCAGGATTGCACCACGTGTCCTTCACCACGAAGGATTGCCTTCGTGTTCTCAGAACCTAGCATAGTCTGACCTGTTGAATGAATGGTTAGTCGGATAGACGAATACATGTATATGTGGATGGATCAGTAGCTGGTGAGCAGATCAGAAAAGGGACCTACACGCTACAGTCATGGATGTTCTGTGTGTCAGCTGCTCACAGCCCCAGTTTTAAATCGAGGCTAGCTCCCTACAGTCACTGAACAAGATTGGAGGCCTTTGGTGAACGAGTGGGCTCTCCACACCATTCCTCTGTTTTGTATCCAGGTTCCCCAGCCATGATTTCGGAACTTGTGGAGCCCCAAATCCTGGGAGGGAAGGGGGAAATATAAGCCTCCCCCATACAGTGTTGGGGTTTTTCTTTTAAATTAGTTTGAATTAGCCATAATATCTCTGACCTTTCTTCTTTCAAGGGACACTCCTGAATTGACTGAATTCTTATCCAAGAGGAAAAGATGACTAATTAGATCCTTCTTCTTCCCTCCACCCCAACACAATAGAATAAAAACCTGTGTGGTACTTAAGATCTATTAACTACTTTGGCCCTTCCTACCCGTCTCACAGACTTGCATGTGTGACTTGATGAGGTAGTTATATTCCTATAGTATATTTCCATACTACAGGAGTATAGTAGAATATAGTCCTATATGCCCTTCTCAAGTATAGAATATATACCACAAGTATATACTCTACTATATAACTTGGTAGATGAGGAAACTGAGGTTTAGAGGGGTCAGATGATCTTCCCAGCTGAGCAACTGTGGAGTTGGAAAGGGAACCCAGAAGAGATCTGACCAACTGCAAAGCTCGGCCCTCCTACTTCTACTCCTTGTGCCCTGATAGGGGTCCCTTACCAAGGTCCTTTCCTCCTTTCCAGGGGGTTTACAATTAGACAGGGAGACGGGGTTGGCGGCTGGGGTCCTTTCCCTCCGCACCCTCCCCTCCCTCCCCAGCAGAGCATCAATCTGTACCAGCACAAAAACTGCCATCATGCTTTGCAGTCTCTCTTCTTCCCGTCTCATCACCCCACCCCCTTGGGTCTCCCGGGGAGGCTTCCCGTCGAACAGGGTCCTGGTGCTGGGCTGGGACCTCTGCCACCCTTTCTTTCTCCCTCCCCCGGCTTCCCGAACTCACTGCTCGTGGAAGAGGAGGAGCGGCGCTGGCTGCAAATGGGCCCGGACCCTTCGATGGGCAGAGGTGGCGGTGGAGGCGGTGTAGTCAGGGCTTCGGGCAAGGGCGGGGGCGGGGGCGGGGGCGGGAGGTCCCTTGACACCCGGTGGTCTGCGACACTGCCGTTGTGCACGTGGCTACCAGAGAGGAGAGCGGCCTGGGGGCATAAGGAAAAGAGAGGGTGAGTGAGCGCTGGGGTGTCTGGAGCTGGGCCGGGGACAGCTCGGGGTCCTGCCCCCGGGCACGTGGGGGCTGGGGGGCGGGTGGAGGGGAGGCTCTCTGGATCGGGTGAGACGGGACGGGGCGAGACTGGGCTGGGCTGCGAGGCTCTCACCTCCTCGCTATGGGCCATCCCCAGACTGGCTGCCAAGGGCTCCCCGGGGCCGTAGCCGAGCTGGCGGTAATAGTCCCCGGTGCTGGGCTGTTTGCCAAAGCTGCGGGACTTCCGGCCCGAGTCCACCCGCCGCAGCCCGTCGTGGCCGTCGCGGGAGCTCAGCTGCGAGGGAGGGAGGAGCGCCGAGCGTGGGCTGCTGGTCCGCCCGGCGGGGAGACAGCACCCTCCACCCCTGACGGCGAAGGTTCGGCTTCTGTCTAACCCACCGCCTCAGTGGAACCAGCTCAAAGCCCGCCCTGGGCCAGCCAGAGTTGGGGGTATCTGTGGCCGCGCCCCCCGGGCGGCCCGGGGGAGGGGAAGCAGATGCGGACGGGGAGTGCAGGGGAGGGACAGGGCTCCCCTCTGCTCACACACGGCAAGGGTGACTGGCCAGGCCCGGTCTTGAGGTGAAGGAGTCAGCAGGGCTGCTGCCAGACGACTGGGCTAGCCCCTTAAAGGCACAGGAGATCGTCGGGAAGGTTGGCCGGGGCAGGGGGAAGGATTCTCAGGCGCCTCCGCCGGGCCCTGCCAAGGCCTCTGGGTTGCTAAAATCCAGCTTCCTCGACGGCTCGGACAGGCCCCAGAGATCCCAGCTGCCTAGGGCCGGGCCGGGCCGGTTCTCGATCTGCGGCCTGCGCCCAGAGCCCCGTGCCCTTCCCAAGGTACGCGGCCCTTAGTTCCCGAAGAGCCCGGGGCAGCGGCTGCCCTACCTGCGACTGTACCCGGTGACGCCCCGCTCTGCACCTGCTAGTGGGGGCGGCGCGGACCCGACACCTGCGCCACCCGATCTGTCCTCTCAAGTTACAACCCAGGCCAACGGCCTGCTCGCCTATCCGCTCCTGGGTCCTGACAGCACCCCACCAATCCCGGGCTACTGGGCTCCGCCCCCCTTCCCCTTAACCCCCCAAGTGGGGCTGCTACCTAGAGAGCTGGGCCACGCCCCGTCAGAGCGGTCTCCTCCGACCCCCTTCCCCCACCCCGAGCCTGACAGATGTTTGCCTTTCCCCTAAGTTGGGGACCCGCCTCCCCTGAGCCCTTCTACACCTACTCTTACTAAGAGGCCCCCTACTACGCTGACTTGCGATCCTAACTCAAGGTAAGTCGCAGAGGACTCTGGGACCCTTCTGACAGGTTTGATGCTTTTCACCTTTTGCAAAATTTCAATCCGCCAGCTCCCCAAGAGGGCCCTGGCGGACTAAGGCAGAGGACCCAGGTTTCTCGAGCTCTCCCCGCCCCGTCCCTGTCCCAGTCCTCTTCGACCCCTTCGCATCTGGAAACCCATAGCTGTAAGTGACACCGGCGCCTGCGCCTCATCCTCGGGTTTCAAGGCTCGGGTGACAGCCTCAGGTAGCGCCCGCCCCGTGGTTCGTGACTCCGGGAGGAGGCCAGTCCCGGCTTGGGATCGCGAGAAGTCAGGAAAAGGGAGAAGGGAGAAAGGACAGAACCCCCTGCCCCAGCCGCTGTCCCAGGACCAGCCGTCTGGGTTTACCGCTTTCTGCCTCACCTCCCCACCCCCAGCTCCCATCCGGGGCTCTGCCGACGGGTTCACGTTGCAGGAAACGCGACACCCGTGGATTTATTTTCTGGGCCATCCTGCCCCATCCTTGCCTCAGTCCCCTGGCCCCCTCCCCCCCCCCCCACCCCTTCCCACCCAACTGCTCTCTCGGGAGGCGGAGCCGGCCATCTGCCCCGCCCAGTTCGGGCCTGAGGCCCCACGCCCACCCTAACCGCTTCCTAGCCTCCCTCCCTCTGGAAACAAAGAAGGAGGCGGAGGCTGGGATAACCCGGCCCGATCCCACAAAGGACACTTTGTTGGGACTCCCCGCTGCCAGGCACGCACACACGCACACACACACACACACACACTCTTCTCAGACGGGGAGAGTCGGATGGACCCACGTGCACACACAAATACACAACCCCAGGGCCGGGCCCGGAAGTGCCGCCGCGCCCCCACAGCGGGCGGACTCCCGGGCAGACACACCCGGACCAGCTTTCCCTCCCAAGGGAAATCCCCAAGGCCCGCTAGGCAGGGATACCCAGGCCGCAAGGCTTGCAATCAAGGCCCCAGAGGGCAAGCAGACCGCTATTGCATGCTCCTCACCCCTCCTGCCGAGGATGGGGGCCGAGCAATTATTCTGCATCCCTGTCTGCCTGGATGAGATGAGACCACCCTCCCCTTCTGGAATCCCTCTGCTCTTTCCTCTCTGCCTCAGTAGGTGCTGAATCTTCCTGTACACCCAAGCTTATGTTACAGAGTGCATCCAGGCACAGACTTACAGCCCTCGCTAGGGACAGATGGCACCTTTCTATAGCCCCACCCCTACCTGTACTCCTAGAACCCAGTATCTTTTACTGCGAATTTCTAACCCTACTTCAAGGGCAGAACGAGTCCCTGGCCCTGCCTCTGCCCTGAAACCCCAAGAACAGAAGTCAGGATTGCTTCTCTCCCTTTTGGGGCTCACCCATTCCCTCTCCTCACTTGTTGCCAAGGTTGGAGCTCTGTCTAGGGTTCCTATTCTCCCCGACATTTACTCAACACTTACCCTTCCTTTTTATCACTCTCACAACCCTCATTTTTTATTTTCCCGAGTTGGTACTGGAAAGCCCTGAGATCTGCAGATCCCTAATGAATTCTGCTGCACTATCTGGGAAATAGAACTGTCCCATCTCCCATAATCCCTATGGGATCTTTGTTCTCCAGGGGTTCACTGTAACCTGATTTTCCCCTTCACACAGATGTTGGGGAGTGGGATGCACAATGAGATCTTTCCCCTACACAGATCCTTTAAAGAGGTACTCTATGTAGCTTTCCCCATCCAGAACTTAACCCTTCCTCTCCAGAGCTTAACACACCCCAGTCCCCCTTTCCTCCCCTCCCCCCATCACTCCTGCTTCTTCTCATTGCCTCCTAATGGAGCAAGCAGGCATTTAAAACACTTTCCTTGGACGGTTGGATGGCTCCTAATACAGCCAGGCCTCAGTTTAGGAAAGTATTTTTTTCTCTTTCCCCACGGCCACCCTCTTGGTCCTGCCCTACCCAGGGTCTGTGGGTTGGAGGTTGGTTAGGATGCTCTGGGATATGGGAGCAGAGCAAGCCAGGAATGATCCCATCTCCATTACCTCCCTCTTCAGGGCTTCTCTCTCCACATGCCGAAGTTTACTCTTGGCCTGAACGTAGATATCAGCTGTGTGCTGCCCACTGGGGGGCTTGGGAGCAGGATAGGCAGGAGGGGGTGGGGGCATCTGAGTGCCAGGGGGAGGAGGCGGTGGAGGAAAGCTTGGTGGGGGTGGTGGGGTACTGGGACCTCCCCTCTTCCTGCAGTGAAGGCCCATCTCAGGATTCAGCATGTCCATGTAGGTCTGCATGTCTGTGACAGTTGAGTTTCGAAGCCCTGCCAGGAAGAAATGGAAGAAAGCAGGGTACTGTTGGGAGACCAGTGGACTCCAGGGGTGGGGTGAATATGCCCTGTCTACACTATGCCCCAAATAAGTTTCGGATCCATTGAAGCCCTTCTTGGCTCATGTTTTCAGAGTCAGCTTTGGGGGATTAGTTATAATTCCTGAGCCTGAGGAAAAATCCATATTCTTTGTGTGGCAACTCTTAAGCTTAGTCTACTCAGTCCCTACACCTTCATCTTCAACTGGCACTAGGGAACATTTTAGAGTTTGCCAGTTGGTCAATGAAAGCCACAGAAGAAATTTAAAGACCTACTTTATAAAACCACTTGCAGTGAAGACCCTGTCCCCGCCCTGGCTATCTTTTCTACATTTAGCCAGTGGACACATCCTCAGTTTGGCCTTGTTTTCTACTGGATGAAGAGCCTCAGTCCCAGGATCTTGAAGCATGGCAGTAACTAGCTCAGTAAAATATAGTTAGTTAGACCTGAGCACCTCAGTAAGCAAGTTGGGAATGGGATAAGTTCACAGATCTCTTGCTTTTAATCATCTTCTTATGGTGCTGATCAGGCTTCCTATGGCACCACTCATGTGTCCATGAGTCTTGGGATCCTCCCATCTCTCTCCAGACTATGAGTGAGAGAGGAGGATCCTCAGAGGCTCAGGAGCTAGCTAGAATAAGCCCAAGCTCTAGGAATCCTAGAACAAAGCAGTCCTGGGCAGTTCTAACATGTTGGGAAATGGGGTACATGGGGAGGTTGAGGTAAAGTTGGATAAGATTAGCGATCTGCCCCAGAAAAAAGATCTAAATCATTACGGACAGAGCCTCTATCCCCATGTCACTCGCTTTGTCTGATTCCCAGTGATGCTGGGCCCAGCAGTGATCAGCATGAGAGAGTCTCTTTCGGGGAGCAAGGGGAACAACTTCCAAAAACCTGCTGCAATCCAGGAAGCTTCCCTAACTGGAAAGAACTGAAGACTTCTCATTTGAGAGTCCTGTGTCCAGAGACTTGTTTGTCTTGTTTTCTCAAAGAGGTCCATGACATCAAGGGAGGTAATGTCAAGTAAATTGGATTTAAGTGAGGGAGGGCCAGACAAGTTTCCCTCCAGAGTCATCTGGGTCCAATGGCCAGATGTAGACCAGGAAGACTGGAGTTGGTCTTGGATGCACTGGGAAACCTAGGCCTTTTTAAGTCAAGGTCTGAGACCCATTCAGTGATTAAGACTAGGTAAGAAATGAGGCAGAGAATGATCTCTTTTACTCAGTTTAAAAAAATCAGTCAAGGAGGGAAGGCCCCTCAAGTTCTAGCCAAACTGAGGATGTGTCCACTGGCTAAATGTAGAAAAGATAGCCAGGGCGGGGACAGGGTCTTCACTGCGAGTGGCTTTATAAAGTAGGTCTTTACATTTCTTCGGTGGCTTTCATTGCCCAACTGGCAAACTCTAAAATGTTCCCTAGTGCCAGGTGAAGATGAAGGTATAGGGATTGGGTAGACTAACCCTATGCCCAGAAATTTAAGAAGGGGATAAAAAGCCCACGGCCAGAGGTGTGGGAACCAAAGAAACCAAACCTTGCTCAGAGCTACTTCAGAGACTCAAGAATATGGTTGGACATCCCTGTGGGAGGGAGTATGTGCAATTCTATAGAGGAGATGTGTGACCATGTGCATTACATGTATATGTGTAGGTTAATCTGTGCATTTTCATGAACTAACTAGGGCTTCTAGGTCAATCTTCACACATAGTGTTGAGAATTTAGGAAATCCCTCAGCAGGAGGGTTCCTAGACTGGGATAGGAACCAACTTAATCCTGAGTAATCCCTAGTCATGGCTGAAATACAGGTGATTACTATCTCAAACTAGGAGAGGTGAGGAAAAGTGAACTGGGAAATTCAGACCCCTGTTCTGGACCTCAGGCATTCCCTGCCATCTCTCCCCCACTTTCTGTCCACACTGAGCCTTGACAGAGCTGGGAGACTCTAGGGACTTCAGGGACAGAAACACAACCATGCCATCTACTAAGCCATGGCCCCTCAGTGGGGATGAACAGCCCAGCAGCCCAGCAGCCCAGCTCATTATACTTCATTCCTTTCTCTGTCTCCATTTCCCAGGTACTCACTAGGCCCTGGGCCACCCAAGTGGCCTCGGGTGCTGGATCGGCTGGAGGGACAGGAGTCGTAGTTGGAGAGAGTGCTGGTGGGAGAGCAGAGGTCGAAGTGTGGGGCTGGAGCCGACATGGTGGTATTGGGAGAAGACATGCCCGAGTCTGGCTGCTTGCCCTCTGGCTCTCCAGATGGGTCCCGAGATAGGGCTCGGTGTTCCACGCTCTGGGGGAAAAAAAGATAGGGTGTGACAGCCAGTCTGTCTTCTAGCTCTTTGTTGTGACCCAGGAGTGCCTGAATCTTAGAGCTGGAGGGATTTTAGAGCCCATGGAGCCCATTCCATATCTGACCAAGAAGCTGCTTGATAACATACCCGAACAAGGAGATTATCTAATCTACACTTGTATCATCTGCAATGATAGGGAGCTCCCTACCTTTCTCTCCAGGCAGCCCATTCCAGTTTTGAATAGCTCTGGTTGTTAGGGTATTTCTAGTACCCATTAGACCAGGCCAGAGAGATAAAGGTCCTGAGATTGGAGCTATTCCTGCCTCCTCACTCCCAGGAAAGGCTCAGACGCCAAGATCCCCCAAGGCCCATCCTTCAGGTTCCCAGAGAGACTATTGCTGTGTCCAGACATGCCTCAGTTCTGTTGTTGGTGAAGATCCTGAATCTGGGACCTCATCTGGGAGCGTCGATCTGTATCGGGTCACCAGAGAACTCTGCTGAACCTTTCCTTGGACCCCTGAACTTCAGGGTCTCTGGGAGGTGGAGCCACAACATTTCAGAATTATTAAGGAACCCCAGCAACCGAACCCTACCTGAAATGGCGGTCAACCAGATTGCTTAAAGACCTCTGATGAGCAAGAATCCATCAGCTCTTGAAGTAACCCTTTTAAGTTATGATGATCTCTAATTTGGGTGGCTCCAACCTTAGGACCTGAATCTGCTTGGCGTCAGGGAATTCTCTAGTTCAAACCTGGCCTCAGACATCTGCCAGCTATGTGATCCTGGACAAGATTGGAATCTTCCCCACTTTCCTCAATTGTAAAATGGGGATAATAATAGAATTTACCTCGCAAGATTGTTTTGAGGATTAGAGATGTGCTTAGCACAGTGCCTGGCACATAGTAAGCACTTAAAATGCTTATTCCCTTCCCTCCCTTCCTCTGTAATGGTTAGGAAGTTTCTTTGTTTTTTCTAGACATCAAGCCTAAATTTTCCTCTTTGTAACTTCCTCCCAGGGAAGTCCTAGCCAAAGAGAAGGAATTTTATCTCTTGTCTAGGAGATAATCTGTCAACTAATTGGACACAGTTATCATGGTCTCCTCTGAGTCTTCTCTTCTTTAGGCTAATAATCCTAATTCCTTCAACCAATTCTCATGAAGTAATAGTGTGATATCGCAGGATACTCAACTAACTATGTGATTGTGAGCAAGTCATTTGCCCTCTTGGGACTACAATTTCCTCTTTAAAATGAAGGAATATGGACAGATGATTTCTGAGGTATCTTCTCTTGAATTCTAACAGTATTCATAGAGTTGGGGCTTACACTTAGTCACCCCAAGTGACCAAAGCCAAATGATGTAGCCTTCCCATGCCAGTACTTGGATCCTGGGAAGAAACACTGGTGATGGCAGCAGGATAGAGTTCTGCATTTGCCCAGTTCCTTGATCTCTCACCAGAAAGGGGCCATTTTCCCAGGCCCCTGGTGCCTATGTCTAGCCAGAAACAGGAGGGAAGCTGACTAGATCCTCCAGATTACTCCCCACAGAATTATAGAATGTGCATAGGAGAGGACCTCCAGGTCTCTCTAGTCCAGTCCCTTCCTGTACAAATCCTCTTCACAATATCTGAAAACAGATGATGTCTAGTGCTTCATCATCCCCTCTCTCCCTTTGGAGGCATCACTTTCCCCCCTTTTGGGCAGCTCTGATTGTTAGGAGGTTTTCCCAGTATCAAGCACAAATATGTTTCATTGTTACTTCTACTCATTGCTCTTAAGTTTGGCCCAAGGAAAATGAATCCAAATGCTGCATCTGAGAACGAGCCATTTACACAGGGAGGCTCCCTCCCTTTGCCCCACTGTCTGAGATGTGGACCTAACATCTGCCTTCTCTGAGGATGACACCTTTGAATGGATGTTGGGAACCAAAGAACACACTGTATTTATTCCCAGAGGTCATTGGAGACGTGATCGGTTGACTCCAGGCTGAGTAGCCGTTCTAATGTTTGAGTGGCTATCTTCCTTATATTCTGCCAGGAAATGTAATTTCTCCTCTGCTCTCCTTGGCTCACTTAGGACTACGACTGGCCTTTGGCTAGGAGCTCCCGGAGATCAAGAATGGCTTAGTGCCAGCTGGTAAGGAAGATGGTAAGGTCACATCTGCTACATCCCCCACTCTTGCAGTCCTCCCTGGACGCCCTCCCCCAATAGCTCCAGGAATACCCAGATCCCTGTTCTAATCCTGTGCCCTCTATGTCTAGGCTCCCTCCTCGGGGCCCGGGACTTGCTGCGAGACTGGGGGGACACTGCTTACATTACCCATGCTGCTCTCCGGATTGCTGGTCCCTGGCCCGCCGGGTGGCCCTTAGCTAGCTCAGAGAGGAGAAGGATGTCTTCTCTGCCTTGGTACCTCTGCAGCCCCATGCCCCCACCCTTCCTGCAGCTAAGTGTCACAGGTCCTTGGGGAGAGCCCGCCGCCCGCCCCGCCCAGCACTGGGTTCCAGGTAACGGCCCAGCTGCTGCTTGCTTATTGGACTCCATAATGAGGGACTCGATGAGTATTTTCCTTTTCTGGGGCAGCAGTCCTTGGTGACTTTCAGTTTGTCACTGCCACAGCTGGGGCCAAGCAGGGCGATACCTGGAGCGGGCTGAGAGCGAGGATGGGAGGGGAGAACTGGGGCTCAGCTCTTCCCACCGCTAGCTTCACGACCCAACCGAAGAGGAATGGGGAGGGGACCCTGGGCTTGAAACGACCTCTCTCCCAACTGGCCTCATTAAACATAGGGGGCAATGGTTGGGGAGAGGGCAAGATAAGGAAGGAACCTGTGTGGAAAGGACCTTGATGGTGAGACCAAGGATCTGAGTTCAAATGTCAGCTCTACTACTAACTGAGAACTGTTAACTCATTGTGTGAGCTTCCTCTTGCACTTCTGTGTCAGTGGGCCCCTTGACAACCCATGGACCTCTCCTCAGAGTGACATTAGGGTCACAAAATGAAAAGATGTCATTTCCCCCTCTCTCGTTCATGGTCCTGAAATCATGGACCCCAGGACTAAACGATCTAGCTCTTTGTTCGACTCTCTCTCCTGTGCCTCTGAGGGAGGGCAGACGCTCCCAACCCTACCCATTCCCAGAGCTGGCAGGCTCCCAGGGGCAGGGCTTGGTCGTACCATGTTTTCCACACTTCGAAGGTAGCGGGTACAATGGCTGTGGCCGTTGTAGTCCGAGAGGTCGGCGGCTGTGTAACCATCCCGATCCCGGATGTCCAGCTCTGCCCCATTCACTACTAGGATCTGGCAGCACTGGGGGGAGAACGAGAGGGGCAGTGAGGAGGGGAACCACTGGGCCAGTTGAGCTCAGACCGTTGCTTGATGCAACAGGGCCAAAAAAATGTGTGGATGCGTGCTTAGAGTTGGGTGGGGAGGGACCTTACGGTTTTTTTCTTCCCTAAACATCAGTTCTCACACTTTTAGATAGGGTGTGTCCCCCACCATTGGCCAAGGGGGGACTTGGGTACACTGGACCTGGAATTATAAAAATCTGGGCTTCTGGATGCTGCTTCTGACATGGCGGTGTGGGGAGGAAGGGTTCAGGAGAGGCGTGCTGATCCCAAGTCCAGCTCTGTCAGAGACTGGACCCAAAGGGAGTAGGGAGAGGGGAGGGCCTGGATTTGGACGGAGAGGAAGAAGAGGGGGAGATTGGATTGTGTGCCCATCATCACCCCATCCCAGCGTGAGCCCCCTGATGGCTGGCTCTCTCTGGCCCGGCCTGACCTCCAGCTCCCCGTTCTCAGCAGCATCGTGCAGGGGGGTCCCACCCCACAAGTCAGTGGTTATCTCCCCGCCATGCAGCAGCAGCCAGCTGAGCACCTTGGCGTGGCCCCGGCTGGCAGCAAAGTGCATGGCGGTGGCCCCGTCACCATCTTGCTCTGAAAGGCTGATGTCGGTGCAGCTCACCTGGCGTGAAAAGCAAAGGGAGGGTCATGGGGCCAGCCCCTTTTCCCCCCTCCCTCCTTCTTTCTCCCTCATCCCCTGCAGCTTCTGCCACTTACCAGCCACACGATGATGGGGCTGTGGCCCATCTGGGCAGCAGCGTGAAGAGGGGTCATGCCATCACTGGCACGCGTGTGGGGGTCAGCCTCACACTCTTGCACCAGGTACTGCGTCACCTCCAGGTGGCCCTCCTGGCAGGCCAGGTAGAGGGGCGTGGCACCGTTCTTGGTTTGGGCACTTATCCCCCTGGGTACAGAGAAAAGGCACACGGATGCAGCGGCCCTCAGACACAGACATCCCGCCCTGCCCTCCTCTGCCCTTCCAGACACCTGTCTGCCTTCCTCTTGCCTCCATTGGCCCTAGCACCCTCAAGTGAGGGCTAGTGTCACCTGCCGCCCAGTCCACTCACACATGGGGCCCTCAGAGGGTCAGACCTCTGTACAGAAATCCTTCCCTGGTGCCCGCCTTAGGGGCAGGAGCTTTTGAAATATGCAAAATTAAATTACAGAACAGGGCATGGGTCCTTGTGTCAGCTTCCTCTTGGCAAGGTCCAGGCTTAAAAGGTAATAGGTAGGGGCAACTGGGTAGTGCAGTGGATGGTGCTGGCCCTGAAGTCAGGAGGACCTGAGTTCAAATCTGGTCTCAGTTACTTAACACTTCCTGGCTGTATGACCCTAGGCAAGTCATTTAGCCCCAGTTTCCTGGGGGGAGGGGGGGGAAAGGTAATAGGCAGACAACAGATGTAAAATTCACTGATCCCTCACCTTTATCTCCTGGTCTTTCTGGCTTCTTGCAAGACTCAGCTTAGTATCCTCCCCTTCTATGTACTTTGTATATGCAATATCTTCTATGTGCCCAGTCATTTATATGTTGTTTATCCTATCAGAATGGGAGCTCTTTGGCGTCCAGGATTGATTTTGCCTTTCTTTACAGTCCCAGCATTTAGAACAGTGTCTGGCACATGGTAAATACTTAGTAAATGATTGTTCACACACTCACTCTCCTGCTTCCCATCTCTTTGGAATACACAGTGTTAAAAGACAGTCGAATTCAGCTCAAAGACAATGGTGAGCCTTGGCTCCAGAGGACAGAAGATTAAAACAAAGGGGTTTTTGTTATTAAATCTTGTTATCAAATAAGATTTTGTTGATATTTTACTTCTTGTTTTTTCTTTGAATCATAAGCGTTATTGAGGTTAGGTTGGGGGTTATTGGGAAATGTTCCTGATAAGAAAAAAGCAACAATAAATCAGAGAGACCAGGGCGGTGGGGGAGGGGGGGAGGGAAAGAGACAGAGGGAGGAAGAGAGAGAGAAGAAGGGAGAAGGAGAGGGAGAGAGAGAGGAAAGGAGGGAGGGAGGGAAGGAAAGGACAGAGGGAGGGAGAGAAAGAGAGACACAGAGAGAGAGAGACGGGGGAGGGGGAGAGTTGAGAGTTACTAAGAAATGTTCTTGATATCAAAGAAGCAACAATAAATCAGAGACAAACAAACACGCATACACACACAGACAGAGAGAGGACAGAGGCAGAGACAGAGACAGAGATAGGAACAGGAACAGGGACAGAGAGACAGAAGGGAGAGACATTTGAATTCTACTTCTCATACTAGCAGTTTTCTCAAATGTAAAAAAAACTCAAGTAGGGTTAATAGCAAGGAACTATTTATCTAATAAAGTTATGGAGAGAATCAATTGAAATAATCTATGGAAAGTGCTTTACCACCCTTAAAATGCAGTATTATTTTTTATGATGTCACATTCTACCTGCTCTCTCACTGAATGCAAGCTCGCCAAGGGCAGGAATATTTTTAATATTTTCCTGCCGAAAGACTTAGCACGATGCCCTTAATAGATGTATGGTGAAAGAAGGATTCGAGTTTGTCATGGAATTAGGAGTGGAAAGGAACTCTAGCTCCATGCCCCATTTTTTCTCTTGGTCTCACAACTAAGATGGAAACTCCTCTTAGGAGGCACTGACCCAGGAAATGATTTCCCTGTTCTTTGTCAACTAAAATGGGTTACAGATTCTTTTGTTGACACTAGGAACCCAGTGTTCCTTTCCTATTCCTGTTTTTTCCCCCCTGGCTTCTCTGTTTCCCAGATCACCAAGCCCCCTGGCTCCCAGATTTCTTATTTGAGGAGAGGCAACCAAGTACCAAAGGGACCAAGACTCTTGGTACTTCTTTTCAGTGGAGGGTAGGGAACTGAGGATGTGAGAAATTGCTCTCTACATCCTTTGGGAGTGTAAAGGTGATATTCAGCTCTTGGAAGAGGACATATGTAACTGGAAGGCCATAAGAGCCATGTTGCTCTATTTCTGCCTGGGGAGGGCAAACCCCTGCTCATCTGCAACCCTTCCCTATCTTCCCCCCTCCCACCCCTTCACTCCACTCAAAGCTTAGCAACTTGCCCACTTAATCCTATTTCCTGGGCTATTTTGGGCTCCTGCAATTTCACTGCTTTAAAAATTAAGCAGATTAAGAGTCTGATGGGTACACAGACATGAACCTTTCTCCTGAAACAAGGATGGGCAGAGCTCTATGTTGGGATTAATGGTGTTTTGTCCTTGGGGATTTATGGATCAATACTTGTATTACATCATTAAGTAGAAAATAACTGAATTTGAGTTCTTGTTAGCAATCAAGAATAATTGGCTAGTGTAGAAAGTTACTCCTTTATCTCAGAAAGATACATTTTTCTTCCTTGACTACAATGTATTCTTTCCCTCCATGGTCTTGGCAGTATTATTTCATTAAATAGAAAACAACTGAATCTGAGTCCTTGTTAGCAATCAAGAATAATTGGGTAGTATAGAAAGTTACTCTCTTATCCCAGAAAGATACATTTTTCTTCCCTGACTACAATGTATTCTTTTCCCCCATGGTCTTGGCAGTATTACTTCATTAAGTAGAAAATAACTGAATTTGAGTCCTTGTTAGCAATCAAGAATAATTGGCTAGTGTAGAAAGTTACTCCTTTATCCCAGAAAGATACATATTTCTTCCTTGACTACAATGTATTCTTTCCCTCCATGGTCTTGGCAGTATTATTTCATTAAATAGAAAACAACTGAATTTGAGTCCTTGTTAGCAATCAAGAATAATTGGTTAGTGTAGAAAGTTACTCCCTTATCTCAGAAAGATACATTTTTCTTCCCTGACTACAATGTATTCTTTCCCTCCGTGGTCTTGGCAGTATTTCAGGGATTCCACTATGGGCCCAAGAGGAATAAGTTTCTTAAGGGGAGTGTCTCTATCCACAAAACTTGAATTCTGGAGTCTTTCCCTTCTGTCCCATTGGTCTAGATTCTAGAATCATTTAGCGTATATATTGTAGACTAGATTCTTGAATCTAGAACTAGCTGATGCTGCATCATGGCTGCAAGAAACTACCAGAGAAACAGAGCCTCCCATCAAGCTCCCAGCACTCTCCAGAGTCTTCAAGGGGCCTGGGGAATTTTGCTGTAGGTCACAGAAATGGTCTCAGGGCTGAGAAAAAGAGGCAATTCCCCTTGAGATCAGCCATGTTCACCATAAAAGGGGGGAGTCAGGAGCTGAACTGGGAGGAGGGAGTGATGTCCAAGAGGACCTTGAAGCTCTGCCTGCCTCCTGGGTTAAGGATCCTGAGTAGAAGAAATCTCACTTTTCCAGGCTTTTTAAGTGGAAAGGGAGCTCCTTGCGGGGCTTACTTCAGAATGGGAAGATCTTGGGTGAAGTTAAAGATGTTGGACACTAGGTGGCGGTGTAGCCCAGAGTCAAATCCCTAAGCCCGTCTCTACCCAATGGATAGATCCCTTGTTGTCCAGCTCTGCCTTGTCCTGCCCATAGGTGGGCATCCGCGTACCCATCCTGAAGTTTTTATCAAGCACTTATGATGGGACTGAGACTCCCCCCCCCGCAGACACTAACCCACCTCCCTACCTCCCTGTCTCCCCAAATCCTTGCTTTTCTGTTCAGGCTTAGGTTCATTTCTATCTTTCGTTGGCCACCTGCACTTCTGTCCCCTTATCCCCCATCCCTCTCCTTATAAACCTTCTTTCTCTAATATCCATATGGTACTTATTCTAGGTCATATACACATACATACATAACTATATATACATATGTATAAATATACATATTTATATAGTTGCAGGGGAAAGAGTGAGCACACAAATATATATATATATGTGTGTGTATGTGTATCTATCTATCTATCTATCTATATATTTGTGTGCTCTTTCCCCTGTGCACTCTTTCCCCTGCAACTATATCAATCCCACCTTGATTCTATTCCCATTTCCCACCCAACCCAGTGCCTCATATCCAATAGGCACTAAGTATGTGTTTGTCGATTGAATAATTGCTATTCAGGGTGCATACCCAGTAAATGGACCATGAGACACTCACACCACCATCTATACGCTGAGTATGTATGTTGCCCACACCTCTCCAAATTCCTATTGACGGTCCCCTGCTCCATCTCTTGGAGGCGGCCCCCAGGTGCCATCCTCGATGCCCCATGCGAACACCTGTTTTCGTCTCCAGTACTCAGTAAAAACCTGTTTAATATTTCACAAAGAACTGGCAACCAGCCCACTGCTCTATTACTTTCCAGGATCATAGTTGTCTGAATTATTCACCTTGTCACCAAGAGGGGAGGGGACTTAGTGCACCTGACAGCTGAAGAGTCAGAGAACAGTCACCCAGGATTCCATGGAAATGACTCCCCCAAGCTCTGCAGCCCCCTCCCTAAAATCCTCCCTTTTCTGTTTTACTGAAGGTATAATAGAGACAGCGCTTTGGATGAGGTTGGCTGAGGGCCCTTAACTCTCTTGGCTTATTTCAATATTCCCATAGAGCATGCTAGGCCTAGGGAACTGTGCCCAGTCTAAGCCCAGCCCCGGCTTCTGCCATCCAAGAGGCTCTCTGCAGGGCAACTGGCACAGTAAAAGATATTGGACCACAAACAAGAATCTGAGCCAAGTGGGACTGGAGCATCGATGCCCTTTTCCCATCACAGAATTCCAACTTGGGACAAGGAAGGCTGGCATCCCAGAATGCAGCTGGGTCAGCTTTTCCCTACTCCATTCCCCCAAGCCCACTGGTGGTACTTTTCTGTGATACCCATGAGCAGTCTTCCTCTTGGATCCTGGAGTATTTGACCATCTTGACTGCCTTGGGTTAGCTGGGTAGGAGAAGAATTCCAAAGCTAGCCTGGGCTAGGCCCCCGAACTGACACAGACCCCATGGATAGAGGAGAGAAATAACGAGCATTCCCTCACTGCTGCCTTCCTCTGCCAGTGTTTCCCCTGGCAGAAAGAGGAGTCGGGTATTGTAGTGGATAGAGAGCTGGTCTGAATTCAAATTCTGCTTCGGGCCTTTTTGTGAATTTTGTTCTCAAACCCCAGGATGGAGCTTGGGAGTGGTACCTCTCCATTCTCCCTCAGAGCTTTTGCCCAGCTTATCAGGAAGGGGTTAATCTGCCAGAATGACGTTATAGCCTCTGCATCCAGATGGAGTGGGTTAATCCTGAGAGTAACCTATTTTTGCTTTGGGCTCAACTCCACCCTTTCCAGAGAAGGGAAGAAAGGACTTATATTGGGCTCCAGTTTCCTCATCCATATAAAGGAAGGAAGTGAACTAGAAGATCTCTAAGGTCCATTTTAGCTCTTCTCTGTCATCCGATGATGCTGTCCAACTGGACACATATTAAATTGAATGGAGAAAGGGCAAAAAGAGTAGAGCCAAAAAACTAACTAACCAATGAGTCTACATTAGGTACCTAGCATCACATAGTAGAGACAGTCCTAGGGCCTGGGTTCAAATTCTGACCCTGCAATTTGCTACTTGTATGACTTTGGGCAAATCTCCTTTAACGACTCTGGATCTCAGTTTCCTCCTCTTTGAAAAGAATACTTTGGACTTGATGACCTCTAAGGAGCCTTCCAACTTTTCTTGTCCCTACTAGGGAGCTAGACAATTGAGAGTTAGGAAAATGAGGAAGATGGGGACATTGCCCTCAGAAACTAAGAGCTTGAAGATGCCTGAAGGATTGGTTACCAATTTGATTATCTGTGAGTGTGCAGCCAGCACAATCCCTTCTAGGTGTGATCCTTGGGTCCTTGAACTTGGGTTTTGTTTTTAATGCTGATAAGTGAACTTCAATATAATGGTTTCTTTTGTAATACTATATTTTAGGCATTAAAAACATGGATCTGAGGAGTCTATAAATTTCAATAGAATACCTAAGTGAGAAAGGTGACTATTTCATAGATTTAAAAATGGCACCATTCTGGTAATGGGACCAGTTAGTTTCTCTCATCTCTTCTTGACAGCTGAGTGTTAAACTATTGACATATGGTTTGGGGTAGAGGCTGAATCTAGGGATAAAGGAAGACAGTGGGTAGGTGGGTATCTCTCAGTATATCTGTTGTTATTGTGTTTTGATTTATTGTGCTTCACAGATATTTCATTTTTTATGAATTGATTTTTTTGATTTGATTGTGAGTTACAAATTTTACATATTGCATTTTTTTTACACAAATTTGTGACCAGCAAGTCGATCAGCATCATTTTTTTTCCAGGAGCATCTACTCATATTATATCTCTGTGTTGTCACATTTTGGCAATTCTCACAAGATTTTAGATTTTCATTATTATTCTACTTGTGATAGTGATCTATGATGAGTGATCTTTGATGTTACTATTGTAATTGGTTTGGGGTGTCACTAATTGTGCCTATATAATAGGGTTAATTTAATAAATAAATGTTGCAATAGTTGCAGGACTGTTCCACTCCTGCCTCTCTCCCTCTCCAAGAGCCTCCCTATTCCCTGAGGCACAACAAAATTGAAATTAGGCCAATTAAGGGTAACTAGTGGTGCAGTGGATAGAGTTGTTTATCCTTCGTTCTGGAAGAGGACTATGATAAGGGAGAAAAATTTGGAACACAAGGTTTTGCAAAGGTGAGTGTTGAAAAATATCTTTGCATGTACTTGGAAAAATTTTTAAAAACTATTAAAAAAAATAAGTTGCTACAACAAAACCAATGCAACCAAGATTTGAAGAAAAGAAGAAAGCTGGGAAACTTTTTTTTAAACAGCAAGTGTTTCTGATAAAGTCCTCATTTCTCAAATATATAGAGAATTGATTCACATTTATAAAAATACCAGTCATTCCCTAAATGATAAATGATCAAAAGATATCACAAGTAGTTTACAAAGGAAAAAAAATCAAAGCCATATATATGACATATATAGTCATATGAAAAAATGCTCTAAATCACTATTGATTAGACAAATGTAAATAAAAAAAATTCTGGGTATCGCCTCACACTTAGAAGTGTAACATAATTGAAAGGGAAAATAACAAATGTTGGAGAGGATGTGGAAAAATTGGGACTCTAGTGCACTGTTGGTGAAATTGGGAGCTGATCCAACTATTCTGGAGAGTAATTTAAAACTATGCCAAAGTGCTAGAAAACTATTGCATACTTTTTAAGTCAGCAATATCACTATCAAATCTATATCCCAAAGAGATTTTTTTTAAATGGGGGGAGAGGGGAAAAGGGAGAGAACCTATTTGTGGAAAAATATTTACAGCAACATTTTTGTGGTAAGAGGGAAATGGAAATCGAGGGAATGCCCATCAATTGGGAAACTGCTGAACAAATTATGGTAGATGACTATAATGGAGCATTACTGTGCTATAAGAAATGATGAGCAGGCAGATTTCAGAAAAAAACTTATATGAACTATACAAAGTAACCTGAGCAGAACCAGGAGAACATTGTATATAGTAACAGAAAAACCATGTACTGATCAATTGTAAGTGGCTTTGCTATTCTCAGCAATACAATGATCTAGGACAATCCCAAAGGACTCATGATGAAAAATGCTATCCACCTCTAGAGAAAGGGAGTCTAAACAGATAAAAAGATACTATTTTTCACTTGCTGTATTCAATTATGTTTCAATTGTATCTACCTTCCATATAGACAGGGAGGTGGGTTCTTAATCTGGAGTCCACAAATAGATTTCAAAGGGGTCTGTGAATTTGGATGGGAAAAAAATGACACCTTTATTTTCACTAACCTCTAATTAAAATTCAGTATTTGCTTCAATTATCTAAAAACACTCTTCTAAAAATCCATTGGTTTCCCCAAACTGCCCAAGGAGTTCATGGAGCAAGAAAGGCAAAGACTTCCTGGTATAGACCCATCCTCCTCACTCCTGCCAGGCAGAAGACATTAAATCTTTTTTTTTTATTAATTATATCTTCAGTGCTTAGCACAGTGCCTGGCAAATAGTAGGTGCTTAATAAATGTTTATGGGATATTGAAATTTAGTTAACGCTTGGCTTCTCAGAGATCTGGCAAACACAAAATGGTATTTTTTCACAACTCAACACAAGTGTTGTTTTTTTTTTTTTTCTTTAATTATCTTCTTTGAGAATCAGACTGGAACATTCTTTTTTATTTGCTTGCCTGCCTTTGGGGAATGAATGACATTTTTGTGTGAGAAAAACAAAACAAAACAAAACAATCTCTAAGATCCTAGGTCTCCCAGAGAAGACAGACCCAATTTTCTTCCTCCCCAGTCCTTATGACTCTAAAGGCTCTTAGAGTCACTGAGTCTAAACTTTCTTGTTAGAGATCAAGAAACTCAGGTGGACAAGGGCGAAGTGATTTTCCCGAGTTCACAATGAATTTCAACTCAGGTCCTCTTAATTCTTTGTTCAGAACTCTATCCACTATGAACCCCAGATCCTTCAGACCCGTCTTCCTTAATTAAGGTGAAGAAAATATTACTCTCTCTTCATTCCCATCCTTGGCCTGTCCATGACTCTGCTAGCATAGGCTGGGGATGGGGCTGTTCCCAAGGGTCAGGATGTCTATGGAGGAAGTGGGGAATAGTAGAATGCTCTGACTAGCCCCCTAGCATTAAACTACTTTGAACTCAGAAGTCTCTACGTTATACATCAAAATATTTTCTATCTGTAAAAAATTCAATGAATTTGTAAAATCATAGAATCATAGGATTTTGAGAATGGGCAGGATCTTGGTGGCCATTTAGTCTAGTCCACACTGTAGAGGAATTCAATTAAGCAAGCATTTATTATTTTCAAGACACATATTAGACACTGAGGATTCAAAGGCAAAATGAAATAAAGATCTTGACTTCTACGGGCTTCCATACTATTAGAAGGCTTCAAGATGTGGACAAGGTAAGGAAAGAGTATGGCCCAGGGAAAGAATACTTGCTTTGTAATTAGAGGGCCTCGTTTCAAATCTTTCATTTGATATTCACTACTGATATTCCTCTTTTTCTCCTTGCCCTTCCCAGATGATGCCTTCTTTCTGTTATTAGATTCTTTTACGCTGTTTGTATCTTAAGGGCTCCTTGAAGGTAGGGACTGTGTTTTTGCTTTTTTTTTGTATTCCCAGTGATTAATCACAGCATCTGGTACTTAGTAAGAAGGTAATCAATGCTAGATGGACTGGCTGACTGTGACAAGTGGATTCCTTCCTTGGGTCTCATTTTCTTCATATGTCAAACAAGGGGGTTGGACAAGAATGGCCTCCAAAGACTTTTTTCTCTTTCATTTATGACCTCAGTATTTAATAAGTAATTATTGTATTAGGGTGAGAGGTTTTTTTCCCTTTTCTACTACTTGATCTAGAGACCAACCAGTGTGGGAAATCTAAAAGATTTGCCCAGCCAGAATAGCTGAGATCTAATCAAAGATGGTAAAAGAGATTCTAAGTTTGAGCTAATGACTACAGTTCTGCTAGAAGTGTTTGTTTAGATAATTCTGGGAAAGTGTTGATTCTCCCTTTGGTCAAACAGATGATAAGATTCTTTGATTAAAATCTGGGTGATCCACAACATAGTATTTTTACCTTTGTTATTGTTTGCTTGTTTGTTTTTCTCTCATTTTTTTTTCTTTTTGATTTGATTTTTCTTTGTTTAAAAATGTTTTTATTAAAGTTTTTTCTTTTTTATTAAAGCTTTTCATTTTTGAAACATATGCATAAATTTTCAACATTAACCCTTTCAAAACCTTGTATTCCAATTCTCCCTCTTCCCCCCAACTTTCTCCCCTAGATGGCAAGTAATCTAATATATGTTAAACATGGGAAAAATATGTCAAATCCAATATATGTATATATATATATATATATTTGTATAATTATCTTGCTGCACAAGCAAAATCAAAACAAAAAGGAAAAAATAAGAAAGAAAATAAAAAATAAAATGCAAGCAAACAACAACAAAAAGACTGTTGTGATCCACACTCAGTTCCCACAGTCCTCTCTCTCGATGTAGGTGGCTCTCTCCATCACAAGATCACTGGAACTGATCTGAATAATCTCATTGTCAAAAGGAGCCCTGTCCATCAGAATTTGATCTGATTTTTCTTGTGCAGCATGATAAATGTGGAAATATGTTTAGAAGAACTGCACACGTTTAACCCATATTGGATTACTTGCTGTCTAGGGGAGATGGGAAGTGTGGAGGGAGGGAGAAAAATATGGAACATAAGGTTCTGTAAGGGTGAATGTTGAAAACTATCTTTGCATATATTTTGAAAAATAAAAGGCTATTATAAAAAAAATCAGGTGATCAAAGTCACATACCCCAAGACTCTCTAATATTCATTTCCTCATTACTTGTTATCCAATCAAAGTTGATTGCTATCCTCAGGAACACCCACTCTTCCAAGGGTACATAAACTATGAGCTCACCACCATGAGGGTCTTTGGTCTAAGAGAGATGGTCAAATGACCCTCCTTTTATTGCTAAGCAAGTTGGCATTATTAGTAAAATGATCAAACTACCCAGAATCTATATCTCTTGAACCTTTTAAGCACTATCACTCTTTTGGCTTTCAGAGAAAGAAAGGTACATGGGCAAGAGCAGACACAAGGCTCCAGGGACATGTGAAGAGGACCAGAGCACTAATGGAGATGTGACTTTAATAGTGACAGCAACTTTTCAGAGTGTCACGGGGGCCCCTTGCTTGGATCAGAGCCTAGAACTCAGAGGGGTACGGTGACAAAAGGGCACAGAAAGGACAGAGCTATATACAAGGCATGAATTTTTCTCAGAGAAACAGTACAGGCAGTGCCTAATTGCCAGCCACAGGGGCCATGGGGGAGAAACTGGGCTTTGTTTCTGCCCTTGGCAGAGGCTAAGCTCCCAAGTGGGACATGTCTGGAAGGTGCTTATAGGGAAGGATGGGGCCTCTGGGAAATTCTGGGCTCCAGGCCCAGCCTCCAGTTGGAGCCAAACATGGATTTTTCAGACAAGGGGATGAAGCGCCGCTTAGGAAAGCAACTTAAGAAACATGCTTCCTCCACCAAGACCCCCCAAAGTAGCCCTTTCCCAAAGGATTCCCATTTTCCTTCTTAGCAATAGCAACAGTTTCTCTAGCACCTAAATTTCAGGAATCTATAATTTTTAATCATTGAAAGGGGAGGACCTCCTCCTTCCATCCTCTATATTAATCTTCAGGAATTGCTGTGACTGGAAGTTTACCAGTGGGTGGCCAGCCTTTTAGGAGGATGGGTCTGGACTTCAGAATTTCCCAGAATCCCATCCTTCCCTGTAAGCATCTCTTGAGACTCCCTTCCTTGGGAGGACAGGAACACAGAGTGCCTGTCTATGGAGCTTTTCCAGAATGAGAAGACCTGTTAGAGTTTGGGCTCTGGGAATCTGGCAAGATGAGAGCAAGTGAGTACCTAGAAAAAAGCCTAGATTATCCACAAATGACCAGGAAAGTCATCAAACTGCACCAAAAGAAATGATCAAGAAACCAAAGAGAATCAGTTATATACCTCTCTACCCAGTTCATGGCTACATAAAAGACTTCCAGGATCTTGCAGTAGTAGCATGGTGAGCTGAGCAGCAGATCAGAATAAATGAAAAGAAAATCTGAAAAAGCCTTTTGACCTGACAGGAAAAAGAGTTAAAGCAGAGACCCACTCAGGGCAGAGCCTGTGATCTGCCAGCACGGTCCCCCAAAACCTAGGGTCACTGACATAGTAAGACTTGGGAAGGAGGACACAATTGTGTCCAAAACTCCATAATCCCAATCTTGGTCAAGATACTGGAGTGGTTTTTCATTTCCTTATCCAGTTCATTTTACAGATGAGAAAAGTGAGACAGAGTAAAGTGACTTGCTCAGGGTCATAAGCTAATAAGTATCTGAGGCTGGATTTGAACTGGGGAAGATGAGTCTTCCTACCTCTAGATCCAATGCTCTATGCACTATGGCACCATCTAACTGCCTATATGAATGTTAACTGCTATTATCATCATCTCACTGTTACTATTACTGCTGCTGTTGCTACTACTGCCAAACAGGTTTCATAAAGATCAAATTAGGCAATAAACAACAAAATTTCCCCATAAAATAGAAAAATAAAGAACCTCTCATGTTAATATAGCTGAGTAGCAATGATTTGGGGTGATTGAGATGACCTCTATGACCTCTCCCAGTTCTGAAATTTCATGTTCCATTAATCTACCTGTTATTCCTCCGTCTCCAATGGCTGAGATTGTACTTCCTCTTCAATGTCCTCCCATTTCTACTGCATCTTTTTAAATTCCTGACTCCCTTGTAGGGTTAGTTCAAGTGACACTCTCTACAGGATCCCTTTTCTTGATTTTGCCATTGGTCAGCACTCTGGTCGGAGGGAATCTTTTTGTATTTAGACTTTACTGTATTTGAATCCATTGTATGATTTGTATTTAATAGTATTGTATTTGTAATTTATTTAATCGATTGAACTGACTTATCTGTGGACAGGCTGTTTTCTGCTGTTAGAATCTAAACTCCTTGAAGGTAGGGATTATTTTGTGTTTTCTTTCTCTGAATTCATTGTGCTTAGCTTAATGCCTTGGACTGGGCAGGTACTTATTAAATACTTAAATGAATGAAGGACTTGATACTGATACTAATTAACAATAACAACTCACTCTAACAGTCCTGACCTTGACAGTGAGGCTATCCTGAAGCTTGAGTACTAGGAAATTGGGGGAAATTGAGGTCTTTGGGGTATATCCAAAGCTAATTGGACGCTCAAAAGTGAGAGATATACCCATTTTTCTTTTTTTTTTTTTTTTTTTTTATTTTATTATTTTTTTTTTTTAATTTAATAGCCTTTAATTTACAGGATATATACATGGGTAACTTTACAGCATTAACAATTGCCAAACCTCTTGTTCAATTTTCACCTCTTACCCCCCACCCCTCCCTAAATGGCAGGATGACCAGTAGATGTTAAATATATTAAAATATAACTTAGATACACAATAAGTATACATGACCAAAACATTATTTTGCTGTACAAAAAGAATCAGACTCTGAATTATTGTACAATTAGCTTGTGAAGGAAATCAAAGATGCAGGTGTGCATAAATATAGGGACTGGGAATTCAATGTAATGGTTTTTAGTCATCTCCCAGAGTTCTATTTTTAGTCATCTCCCAGAGTTCTTATACCCATTTTTCTTATGGCTTTGAGTATTTCATCTATTTTCTTGGTGGAGATTCAGTGACTTCAATTATAGGAATCACTCTAGAGGACTTTGCTTTTGATTATATATGCAGACTGGGTGTCCATAGTTTCCTTCCTGAAAACATCTTACGTGAGAGATTGACCAAGGACTAAAGGGGATGGTGAAGTGGGATGGTTACATCCAAGTACAATACAGAATTTAGGGCCTAGGAACTCCAACTCCCTGAATAGGCAGTATAGTGTAGTGAAGGGGAAAAAAAAAATTAACCAATTCAACCAAAGTTAAAAAAAAAAATCAATATTCAATGGGGCAGCTAGGTGGCACAGTGGATAGAGCACCAGCCCTGAAGTCAGGAGGATCTGAGTTCAAATGTGGTCTCAGATACTTCATACTTCTTAGCTGTGTGACTCTGGGCAAGTCATTTAACCCCAATTGCCTCAGGGAAAAAAAATCAATAGACAGCAGTCCCCAACTTGACCTAGATCAAAAGTTCAATAGTCTGCTTTTTTGCATTGTTTTGCAAAATTTTTATGTCCTCTAATACATGGTTAATTTTTATAAAGATGTGACACATAGCAAGGAAATACGAACATTTCTTTTTATTCCTATTCATTAATTGCCATATTTATCATTTCTAATTTCTCTAAAAGTCTATACAGGTTCTTAACTTTTTTTCTTGGTTTTTTTTTTTTTTTTTTTAGGGTTAGTTTTAGGTCTGAAAGGGTTACATGGAAGAGTCTCTCACTCTAATAACTTAACTATCTTTTTCTCCCTGAAGTTTGATTGACTTTTTCTTTAAGTGTTATTATACCATTCAATACACATATATTAAACAGATGCTGGTTCATTATCTTTACTTTTAATCATAATGTAAGACTTGGGTTGAAAAATTTGGGTCTTATCTTTTTTTTCTGTGGACTCAATTTCTTCATATCCTAAATGAAGGGAGTAGATTAAGTCCTACAATTCCCTAAGATGTCAAGGTCAAGAGTGAAAATCAGGACTTGGGTCCTAGGCTAAGTTGTTTTCTGCTTCAATTTCCAAGTCTGGACTCCTGGACAAGAGTCAGCATTTGACCAGCTGTCCCACCTTTGTATTATGCTTTCTCTGCTGATGTGTTCATCAGTGATCACATGAAGCATCATCCTCCCTTCCTTTCAGATAATCTCTTAGAGGTCAGGGGAGGTTGGATCTATAGAATCTCACTCGTTGGAATAGACCTTCGACACCATTTAGTCTGATACTGGAATCCCTTTTACAATTTGCCTGGCAAGTGATCATATAACTTCCATTTGAAGATCCTTCAGTAATAGGGAACTCACTAAGTCTTGAAGCAATTCATTCCAATTTTGGATATCTGGTTTTGCCTTAAATAGAATCAAAATTTCCTTCTCTTCAGCTTCTATTCTCTGTTCCTTTGACTCTTCTTTCCCCATCACTTACCACATCGAATTAGTTGCCAAATCTAGTCAATTCTAAATTTGCAACATGTCTCTAATCTGTCCCCTTCTCTGTACGAATAAGCCCAATGCTCTAGTTCAGATATTCATCATCTCTTGCCTAAACTATGATGACAGCCTCTTAACTGATCTTTCTGCCTTTATTCTCTTCTCTTCCACACATAGGTTGTGGTGTAGGTTGTGATATGTGACTCACCTGCTCCAAAACATTCAATAACTCCCAGTGACAACCTCTCTAATGTCAGTTAAGACTCTCCAAAGTCCTGTTACCTCCTACTTTTCTAGCCTTATTATACATTACTCCCCTGGATATATTCTATATGTCAGTTAACCTGGACTGCAGTTATTTTCTCAAACTTGATAAGCCATCTCCTACCACTGTGCATTCATTCCATCACCTATGAGGGATTGATTCACTTTCTCCTTATGTTTTTCAAAATCTTTCTCTTCCTTCCAGTCTAGGTTTCGATGCCTCTTCCTTCACAAAGCCTCCCAGTATCTGCAGTCCCACCTCATCTCCACCCCCATAGGAAAATGATCTCTCCTCAGGTTTTCACTGTTATGTTATTTGTCTATCTCCTAGGGTCCTATGAAAAACTGGCTTGCATACCACTGTGGCAAAGACCTTCAGCACCAGGTAGAAAACAAGCTTCATGAGGGCTGTTTTTAAACTTTATTCCTTCATTTCAGTGTCTTATACATAGTAAGTACTTTACAAATGTTTGTTGAATAATAACTCATCAATATAGTACTTTATATAGCCTCATTTCTTTTTAAATTAAATTGCATTTAAACAATTAACAAATATTTCTTTATTTTTCTCCTTTTTGCTCTCCTATCACTAGAGAAAAAAAAGGAATAACAAAACCATAGTAGATGTTCGTATAGGAAAAACAAACCCCTCATAGATGCATAATCAAGAAAAACAAATTCCCATTGGTCATGTCAGATAAAAATATTTGCTGCACCTTGAGACTACCACTTCTTTTCTCATTTGATCCTTTTAACAACCCTGTTATATAATATATAATATATTATATATAAATATAATATAATAATATTTATCATATACCCATATAATAGATATAATATATTTATATATATCCATAAAATAGATGTAATATATTTATATATATCCATATAATAGATAATAGATATTATATGAATATCATATGATAGACATCTATCCACTCATCTGTCTACCTATTATTTATCTATGTGGTTATTAAGAGTAGTGCTTTGGATTAATTTTTGAGGCAATGGGAATTAAATTGCTTGCTCAGGGTCACATAGCTAGTAAGTGTAAGAGGCCAGATTTGAATTCAGGTCCTCCTGACTCCTGGACCTGTCCTCTATCTACTGAACCATCTAGCTGCCCTGGCCCATCAGCAATATGAAGGTAGCTAATATATCTCTTTAAATCTTCCTTTCTCCAGGCTAATCATCTCCAGTTTCTTCCATCCCTCTCTCCAAAGGAAGTATAGCACTCGATTCTCTCACTCTCGAAGTCACTTCCCTTTGAATATACTCCAGTTTATCCCTAAAATATCTAACTCCCTAAAATGTATATTACAGAACTGAAAACAAGCCTCATGACAGAGCTTTGAACAGAGCAGAGTATAGTCACATCACCCCCTTATTTCTGGAATCTTTCTCCTAAGATGCCATTAGCTCTTTGGAAATTAGCACTATTGGCTCATATTAAGCTTGAAGTCCCCTAAAACTTCCCCAGATTTATTTCTCATGGGTCACATGAACAGTCTACTCCCCCATCCTGCACTAATACAATTGGCTTTATGAACTAACATCTAAGACTTTTACTTTTTTTATCTATGTATTAGATCTAGCTCATCATTCTAAACTCTTTTGGAGCTTGATTTCCACCTATTAACTATTCTTCTCAGGCTCAAGTCACTTGCACATTTGATAAACATTTTTTATATTTTTATGCAAGTTATTAACAAATATTTTGAATATTTTAGGACTAGTGATTGATCACTGAGTAGCTCTACTTCTTCCAAGTTGACACTGATCCACCTGTGGTTATTCTTTTCAGTCCAGGTTCAAATAAACCTAATTATACTATCATCCAGCTCATGTCTCCATTTTGTCAATAAAGATAGCAAGAGATACTTTGTCAAATGCTTTATCCAGTGACCCAGTGATCCCATTCCTGGGCATGTGTCCAAAGAGATCAAAGACAGGAAAAAAAAACCAAAACACCGATGTATACCAAAATATCATTGCGGCACTTTTTGTGGTAAGAAAAAAACTAGGCACAGAAATGGATACCCATTAATTGGGAAATGTCTGAACAAACTGGTATATGAATGAGAGTCAATATTATTTCACCATAAGAAATGAGGATTATGAAGAACTCAATGAAACTTGGGAAAACATATGAACTGATACAGAATGAAGAAAGCAGAATCAGAAGAACAACACACAAAGTAACAAAAATAATCTCAACAGTGACAATGCTGAACCTTTATTGCAATGTCCAATCTTGTTCCCAGAAAACAGATGATGAAACACACTTTCCTTAGCTCTGTAAAGAGGTAAGGGGGTTGTAGATATAGTTGCCTATGTCATCAGACAGGTTTTTCTTTGTTAGAACAGAGGGTTCAATTGTGGGGGATGGGGATATTAGGAAATGCCTGTGGTGTCAAAATCGACAATTTCATAAAAATAGTTTTGTTCAAATATAGTTTACATTGTTCCCTTAATTTAGTGATTCTGTCACAAAAGGAAACAAGATTTGTGCACAGTGATGGTGCTTGATAAAGTCAAGCTGCTCTTTGGAGATCATAGACTCTCCTTCTAAAAGCTCATAAGTCACCCCTTAAATAATGTGCCGAATTTTGCTAACATTCAAAATCAAATTCACCAGACTCTAGTTGAATGAATATTCCTTTCTCCCCTTCTTTCTTTTCTTCTATATTTCCCTCCTTCCCTCGGTCCCTTCCCTCTTTTCTTCTTTCTTTCCCTCTCTCTTCCCTTCTTCCTTGTATCTATCCTTCCTTCCTTCTCTCTTTTTTCTTCTCTTTCTTTCTCCTTTTCTTTTTCTTCCTCCCTCCTTCTCTTCTTCCTTATTTTCCTTCCTTCCTTCTTGCTTTCCTTCCTTTCTTCTTACTTTCCTTCCTTTCTTCCTTCCTTCCTTCCCTCCTTTCTTTTTTCCTTCCTTCTATTTCTTTCCTCCTTTTTCTTTCTCCCTCTCTCCTGTTCTTCCTTCCTTCCTTCTCTATTTCTTTTTTTTCCCTCTTTAATTCATAGAATAAAATAAGCATTTCCATAACATCATACAATAAAAAGATGATTGTATATGAAATTGTAAATCAACTATGCACAATTTGCTATGCCTTTCAAATATCAAACAAAATTATCACGTAAATTTCTTTTTCCTTCCCTTTCCTCAGAAATGGCTACCATTAGATGCCAAAAGACCCCCACCCCAAGTATTCTATACATACTCCTAGTTTTTGGTCCTCTCTTTCTCTACCCCCTTCTTTTTCTTTCAAATAGGATATTTGTCTGGCTCTTGTTCTGCAGCACCTCTCCTGTTTTCTTTTCTGTAGGTCCTTATGGGAACTCAGACCACCATTTTTTTTCTGAGATTGAGAAGCATCCTGTAAAGAATACTGGCCTTTTTAAGACATGTGTGTGAATCCTGGTTCTACTAAAATATGAACTGCTTATTAGCTGTGAGATCCTGGGCTGGTGGGCTCCTAGAATCACATTAAGAGAGATAGAGGAGACTTAAATGTCATCTTAGTCAGCCAATAAGCATTTATTAAGCACCTACTATTTGCCAGGCACTGTACTAAGTCTTGGGAATACAAAGAAAGGCAAGAGATAGCTCCTGCTTTGGAGGAGCTCACAGCCTAATGGGTGAAGACAGCATGCAAACAATTTAATAAATAATTTAATAAATGCAAGCATTTATTAAGCACCTACTATTTGCCAGGCACTGTACTAAGTCTTGAGAATACAAAGAAAGGCAAGAGATAGCTCCTGCTTTGGAGGAGCTCACAGCCTAATGGGTGAAGACAGCATGCAAACAATTATGTATAAAACAAGACAGTCACAAGATAAATTGAAGATACGTATCTGAGGGAAGGGACCAGAAGTAAGAAGGACTGGAAAAGATTTCCTATAAAAGATAGTATTTTAGCTGGGTCTTGAAGCAAGCCAGGGAAGTCAAGAGATGAGGAGGAGGAAAGACAGTGTTCCAGGCACTAGGGCAGGACAGTGAAAATACCCAGATGAGGGCTATGGATTGCCTTACTGAACAAATAAAGAGTTTGAGTTTCAGAGAGTTTCATTCAGTCACCCAAGGTTCCAGGTTACAATCAATAGCAGAATTAGAATTTAAACCTAGATTTTTTTTTTTGACTGAATAATAGCTAGTTCAGATTTAAATAGTCCTTTAAGATTGGTAAAGCACTTTACATAATATCTCATTTTTTCCCTCATGACAACAGCTCTATGCAGTGGGTACCATGATTATATCCATTTTAGACATGTGGAAACTGAGGCTGAGAGTGTAATGACTTGCTTGGGGCAATGTAGTATTGTAGGCAAGACTTGAACTCAGTCTTCCTGACTCCAGTTCCTTTTTTATCATCATCTAGCAAAATAAAAAATTTCCCATTGTACTATGTTGCCTCTTCTTTAACCTTTCTAAACTCCGGTTTCCTCATCTGTAAAGCAGACATAACAGTTGCCCTATCTATGTCATAAAGGTCACATGTTTATAGATTTCAGAGGAAGAGACTTAGAGATCTCTCCTTCCCTTTACAGATGAGAGAGTGGTGATTGTATCTGAGTCCTCCCAATCTAAATCTAATATACTTTCCATTGTACCATATCTTTTCGGAAGAAAATTTTACAAAGCCTGGTGCTAGAGAAACGAGTGATTCTTATTACAGATTTGGCCCTAGGTGGTGGCTGGGGAAGACAGTAGTGCTTCCTTTTGGGGGATGGAGTTGAGTGACTGGAGGAGACTCAAAGCCTATTGTCAGAGAAGAGGGTACTACCCTCAGTAAGAGATGGAGGCCCCCCACCCAAGGATGCTTGAAGCAGGAGAGAGAGGCCCCCACTTCCAGGCAGCTTCACTGGGAGCTGCTTTTCACCATTCACCTTGTTTTCTCTCCCCTGAGCTCCCAAGGGAGCTTCCGGGGGTTGCCCCATTCACATGGATTAGCTTTCCCTCAGCAGGGGATGGAAAAGTGGGAGTAGAAGAAGGGGGGCATTATGGTTGCCCAGGGGATCACAACAAACAATGCCTAGTGGAAAATGGCCCTGCTGAGTGGTTGCAGCCTGAGCTGATTAAGAATGAATGAGCCCGAGGCCTGAGTGTGTGGGTGATCAGGTTTAGGGGTACTAGATTAGGGCAGAGTTAGAGCCCCTCTGTGAGCTGACTTTCTGCTCTGGGACAAGGTTGACTCCCCCATCATTCTGCTCTCTGGGGGGAGAAAAGGGTGCTGAGCCTTCTACAACTCACTCTCTCTCTCTTTCTCTCTCTTTCTCTCTTTCTCTCTCTCTCTCTCTCTTTCTCTCTCTCTCTCTCCCTCCCTCCCTCCTCTGGTCCCCAAGTAGATTCCCAAACAATTCAGATGGGCTTTGGTGTTCCTTTTCAAATAGCAAGAGGGATCCCCTACTGATTGGAACATGTTCGCTTTTCAGTTTTCCGAATAATTCTCCCATTTGGAGAGGTCAAAAATCATGAAATGTTAGAAGTGGAAGGGATCTGAAAATCTAATCTTCCTTCCAATTTCATATTACAGGAATGGAAACTGAGGCACAGAGAGGAGGTCATGGCTTGCCCAACCTCAGAGTCAGTTAGTGACAGACACTGAACTGGAATTCTAATTTCCTGACTTATTGCACTGCACAAGAGAAAAGGAATGGTGCCAGTTAGCGCTGGGTGAAAGCCACCTGCTGTGAGCTCGGGTGCAGCCCTGATTACTTTCCAGAACCCTGTCACTGGGCTGGGCCGCACTTGCCCCTGGAGGCTGGCCTAACTCACTGAGTTTGATAGGTGTCCTCTTGCCTGCCAAGGCCTGAAGTTTCCCTTCTTTCCCCCAAACCAACTCTTCTTGCCTTGACTTAGAAGGCAATGTGGACTAGGGGGAAGAACCTTGGACTGGGAGTGAGGCTGACCCCTGGACCTCAGTTTCTCCTTTGTAACCTGAGACCACTGAATCACCTTATCTGTATGGCTAGTTTAACATTCTATGATTCTAAGGAGTCTTCAGCATCTTTACTTTGGTCAGGATCTGGATTGGGGATGATTAGCAGAATATTGACAGACAGAGGGGAACTAGAGACCTCTAAGTGGGGGGATCACAGTTAGCTCAGCAGATTATTGGGCATGGAAACCTGGGGTGGGAAGTGGGGTGGGTGCTTCCATAAGCTATTTAGCATCTCTAGGTTCCAGGCACCTGTTCTAGCTCCAGCCTTTTCTCTAGCTGTGGGGTCCCTCTTTGTCCAGGCTCTGTAGCCAACCTAGATCCCTATCTTTTGGCTTTCTTAGTGCAAACTGGAGGAAAGAGAGGAAAGGGGAAGGAAGGAAAAGGAGGGAGGGAAGAGAGAAGGAAGAGAAGGAAAGAGGAGAGGAAGGAAGGAGAGAAGAGGGGAGGGAGTGGGAAGGGAGGACAATAGAAGGGCTATAGAATCCAGATCATAGCTTTAAATATGATGATAAGGATTACGTTATCATCTAATAATAATAATAAGCTAATTACCTCCAGGATCTGTGATGGAATGGGGTGGGGGACAGCAGCAGGGCTTAGAAAAGGAAACATACCAGGTGGATATCAGGAAGTTCTTTCTTGAATCTCTTTAAAGCCCTTCCTGTTTTAATATGCATTCATTTGTTCCATTTTAGGCTCCCCCTTCCAGAGCCTCCTTGCACATAAAATGTAGGTGAGCCCCTGCTCAGCCTTCCCTTTCCCGGGGCACCCAGGTTCCAGGATGGCAGGAAATTTGACTTGGCCCAGTGCATTTGCCTACCAGTGGAAGAGAAATTCACAATGTGCTTTCTCCTCTTCTCCTAAGCCTCAGCCATCAGTGCCCCCTCCGTCCCTTCTAGGGCCTCCTAGTTCTTGCAAAGCTGAGATCAGGTTTCCAGCATTTATAAGAGTGGGCCCTCACCCAATCTTCTGAGTCACTCAGCCTTGGGAGGCCTGGGGAGGGAGCAGGGGGGAGGGAGCAGCGTGCCTGGAGAGAGTTCCAAGCCTCTGAATAATTCATGGACCTGCTAAACCAGACCTAGTAGGAAGCTGGAGCTCCTACTCCAGCTCTCCAACGGAGAAAAGCTCCGTTTTCAGTTGCTGAAAGTCCCTCAGGTGGGCACATTCTCTATCCTATAACTTCCAAAATCTGAGGTACACTAGCTTCTCCGGGGTCAAGACTGTGACCAAAAGAGAGAAGCCCAAAGCTTCCTCAGTTTCCCCCAAACTGGCATCCAAGTCCAATAACTCATCCCAGTCCCTACACTCCTCCAGGCTCACCTACACCCAATTGCTACATGAGAGTTTGGCTGGGGAGGGAGGCCTCCAGTCTATCTTTCCCAACCTCTCATTTTCCCCAGGGCCAGGAGTTTGAGGTGACTGGAGAAATCTTCCTTCGAGGCACAAGCACAGGGAACCCAAGTGTGGAGTAATTAGAATGAATTACTAGGAAAGTGAGGCGTTCAAAGGATCTCCTGATTTTTCTTCAGAATTATGAATTCAGAAGTGAAAGGGACTTGAGAGGTCACTGGGTCCAACTCTCTTGTTTTTACATGAGAAAAATGAGGCTCAGAAAAGTTAGATGTTATATACTGGATTGCTTACTGTCTAGGGGTTGGGCTGGAGGGAAGGGAAGGAGAAAAACTTGGGACATGGAGTTTTGTCCAGGTGAATGTTGAAAACTATCTTTACATGTGTTTTGAAAATTAAAAAACTATTATTTTAAAAAAAGTTACATTATTTTTATATGTGCTTATGTGTTACAAGGTAGTTCTCTTCCAGTATTGTGAAAGACAGGGGCTTTTTCCTCTGTATCCTCAATACCTAGCACCTAATAGGGATTGGGTAAATGCTTATTGCATTAAGTTCAAAGTATATTGATAAAGAAATGACAATCAGGGTGATTTCAGAAAATCCTGGAAAGCCTTACATGAAAAGTAATCAACCAGATTCAGGAGAATCTGGAAGAAATCAGGAGAAAGTGAATCAACCAGAGTCAGGAGAAAACTGTATACAGTAACAGCAACATTGTACAATGAAGAATTGTGGATAATTTAGCTATTCTCAGCAATACAATGGTTCAAGACAATCCCAATGGACTGGTGATGAAGTGTATTTTCTACCTCCTGAGAAAAGACTGATATTATCAAATATAGATTGAAACATGCTATTTTCACTTTTTCTCATTCTATTTTTAAAATTTTAGTCTTTTTATACGAAATGACTAATATGGAAATAACTCACATAATTGAACATGTATAATCTATAGGTAATGGCTTATGGTCTCAGGGAAGTGAGAGGGAAGGGAAGGTGGGAGGGATAGAATTTGGAAGCCCAAACTTAAAAGAAAAAATTTAAAAATGTTTTAACATGTAATTGAGGAAAAATCTATTTTTTAAAAATTATATTGATTTGCCCAAGGTCACAAGATGCAAATTGCAGAGCTAGATTTCAGTTTAAGCCTTTCTTCAGGACTTCTCCTGGAAGACTTAGTTTTTCTGATCCTACTACTTCAGAGATTCTTAATCTTTTTTTTTTTTTTTTTTTTTTTTTTTTGAATCATGAACTCTTTTAGCAGTCTCAATTAAATCCATGGACTTTGTCTTAGGGTAATTTTTTTGAACGTATAAAATAAAAAACAGGATTATAAACCAAAAGTTAAGGAAAATAAAGTTGTAATTTTTTCCCATTAAGTTCACAGACTCCTTAGAATCTATTTAAGCCTCCAGGCCTCAGGTTAAGAACTCCTATCCTAATCATCCTCAAATTATCTTGTAATTGTAATTATCTTGTACTAACTTTTGGATTTCTGTCATAGCTTCTCAGTAGAATGTGTGCTTCTTAAGGGCAATATTAGTATTCACAGCACTTACCACTGTGTCTTACATATGCTAAAGATTTAAGGTTTTATTGAATTGATTTGAGAGGTGGCTCTCATCCTGGAAGTCACAGCTAGTTGTGGGAGAGTTTTTCCCTTGCAATCTTTCCAGGTCTGGCCTTTTTGAGGTAGCAATTCTCCCTTCCTTGATTGATGGATTCTCTGTTTATCCCCTGAAAAACAGCCCCACAGCCTCATAGACCCAGAGGACAAAGAAGCTTGCTTATCAGTGACTTCACACTTGTGGCTAGATCAAAGCCTGTGGCAGATGAGATTCATGGTGGGCTGCCACTCATCAGCTCAGAACATCTGGAAGCCAGCCGTTAACAGCATTCCCAATGCAATCAGCACCTGGCATAGCTTGGGCTGTGGGGGGAGGTCACTCTGGATGGGGACCCGTTTTCCCCTGAGTCTCATACTGAGAGACTCCAGGGAATGGCAACAACTGGGTAGCGCGGTCAAAGAGACAATAACAAACTGTCTCAAAACTCAGACTCAAAAATTATGGCTAATAGAAGGGACCACCATGCTTACTTTGTTTCCAATAGGATTTAAAATTCGTATTTTACCAAATTATTTTAGCTAGAATTTCCATCATGAACTTGATTAAATGGCATAATTGACTTGATTCTTATGTTTTGGGGGTTTTTTGTGGAAAGGAGGAGTGGGATCCAATAGAAGTCAAGCTGCTTAAAAGAAGAGAAATCTGTTCCAAATGGGTTTTGAAATGGCTGATTAGATGGATCATGCTCCACAAAGTCTTATTGATCTTAAAGTAAAAGGGGATGATCCCTCCCCTGCTGTCTGCAAAATGGAGGATGTAGGGAGAGGGATCCCAGAATCAACTATAACCAGTGGTGGTGATCTGAGGAGACTTTGAAAAAAGTATTTGGCAAAGCTTTTCCTAGGTAGCTCAGAACTCAATAGGGGCGGGGAGAGGGAACAAACCATGGCCAGACAAATGGCAGATGGGGAAAATTGCCAGACTCAGAATCGGAGGACCTGATTTTATTACTGTTTTTCCTATAGAGGAAACAAATGACAATACTATTTCTGTCACACCATAGGTGACCTCGGGTAATTCATTTAATGTCTTTTGGCTTCAGTTCCCTCACTTGTAAGAATGAAGGGACTGGACTAGATGGTTTTTAAGGTTGTTTGCTGCTCCATCATTGGCCTTCCTATCCCCCTACCAGGCAGAAGAATTCAAGAGTGTAGGAAAATGAGTGTATTATCTTAGTGCTCATATGTTCTAGCACTTGGGCTCAGTGGTTTAGATCAGCTTTGTCAATTAGCTAGATCCAGAGCTAGCATCAATTTTTGTAGGAGTAGGTTACCCCAGATATGGTCCCGACTATGAGAATGAGTCCAGTGGGGGAGTTTGGAGGATTTTTTTTGCAGCTGAGCTCTTTGAGAGTTAGAAAACAGGAAAGGCCAACTATTAGAAAGCCAAGGGGAAGAAGAGCATTTCAAACAAGGAAAGGGGATCCTGACTAGAGAAGAGGCAGATACCCAGTGGTAGGATGGTTACTACAATAATGAAGGGTTGGTCTGCCTTTGTCCAGAGTCATAAGGGAGACTTACCAAACTTCACATCTAAATTCTAGTAATATCTGGAGTACTTGAGGAATAGTAGAGGGAGAGGAAAAGGCTTTCAAGGCAACCCTTAAACTAAATCCTAAACTTCAAAAGCCTGGGAGAGCTGAGACTGAGTAAGAAGGACAGGTTGAGCATTTCCCTGCCCCAGGTGGGCAAAAACGTGTGCCCTTGACCTTGGAGTGCTCTTACTTTGGATAGTGGCTTGCAAGAAGTCGAAGTGAGGGGAAGTCTCCCTTGGCGGCAGCATAGTGAATGGGCAGGGCTCCAGTGTCTGTGGCCGAGGCAGGGTCGCTCTCTCCAAAGCGAAGCAGCCAATCCACTATCTCAGGGTGACCAAACCGGGCAGCCAGATGTAGGACTGTGGCACCTGAATTGTCTTTGTCCTGCAGAGGAAAAAAGGGAACAAGCATTTATTAAGTACCTACTGTGTGCCAGCAACTGTTTTGAGTTATTTACAAACATTATCTTGTTTGATCCCCAAAACAACCTTGAGAGGAAACAGGGGAACAAGCATTTATTAAGTACCTACTGTGTATCAGGAACTGTGCTGAGCTATTTACAAATATTATCTTTTTTGATCCTAAAAACAACCTTGAGAGACAGTCATCTATGAATATAGATATCATCTATATAATCATATAATATATGATATTATGATACATATGATATGATAATATAACAGATACATCTGATAATAAAGTATAATAACATTATTATTGTACTCAATTTACAGATGAGAAAACAGTGGCAGACAGTAGTTGGATAGTTCACACAGATACATGTAGCTAGTAAATGCCTGAGGTCAGGTTGAATTCAGATTTTCCTAATTCCAAGTCCAGTGCTCTATTCACTGAGCTACTAGGCTCAAGAAGGATTTGGTGATTGTGCTGAAATTGCCATGAGACACCAATGAATTCTTCTATTTTGACAAGCATGTAAAGTCAAAAATCTTAACTGTGTATTCACAAATAAGGCACAACAATATAACCAAGACCTTGAAAGTATCTCCACCATTGAAAATTCAAACCAGACCTTCTTATCACTGACTCACTCTTCCCCTGATCCTTCTAGTCCATTGGAGAGAAAAAAAGGTCTTCTTGTCCTATTGGGAGAAGGGGATTCTTGCCAATGAGCAGATCTGATTTATGCTGGAGTTTTGGTTGAAGGTAAAAAATAAGCATTGGTAAATGTGAATGTAAAAGTTGGTTATGAAAAAAGAGGATTATTAACATGCTCTTGGTAGATAGAACTATTAACATAGTTCTTGGTAGAACTGTGTATTATCCTAAAAGTTCAGAATTATGCTAGAAAAGTAACTGATCTTTGTATAGAACATCTGTTCTATACAAGCAGTTATCTCTAGCTGGCACATGCTCAAGAAGTCAAAAGATAGAGGGAAATGTATCACATGGACAAAGATTTATAGCAACACATTATGTAGTAATAAAGAGTTCCTAGTTAGGAAGTATGTGGGTATCCATTGATTAGGGTAATGGTTCTCAAAGTGTGGGCCAGAAACTCCTGTGGGATTGTCTTTGAAAACCCTTTCAAAGGGTCGACAAATTTAAAACTAGTTTTTATTTCTAATATCTATCTATATTAATAGCTATAAATATCACCCACCTAAAAATTCTTAGGATAGATTGTCAATAATTTTAATAGTATATCATATGCCTTGTATTTAATATAATATAATTAATATAATAGTATTTAATAGTATAATAGTATAAAGATACTGAAAACAAAAGTTTGAGAACTTTTGAGAATGGCTGAACAAATTGTGCTATGGATTGTAAAGGAACATTCTTGTGAGATAAGAAAAGAATATGACGAATTAAAAGAAAATTAGGAAATCTCATGTGAACTGATGCAGAGCAAAGTAATTAGAGGTAGGGGAGCAATTCTCCATAATAGTCACAATAATATAAAGAAAACCAGCATTGATCCCCAAACTCTAATCAATGCAGTGTCATCAGAGTATTGACAGTGGGGCAAGAACCTAGCTCTTGGTAGGGAAGTGGAATAAGACAACATTCTCATTGTCAACCTCATCACCACTGTTAGAATTTCTACAGACCTTTAAAATTGCAAAACTCTTTCCATATTTTATCTCATATGATCCTCACAATAACCCTGTGAGCTAGATGTTAGTGTTATACCCATTTTTCATATGAAGAAACTGAGACAGAGAGAGATTGTGATTTACATGGTCAGACATGGTTAATAAGTTTACTTGTTTTACTTAACTGTAGTTATTACAATGGAAGGTGCTATTAAGACTGGAGAGTTGTATTGATGATTTAAAAAAATCATCAGTAGGGGCAACTAAGTGGTGAAATGGATAGAGCACTGGCCCTGGAATCAGGAGGACCTGAGTTCAAATCCAGTCTTAGACATTTACTAGCTGTGTGATCCTGGGCAAGTCACTTAACCCTGATTACTTTTGAAAAAATAAAAAGAACATGACTAATAGATTAATAAAAAAATTAAAAATGTAACTGAGAATTTGTTAATATTTAGAGAAGAAAGCATCACCTTTGACTGATCTTCCACCTAAATATTACAAAAAGGAATGAACTGGAGAGGAGAGAGAAATTAAGGACAAAGAAGTACAGATTGATGTATGTTCTAATGGGACTAAAGACAGATATTGAACAACATAAGTAGCCATCTTAGACATGAAATTCAAGTGGAAGGTGGAAAAAAGAATAAATAATATGAAGAAAAATAGTACTTAAAAAATCAGAACTCACATTAATTCAATGACCAAATTTAGTACAGGAGAAAACTTAGTGACTTATAATTCTCTCGGCAGAGAAATGATGGAATATAGTATAGAAAGTGATACCTGACATGGTAAACTGTCATATTGTTTTACTTAATTGGATTCTTTTGCAGGAGTGATTACTAGGAAGTAAGAGTAATATTTTTTAAAAAAAGTATCAGTGAAACATTTTTTAAAAAGAAAGTACAAAAATGACTAAGATATTAATTTAATTATGCATATGCTATTTCCCCCCAAATCCAATTTATAAATAGAGTTTCAATTCAAATTGAGAGAAGACTTAGGGAAAAATATGTCTGATGACATGGTCTCTCAAAGGCTACCCCAGCAGAATGCCCTCTGGAAAGTTCTCCAGAAGTAGAATACTTCATTCACACAATGGAAGGCACACACTAGGTCTGCTACTCTAGCATCCCCTTCACTCAGTAGGATGCCTTGTGTTATAAGGTTGATCATTTAGTGATGAATTCTTTGACCATTCTGGTCTATGAATATACCATGATCAACTTTTAAAATAGGGAATTCAAAGATAACTGTTGATGAAGAATATATTCATTAAATTAAATATACATGCATTTCACTTTTAAAACTGTGATTAAGTTTTGTTGTTTTTTTTTTAAAGAGAGATCCTCATTTTGGGGGGAAAGGGGATAGGTCTAAATCTGTGACTTCAGTGTAGGGAAATCCCCGAATGGGGAAGCAATGATACAGATAAGCACATTTTTTTGCAATGCATGCTCATAGAGAATTACCTGAGGGTACCAAGAAGTTAAAGAGGCTTAGGGTTGCTAGATGACACAGTAAATAGAGCACAGGACCCTGGAGTCAGAAAGAGCTGAGGTCAAATCCAACCTCAGTCATTTAACACTAGTTGTGTGATCCGTAGCAAGTCATTCAATTGCTTCATGAAAAAAAAAATTAAAATAAAAATTTTTAAAAAGAGGTTAAGGGGCTTATCTTGGGTCATAGAGTAAGTGACTGGACTTGAACATTGGGCTTCCTGACTCCCATGCTTAACTCTAACTACTAAATCATGCCACTTTTCACTTTCATGAACTTGTTTTATACATTATCTTTTCTTTATATATTTATAAACTTATTTTATATAATTCATGTAAAAGAATTCCAAATCTCACTTTCATGAACTCACTTTATTTATTTTCTTTTATAAATTTATGTGCTTATTTTATATATTTCATCTAAAAAACTTCAAAAACTTTTTAGAAGTCCAATTATTATAAATTATTATTCGCGTATGCTTGTATGCTTGTACAAAACTGTTTGTATTCCTAAAGCAGTCTCTGAGGTTTAGGCTACCGGAACAAGGGGCAAGAGTAAAAAACAGCTCTAGGGATGCTGCTAAGCTGAGTCTCAGTAGACACCCACATCTTCTGCCCTGATTGTTCTTACTTTTGTTAACTAAGCCACCATCATATAGCTAACTACCCCCAAAAAGTCTTCAAAAAACTGCTTTAGGAATACACTAGATAACTGGTATTTCAGCCATCTGTGCTCCAAAGAGCACAGAGCAGTAGTAATGATCACAGAGTCCCGTGTGCTAGGGGAGAAGGACAGTCCAGAAATGGAAAAGTTCTTAGTACCAACTCAATGTCCTTGTCTGACCCCACCAGTCCATTCACATTTCTTGTAGTGGAGACTCACGTCTCTAGCCCTCAGTGTCTCCAGTCCTTTATTAGAAGGAGAAGTCTTGGTTGTTGTAAGTTAATTGTGGTCTTGAAGTCAGGAGGTCTAGGTTCAAAGCTAGCTCTGAGACTTTGGTATATAATTCTGGGCAAATTACTTAGCATATTCAAATTTTCTCATCTATAAAACTGTAATGATATTTACCCTGAACAGTGTTCTTGGTGAGGAAAGAGTTTTAGAAACCATAAAATATATTAATGTGAGTTATTGTCTTTACATGGTGAATAAGCTCTCTTAGAGGACCTTCTTGAGTGACCAAGCCTTTGGCTCTCTCCAGCCCAGGGATGGGAGTGGGGGAGGAGAGATGAGTTCAGCTAGAAAGGCTCTGGTGATCCCACCTGTCACTCTAGCACTAAATTGTTTCTTAAGCTGCTAATGGTACATCCCAGGCTGCCACCTGCCAATCTTCCCGCAGCAATCTGTTTATCTCCAAGGACTTTGTAGCCCAGCGAGAACTAGGTTGTGGTCATCCCTTCCTTTTGGTCCTTTCTCCTTGCTCCTTGCATCCTAAGGGATGGGAGATGCCTCTTCTTCCAGCCCTTCATTTTGGATGGGAGCAGGGGGCAGAGATTGAGGAGACCTTATTGAATCCTCATTCCATTCCCTTTCTGGTATTTTCTCTAAGGAAAACAGGTTACCATGAATCTGATAGGGGAGAGGAAGTATTCAAAAAGTTGTATGAAATTTCAAGGGATTTAGAAAGGTCAAAAATGACTATGACCTTCCCTTAAGGTCTGTTCTGCACCTCCTGGGCTGCTGGGTAAGGGACCCGATCATAGGACCAGCTCTGAGATCTGGACAAACCCAGACCTGCACACAGACTGCCATAATGTAAACTTCGGGTCGCCTGATAAATCATTTGGCACCCCCAGGCTTGGGTTGGGTGATGGGATTGGAGATGGTGGCTAGTATATTTGAGGAACTCAGGAGTATTGAGGTTCAAGAAGGATTGAATGAGCTAGCTACCTATTCCTAGCTGGTTTTAAATGATAGCCTTCCACCTGCTAGTTTCTCCTCTAGGAGATAAAGCTCTATCATCAGAGATGGAAGCAGGACCGCCTTTTTCTCTCTCTCTCCTAGAGCCGTCCCCTGGGGATGGTGGAGTATTACTAGCTCTAGCCACAAACGTTTGTTGAATTTGCTGCGAAGTTATGAATGAAATGAGATGCAAGGTTCTCTGCTGGAGTCAGGAAGTGGCAGGGAAGAGAAAGTAGTGGACAGAGGAAGGTTGGGCAAAACCCGAGAGGAACAAAGTTCCAGAGGTGGATCTATCCGCCTCAGCCAAGCCGCCACTTTAACTCTGGGGTCGTCTGGTACTCTCCTTGGTCCTGAAGGTAGATATCTACGGTGGAGGATTGGGGAGGGGGTGTAGAAGGAGGAGTCTCAGTTACTAGAGAAAGGGTGAGAGCTGAAGGGAAAGCAGCCTGGCTCCGATAACGCCGCCCAGGGCGCAGGGTCAGGGGGCCGGCCCCGGAATGGACGTCCGAGGGGTGACAGAAGCTCCGCCAGGCTCACTCACCTGCACTCCGCAGCCGCCCTGCGTGAGAAGCCACTGAAGACAGGCCAGGTGGCCAGTGGCCGCGGCGTCGTGGGCCGGAGTGGCCCCGTTCCTGGCGCGGGCAGTGGCGGGCAGGTTCGCCTCCTCCACCAGGAAGCGCAGGCAATGCAGTTTGCCCGCCCGGGCCGCGTGGTGCACGGGCAGAGCATCTAACGGGTCCCGCAGAGTGGGCAGCAGCGAGCCGGCCCGCTGCAGCGCCTTCAGGGTCTCTAGGTCCCCCTGACGCGACGCTTGCAATGCCCGCTCCAGGGCCATGGTGGCCCTCAGCGTCCCGGGGGCGCCATGCGGTGTGTGGTCTTAGCCAGGACCCGCACCCCGGCTCGCGGGGCCGCGTCTCAGGTCGCAGACTCCCGCCGCCCTGGACCCCGGTGATCCCCACCCACCCCCAAAGTCCTCGGCCCCAGGAGAGGCTCCTCTAGTCTAACTGTCCCAGTCCTTGTCCCTCGAGCCTTTGCCTCGGAGCCCGAAGGGCTCTGCGTAATGGATCCGCGGCCCGGCTCTGCCCCGGTATCGAAGGAGATGGCTCGGGCTACCGTAGTGGCCCCTCTCTGCTCCCACTCCTCGGCTCTCCTCCCTCCGCCCTCTGGGGCCCTGGAACTGCGACGGCCTCAGAGGCTCAGCCCTCCCCCTGCTCGGACTCCTCCCAGCTCTCAGCCCTAGGCTAGGTTAACCCAGCGAGGGAGGAGGGGCGTCCAGACCGACAGCTTGGGAGCGGGACTCCAGTCTCCCCACCCCACCTGCCGCTTCTGCCCCCCGCTTCCACACCAGTTCTTGGTTGGCCCAACTTATGACCGACGGCTGGAAAGCTGCCCTCCGCGACCACCTTTAGGGAAGAATGGAGCAGACCCCTTTAGCAAGAAAGCCGGCGCCTCCAGCCGCGAATGAACTGCCGGGTCGATGAGGAAAGGTTGGCTGAAGGGGACAGAACCAGTTCTGGGCGAACAACTTGGGCTCTCAACTCATTTCATATCTATAGAAAGGGAGGAGACTGCCAGAGGCCAAATGAGGCGTAATTGAACAGCCAAGGCGAGTTGGAGCGGGAAGAGTCCTTAATGACCATTCCACACCCTCATTTTCTGGGGGAGAAAAGCGAGTCTCGGAGAAAGGGAAAGTGACTCCCATCCGAGCTGGCCAAGTCTCGTACCCAAGTCGCCAGACCTTTTACACGCTCCGCGATCTTTGCGGGCATTTCTTTGGGGGAGGGGGCAGACCTGGGTCACAGTGCTAGACTTCTGTTTGATCGAGTTCACTCGCGAGAGGCCTACAGCAGCTTAAACTCGTGGGGAGGGTGGGGCACGCTTGCAAAGCGCCCACGGGAGAGGCTTTTCGGGAGGCCAATTTGTCTGACTAGACATAGTGGGCGGTTAGTGCCGACCCGGAGTCCTCACGGACCGCCTCTCACTCCTCGCCTTCTCCCAGGCACCTGAAGGAAAATGCCACAGCGTGGCGCTGTGCTGAAAGGCGATCTCCTCCGCTCCTCTAGGTGAGGAGCCAAATGTATTAGGGACAGCAGCGGGTATGTGTCAGAGACCCACCCGGGAGAGCCACAGAGCCACTCCCATAACACCTTCACTCAGGTGGGAACCGTCATTACTCGCAGGCTCCAAGGTCTGTTCTGGGTTACTTCTAACTATGGGTATCCCCTCAAACCCTTCCCTGGGCCCTTCCTCCCTCTAAGCTAGTTCCATTGGGGATCATACCAGCTTCACTGCCTTCAGCTATCACCTCAGTGTCAATGGCTCCCAGGTATACCGATCCGTTTTTAGCCTCTTTTCTGATTCCCAGCAGGCAGTTGGAACTGGCAGCAGCAACTGCTTCCCGAACATCTCAAATTAAATGTCCTCTAGTCATCTCAAAATGTCCAAACCAATCTATTCTCTTCCCAATATTTTTATCTTCCCAACTTCCTTCGTTCTGTGGAGGAGAAATCTATCTTTCCCAGTCACTCAGGCTAACGACCCGAGTATCATCCTGAACTCCTCATCCAATTTCACACGATATATCCAGTGAATTGTCAAATCGTTATTTCTTCACACAATTGTCAATGTGGAGCAGGTCTTCATTTGGGAGAAGGCTCCAGTATCTGGGATGATTAAGCAATTACTCATATAAAGAGTTGCTTTTTAGCTGACTTTTGAAAGAAATTAGGGATTTTCAGAGGCAGCGGTGAAGAAGAAATGAATTGCAGACATGGGCAAAGACTTTCTGAGGGGAGATGGAATGGGGTGTACGAGAAACAGTAAGAAGGACATCATCAAGACAGAAAAGTGGCTTGGATCCAGATTGTGAAAGTTTTAAATCCAAAACAGAGGATCATATCTTAATTCTAAACTTAATACGGAACTATTAGGGAAAGTAGGATCTTCTGTTTTCAGAGCTGTCGTTGCTTCTCCCAAGTCTGTAAAGTGTAGTTTTGGCATTCTCCATCACCCTTCCCACGGTCTGTCTTCCACCTACTAGAGCCTTCATGTGGCTCTTTGAGTACCCAGATACCCTGTTTTGATATCCCAGATAAGACAATCGACTTCTAATGGGCTTTCCAGAATAGAGAACTTCATTTAATGAGGCAGCTCTAAAACCTTTGAAAGTTGGTCTTTGACATTAAAATTAAAGGGGAATGGGAAACTTCCTACAGAAGATCTTTGGGGTTGTAAAAGAAGCCAGGAAAGCCAAAAGATGAGGAGCAAGAGAATTCCAGGCATAGAAGACTATTAGTGGAGAAAAAAGTCAGTAGATGGGGTATCATATTCAAAGAGCAGAAAATAGAGCACTCTCACTGGACCACTGAATAGGGGTGGAGGGTGTTGGAAAGTAAGGAGACCAACAAAATGGAAAGGGGACTATACCTGTGATTTCATTGGCGTGTAGTGATGGCAAAGTCAAATAGAAATGGATTCATGAAGGCTATATATATATAGAAATGTATGTATATATATAAAAATATATATATAAAGTTGCTCTTTACTAGTTGATCTCCCTGCTTTAAGTCTCTTCACATTTGAATTTACTTTCCATTCAGCTGTCAAAGGGATCTTCCTAAAATGAAGGTCTGATCATATCGCTCCGGATTCAATGAACTCCAGTAGCTTCCTATTACCTCCAGGATCAAATAGAAAATCCTCTGGTTGGCTTTTTTATTTTTATTTTATTTTTTATTTTTTTTATTTCCTTCCATTTCTTTCTTTTTTTTTTTTTATTTAATAGCCTTTTATTTACAGGATATATACATGGGTAACTTTACAGCATTAACAATTGCCAAACCTCTTGTTCCAATTTTTCACCTCTTACCCCCACCCCTCCCTAGATGGCAGGATGACCAGTAGATGTTAAATATATTAAAATAGAACTTAGATACACAATAAGTATACATGACCAAAACATTATTTTGCTGTACAAAAAGAATCAGGCTCTGAATTATTGTACAATTAGCTTGTGAAGGAAATAAAAAATGCATGTGTGTATAAATATAGGGATTGGGAATTTAATGTAATGGTTTTTAGTCATCTCCCAGAGTTATTTTTCTGGGCATAGCTCTGGTTGGCTTTTAAAGCAGCTCTTCATAGCCTGGCTCCTTGCTACCTTTCTTTCTCCGCTTCCCCTCCCTCCTCGTTCCAGTGACAATGGCCTCCCGCTGTTCTTCACGCAGAACATTTCCATCTCCCAGCTTTCGTTCCCATGCTTGAAACTTTTCATCTCTGTCTCCTAGCTTCCCTGGCTTTTTGCCAAGTCTCAGCTACAGTCCCACCTTATGGAAGAAGCCCTTCCCAGTCTTCCGTAATCTTAGAGTCTTTCCTCTGATACCACTCCCAGTTTATCCTGTATATATACTGTTTGTGTATACAGTGGTTTGCAATTCTCCTTCCTTAGTCTGTGAACTCCTCCAGAGTGATTGACACGTAATAGGAGCTTAGTAAAAGCTAGTTGACTGACTCCTTGCAGGATCTCGTCCCCGGAGACGGATCCCTGCTTCGATCCGACTATCCCTGCTTCCCTTTCCACAATTGGTATTTTCTCTAGCGTTCGGCATTCAGACCCTTCTTCCAGTAGCCAAAGGGAGGGAATCTCGAGTCTCTCAGCACCTGGGACAGCGCCTGTTTCTCGGGAATGGGGAGTTCAGCCCAAGCCCTCCGATTTCGGAAGCTGGCACTGTTTCCAGGTTCCCCGGGGCTAAATGGGGAAGCTGCCAGAGCTCGGTCTAGAGACTCTTCCCCGCTGCCTTTACTCTGAAGTTACGTCCGAGTTAGAGAACAGCTGTGAACCTGGCTACAAACGCAGTTTGGATTCGGGAACCGAAAGTATCCCTCGGCCCGTAGCTTCAGCCGTTGGGTATTCCCCATAGCTCCCCTCCCCTTGCCCTTCCCCCACGCACCTCAGTCATTAAATCTCGCTCTAAGCTCGGGGGAGAGAGGGAGAATTATCTCCGGAACCGCCCAGCACAGCTGAGTTGGGGACGCCGGGGCTGCTAGCAAAAGCAACGGACAAGCGATATGGACGCAGGGCGGGGCGACAGTGCACGAGACTTTAAGGGTCAGAGAGTTATCTCCAGCTGTGGAGATCTCTAGAGGATCTCTCCTTTCTAAGGTTTTCAGGATGCGACCTAAGGACTCCCCAAATAGCCCCTTTTTTGGCTCCTGCTCCCATTCCTGGAACACGTTTAAAATGCTAAAAAACAAAATCGGAGAACAAGCCAAACCTGCGAGAGCGTCTGTGAATGAGACTCGCGCCTTCCAAAGCTTTAATTCGGAGGGGAGCATTGGGAGGAGGGGGAGGGGGGATGTACCCTTGTAGAAACCGTCTGAGAGCCAAGAGGAGGCTGGAAGACCCAGGGCCCTGGAGAACGGATCCCTAGAAGCGGCAGAAGGAGCTACAGCACAGAACAGGCCCTATTTCACAATTCTTCTGGGGTGAGAGCACCCCCCCCCCTTGGTAATGGTGGATTAGGAGGCAGGGTTGGAAGATCGGTGGAAATGGGATGGGTAAGGACGGCTGGATTTCTCGGGGAGCAGAGCAGTTCATTCCTTCCGAGGCGCTGTGGCAAACCCAGTCTTCGCTGTCTCATCTCCGGGTCCTAACCTTTGGACGGCCTCCCCGCTGCAATCCCGGCCCGGCGTCCCAGTGTGAGCTCCGTTGCCTCGGGCGCCTCCTCCCCGTCTGCAGCTTCTCTGCCCCAGGGCGCACCGTCTCGCTGCCAGCGCTCCGATCGCGAGCAGATGGGGCCGGGAACCGTGCCCTCTTCTCCCCAGGGATCCACCCCTTTCTCATCCCTCCCAGCCTCCTTCGCCCTTCTCTTCCCCAGCGGGAACAAAGCCAGGAGGTGGGGCCGGAGGGCGGGGCGGTTCCTTAAAGTCTAGGTGGAGACGTTCGGGTGATTATTCGGCGTCCCACCCGGTGGCTTAGCGAGCTGGGCCGACCCGCCTGGGAGCTCCGCAGAGGCTGTATGTCTCCCCACGGCGCCGAGCCGGAAGCAGGGAGCGCCTTCCAGCCCAAGATGGGCGTCCCTCGCAGGCCAGGGGACGCCGCCGAACTGCGAAAGGTAAGAGCCGCGGAAACTGGTGAGGGCCGGCGGGTGAGTGGGGGTGGAGAACTGGGAAGGAGGAAAGACCGGCAAGGAACAAGTCTCGCCTCAACTTCCCTGTTCCCGCAGACCCTGAAGCCTCTCATGGAGAAACGCCGACGGGCGCGCATCAACGAGAGCCTGAGCCAGCTCAAGGGTCTCATCTTACCCCTTATCGGCAAGGATGTGAGTGCAGCCGTTGCCCCGGGGGCTAGGGGGTTGGTGGAGGGCGTGGAGGGAGCCGAGAGGGTGGAAAGCGGTGACGTCCCGACGGCCCCCCTCGGCGGGCTGGGGATCCTGGGCTCTGGGAACAGGCCGAGCCCGGGGAGGTGGCTCACGCAGCGCGGCCTCCTAGAGCCCTCTGTCACCTTGCTTCCCATAGAGTTCCCGCTACTCGAAGCTGGAGAAAGCAGACATCCTAGAAATGACGGTGCGCTTCCTGCAGGAGCTGCCCACGTCCCACGGCCCCGCGGCTCCCAGTGAGTGACCTCTAGGCTAACGGCGTCCCAGTTGGCACCAGCTCGGGCTCGGTCCCTCCCCCCAACCCCGTCCCCCGTTCTTGTCTTTTCGCGCGGTCTCAGAGCCTGACTACTGTTCGCCTCTTGCCTCCCCAGCCTTAGCAGACAGCTACAGAGAGGGCTATCGGGCCTGCCTCAGCCGCCTGACCCGGGTCCTGCCCTCCTGCAGCCTCCTGGACGGCGAGGTGTGCAGCCGACTCCTGGAGCATCTGCACCGGAGCGCCGCGGGCCAGTCCCTTCCCCCGGATTCCCGCAGCAGCCCTAAAGATCTGCGCTCCGACTCCCCAGATAGAATGCGGTTAGTCTGCTCTCCTCGGGGGTCCGGCGGCTGTCCTCCCGGCCCCCCACCTTCCGGACTCTGGCGCCCCTGGTAGCTAGCTCCCTGAGAGGTGAGCGAGACCTCTTTCGGACCTATATTTATTTGGAATCACGGAGAGAGAAGAAAAGTGGATAGAAAATCCCGGGGTTCCTTGCCCCATCTATTCTCCACCTCCCAACTCCATCTTCCAGCCTTCTATCACTGCACTTTGTAGATTCTGATTTCTTTACACAGGAAACCAAAAGGGTTTTTCCTTCGCCTAAGGGGTTTGATTTTGTTAGATATCCTCCCCAATAAAGCCTCCGGGCCAAGGGCCGGGCTCTCAGTTTCCCTCTGCTGCTGGAGGAGGGGCAGGAAAGGGCCCAGTGCACAGGAGACAAGGAGACTCTGTCCTGAGCTTGGACATGGCTTCTCCTGGGCCTCAGAATGAGCTTCAGTTCCATTGGAGGCAGAAGATCTCCTGGACTGGGACAGGAGCTTTGCTCTTGGAGATCCCTCTTCTAAAGAGGTGATAGGGGAGCGGGTCCAGTGCCTGAACTCCCTGAAGCAGGTTGCAGGATGACCTCTCTCCACCCTGGCCCTCAGCGCCAGGACTAGAGTTCTCCTAATGCAATCCTGACCCCACCCCAGTGGAGAAGATGGGCTGTGCAGGGCGATCTTTGCCCGGGCCTGTCTCCCCACCTGGGGCAGGCCAGAGTAAAAGCAGAAAAACATGGGTTTCAGAGCTGACAGTGGAAACTCTGGGACAGGAGGAAGAGGGACTGGAAAGGGAAAAGATTCAGTGAAGACCAAGGCCCCATAACGGGAATCCAAAAGTCCTTTCTGGTCCTCATCCCGAGGGTTCTACCTGCAAGGCCAAAGTCCCTGGTTTTCCCAAACCTCCTTTCCTCTGCTTTAAATCACTAAAATTTGGTACTACTCAGGGCCTTGTGGGACCCTGTAACCTTATGGGCCCAGCAAACGAAACTCCCAGGCCTGAATCCTTTTTGCCAGACTGCTCAGTTCCCGGGCGGCCTTTGGAGTCTTTGGTTTCAATCCGGCACTGAGAGAGAAAAGTAGTCCAGATTATGCCTGGGAAGGTCCCCATGTCTTTTTTCTTTTATTTTTCTCCGCTTTGGTTTAAATGACACTTTAAAATACCTTGTTTCAGGTCCCTAATTATTTTTTAAACCAATTTTACCCCCATAGACTTCCCAAATTTCTGATCTCTGGTGTTCTAAACCAGGGGAAAAGGCCCCAAAAAGGCATCTGGGGTTTCTAGATAAGGCGGGAGAAATATTTATTTTTTTGCCTAGGACCATAGTCTTAGATGTTTGGATATAAAGCTTTGTATATATGAAATTTTGATTAAATTTAAGCGAACTTCGTTTTTTTCAAAATTAAAAAGGAAAGAGTTATTTTATTCCTTCCCTCCCCCTCCTCCAATTTTCTCCTGCCCCTTCCTAAAGATTCCATTTCAATGTGAAACCAAAGTTTTTTTCTTTTTGCCCTTGCCCCAGGTGGGAGACAGGCCCCAAGATCCCCTCACAGCCCATCTTTCCTTTTGGGGTAAAGGGTTTCATTAGGGAGAGCCTTTGTTGAAAGTCCAATATATTTTTTGGTTTTTTTTTTTTTTTTGGCAAGGAAAACATCCTTTTTTTGAAATTTTCAAGAAATCAACCAAAAAATTTTTGGGTGATGAGGAGAATTAACCCTATAGGAATTTTCTAGTTCCTGGAACATATTCAGAAAAGGACAGGAATAGAATTCCTTTTGGCCTTTAATCTCTGGGAACACTAGGAAAATTTCCCCAAAATTGGTGGAGAAATGGGAAAGCACCTTCCCATTTTTCCTGAATTTCCATTTTACAGAAAAAACAGGGAATGTTAAAAACACACTGAAAATGAATTCTTCCCCCTTTTCATAGATTGAAAGATTTATTTTTCAAAAAAAAATGTATTTTGTTACTTTGTACCTGGGAAACCTTAGAAACTTTATTGAGCATGTGCATTTCTACATACGTGAAATCAAAAACAGAAGATCACACCTGAACAACTACTTGTACAACTTGCATTTTTAGAAAGAATCTAATAAACTCCACACGTGGGTCCTAAAGCTCTCTTGTTTGTGTCTACTTCTAAGGCTCCCATTCTTTTTTTTTTTTTTTTTGATTATCATTTATTTCTTTTCTCCAAGATTACACTTTAACTTCGACATCAAGTGTAGGTAAAAGGATCTAGGCCATAGGACTAATTGCTGCTGAGTTCCCTTTCCAGGTCCTGATGTTTTTCACCTGAGGCCAAGGCAGGAAGATCAGGTTTGCATGCCTTCTGGTGTGTCCTAATTTCTGGGTTTACTCACAGCTCCATGATATGAGTTCCAAGGTAAGGTGGTGGAAGTCCTGGAGCAATATTCCCTCTGTCTATCTGCCTTGCTCCCTCCCCTACTCCTCCCCCCTTTCATTTTATTGGAGATTCTGTTCTTGTTTCTTGTGTAATAATTGGATTGCCTGGACATCCTGACCCTGGAATCAGATTACAGCTCGAATTAGCATGGAGGTGGGCAGTATTTCAGAGAATGCTGCAAATCTATTTTGAAGATAGCATAGATTTGAGGAACTGGACCTGTGGGAGAATTTGAAATTGTTTTGCTCATTCTGTTCTTGTTTCTTGTGTAATAATTGGATTGCCTGGACCTTCTGACCCTGGAATCAGATACAGTTTGCATTAGCCCATGGAGGTGGGCAGTATTTCAGAGAATGCTGCAAATCCATTTTGAAGATAGCACAGATTTGAGAAACTGGACCTGTGGGAGAATTTGAAATTGTTTTGCTCATTATTTTATTGGAGATTCTGTTCTTTTTTCTTGTGTAATAATTGGGTTGCCTGAACATCCTGATCCCGGAATCAAATACAGCTCACATTAGCTTGGAGGTGGGCAGTATTTCAGAGGATGTTGCACATCCATTTTGAAGATAGGATAGATTTGAAGAACTGGACCTGTGGGAGAATTTGAAGTTGTTTTGTTCAGTTACCTACTCATGAAAATTTTTGGAGGCATGAAATATTTGTTACTTACCTTTCCGTCTAACTCTGTGGCCCTAATTTCAGGGTTTACTCACAGCCTCATGATAGGAGTTCCAAGGAAAGGTGGTTGAAGTCCTGGAGCAATATTATTCCCTCTGTCTATCTGCCTCTCTCCCTCCCCAAAAATTAGTTTTGGGGGTTCTCTTGGCAAAGATACTAGAGTGGTTTGTCATTTCCCTCTCTGGTTCATTTTATGGAAGAGGAAACTGAGGCAAACGGGGTTAAGCAATTTGTCCAAGAATACGTAAATGTCTGAGAACAGCTTTGAATGTAGATCTTACTAACTCTAGGTCTAGCCCTTTATCCACTGTATCACCTAGCTGCCCACATTATAGTAAAAACCCTGTTTATACTGGTTTTAAGAAGGAGGATAATTTAACAAATGGATTTTCTGGCCACTGCTATCCGAGGTTTTTTGTTTGTTTGTTAAAAGACTGAAAGCCATGAGTCTAAGGAAAGGGCTATTGATTAGATGCTTTAGGATATAGAAATCATTGTTTCTCTTTGGCAGGCTTTCTTTCTTATAGGGAAGCTATTGAGTTGCATAATATTCCATTTATTATGGGGGACTATATTGTAAACTTCTTGGGATAAGGGATTATGGATATGACTCATGTTTGTATCTCTGCATTCTCCATAACACCTCACACAAGGTCTTGTCCATAACAGGTACTCAATAAATAGTCTATTAAATGAATGAGTTAGTAAGTGAATGTCATGCTACAGGCACAATTTGGTAGCTAGACAGAGAGGGTACTTAGTAAGTGCTTACTATATACCAAGATCTGTGCTAAACACAGGGGATGCAATAAAATGTGGGGGAAGGGAAAGGTCATCCCCAGCTCCAAGGAACTCACATCCTAAAGGGGAAGACAATAAATAAAAAAGGGTTAGTAGAGGAGGGTACAGAGCCAGAATCCCTTTCAACAGAATTTTTTCATAACTTCTTGTGGCAGAGCTTGCTCTCCAAAAATCAATTATTTTGCGTATTTCAATTTAAAGACATCATCTTCAGAGAGACAAAACCTGCACCTAGAGGGTGGAAAGCATATTGTGTTTATAAAGTATTATCAACAACGTGTTGGACTCTTTTGTTGTATGAAGTATCTTCTCACCTTGCTTCTGAGTAATTTTTCAGGAGGAGATTGAATCTATTTGAGCATTTACATAGATAATTTACAATGTGATCCCTTGATTTCTTCTCCATTTCAGTCCAAAAAACCAAATCCTATTGGAAAGCGTATCTCCTAGGTAGAAAGACAAAGAGAGGCATAATGGTGTAGTGGGAGGACTGCTGCATTGGAAGATGTGAGTTCCAGTTCTATCATTATCTGCCTTTGTGATCTTACAAAAGAATTCTGTGTTCTCATTAATAAAATGAGAAGGTTGGACTTACATGACCTTTGAGGCACCTTCTACCTCTAAATCTAAGATTCTATGTTCTGTTCTATGCCTCAGTTTTCTATCTTGTAAGATGAAGAGGGTGTAATATCTGTTGCTGAGGATTCCTTCCAGATAGAAATTCTGATTCTAACAATACTAAGTTCTTATTTAGGGAAAGGGAAATTGCCATCTAGCAAAGCCTTCCTGATTCAACTAAAGATCCCTTGTCAATGTAAAAGTGTTGACTGCGTAGTTGTCTGTTGTACTGGATAGAGCTCTCCATCTTGGAGTTAGGAAAATATAGATTCAAATGCCTTCTTACTAGCAATGTGACCTCAGGCAAGTCACTTCATTTCAGTCGGTCTCAGTTTTCTCACCTGTAAAATGGAGATAATATCTCACAGATGAGATAATATGTGTTAAGTGCTTTGCAAACCTTAGTGTGCTATGTAAAATGAGCAAGTTCTATTGTTGTTAGACACTGCGAAAGGAAACTTTTTTGTATAGGCTTGTAACTCATAGCAAAAAAAAAAAAAAATTGGCAAAGCAATAGGCATTGCTCCCTAAACTAGGACCACCACTTCTTTTTGGTCCTTAGTAATCCTTTTCTATTCAGACACCTCAGTGACTTCCTGTGGAACTGATGTTAAATCATAGCTGAAGATAGAGGAATGGAAAGAATATGTGGAAACGCAAGCCTGACACTCCCCACACCCCAAGGAGTCTCTGGGCTGGTAGTTCAGTGGGGATGTGAGCCGAAAGACACAAGAGTTGAAGTCTTTGAAGGTGACAGTTGCATGTCTGGGCTAGGTTCTTTGCCGGAGGCTGGAAGATGAATCTTATACTTCCTAATAGAGCACTGAGGGGGAAGATTTACCCAGAAGGGTTTGGCCCCATAGCTTCTTGCTGTTGTGAAACAAACAAGCCAAGAGAGAAACATGGTACGGCAGTCACTGTAGCCTTCTGGGTATCCCTTTATTATTACCTCGCAGAAATCAACCCAGTTCTTTGTGAAGAGACAGCAGGATGTGAAGAGTCCTGATGGGCAGCATTTGGCAAAGAAATCTGCTGCACTATCATTTCAACTATCTCTTCTTTGGTGGATACCTGCATCAAGCTGTGGATGACTCAATTTTAAAATGTTAAAATGTACTTCTTGACATAATGGCTAATTCCTCTTATGACATCTCTTTGTCTGCTTCCACGAATCCTTTGATTGTAGTCTTATTGCTTCATTCGATCAACTTACCAGATGAAAACCTTCTATAAGACTGCCTCTTTGCATCACAGGACCTGAAGTTCAAATCACTTAAATGCGAATAAAGAAACTCGTCCTCCAGATGAATGCACTGCTGGTGAGAAATAATAATAGCTCCCATTTATGTTCAATCCTATTCCTCAAGCATTTATTAAGAATCTACTTTTGCACTGCAAGACCTCATACCAGTCATTGCTTCATTATGGGCATCCTTTGGGCAGGAGATACAGGTATCTCTTAATTACATTCCTAATTTTTTTTTTACAAGTGTGGAAATTCAGATTTAAAAGGAGGAAATGACATACCAGGGTCACCTATCTCCTTAGTATCAGAGCCAAATATCCAACTTTAGGATGATTCTTTCCCGGGTTCTTTCTTCCCACCATACAACCTTGCTTCCCTGAATAAGCCTTTTGGAAAATGACTCAATATTTTTTGCAGGTCTCCACCTGTTACATTGGTACCAACTAATCATAAGGTCAAGAGTAGTTTTTTTCTTTTAATTAAAGCATTTTCAAAATATATGCATGGATAATTTTCAACATTCATCCTTGCAAAATCTTGTGTTCCACATTTCTTCCCTTCCTTCCTCCCACTCCCTCCCCAAGACAGCAAATAATCCAGTACATGTGCAATTTTTCTATACATATTTCCACAAATATCATGCTGCACATGAAAAATCAGATCAAAAAGGAACAGAATGAGAAAACCAAACACAAGCAAACAACAACAAAAAGAGCGAAAATGCTATGTTGTGATGCACACTCAGTTCCCACAGTCCTCTCAAGAATAGTTTCACTGAAAGTAAGGGCAAAGTACCTGATTGCCAAAGGGGATTCCTGTAATAAATGTTTACAAATTACTCTTCTCCCATCTGTTAAATCCCAGCCTGTCCCAGACAGAATTTCCTGTTAGTTTATCTAATAATAATGGTAATAATAGCTAGCATTTACACAGTGCTCTAAGATTTGCAAGTGTTTTACATATATTATCTCATTTAACCTGGAACTGGGTGTATAATAAAATCAGGATAGAGGTGGCATCTGTGGAATCCATCTGGGAATATCTATTTTGGGTGGAGGCAAGCATAAGGATCCATAGCTTCAGAGGCAATAGGAATTGAGTTATTAAGAAATGAAGTCAATCCTCTAAGGTCTAGATGAGATTAAATTGTTGAGATTTTTCTGAAGGAGTTTCTTGGTCTGGTCAAAAGACTTATCTGGAAGATGTGGGAACATACTCTAATTTTAGGTAAATATTACTATAGAAGTTGTTCTCATATTATTAGAAATAGCTGCTTTTACTTTGTAGATTGTAGAGAAACACATGTCATGATTCATCATTTAATCTATCCCATAAAGAGGAAGTCAAGGTAGATTTCTAAAGTAAATGGTCAAAACAACACAGTATCCCATGGGACCATTTTTAGTCTTTCATTTATTTTTTTTAGTCTTTCATTTATTTTATTAAATAAATAAATGAAAGACTAAAAATGGTCCGACTGTGGGTCCCATCCCACAGATGGGATACTGTGTTGTTTTCTCCCGGGGATCTTTTCTCTTATATTCATGTTGTCATAGTGAACTTTGTATTCTCTGGTTTTCTTCAATTTCTATCTTTATTTCCAGTTTTTAAAAAAATTTTTCACATTCATTATTTCTCACTGGCCCATAAGTTCATCACATTCAGATATCACAGTTTTTTCCTCATTCCTCAATTGATAGGTACCTACTTTGATCCCAATTTTTGCTGTGATGTCACAAACATTTTGGAACATTTGGATCATTATTGTGATTTTGGACCTTTTTGAGCTATATGCTAGTAGTGGGATCCCTGGGTCAAAAGATCTAAGGACAGTTTTGTCCCTTTTTTTGGTCTAATTCCAAACTGCGACCAAAAATGACTGGTGTAAGCCTCAACTTCACCAACAGTGTATTAATATGCTTCCCATATCCCACATTAAGTACAACTTAAGAAAGAGAGCTATCATTCTTTATTCTTCTGTCCTGAAGGAGATGTGTGTATGGTTATTTGTGTTCATTAAAAACCCTGCCGCCTGAGGGTTTCTGTGGCTCTAAGACTACCCGGCTGTGTGTTTCAGGGACTCCAGATAACTGGGTGTGTGTGAGTTCCCAGTTGTGGGTGGATGTCTGTGTCTGAGTGGCTGCAGCTGCCCAGGCATGTGGGAAGAACAGCAGCTCAGCCACCCACTGAGGTTCCCAGTGACTAAGTAGTTTCACTCAGGGTTTCCAGAGTCCTAAGCAAAGCCCCAGGCACTCAAAGGAGCTGTAATAAAACCTGGAATAATAGTTTCGCGAGCGTGAGAATGGGGTGAGAAGACCTGGCCCACAAGCACACGTGTGTGATATTTCAGTCAGACTTTCCTGAGGATGGAACGGAGCAGACAGCAGGCTGTGACCCAGGCAGCTCACCTCAGGAATGAAGCCCAACAAGAGTGCAAAAGGAAAGAAGATTCCGATCTTAGGTGAAAAGTAACATTTTGAGAGAAAAAGAGATCCTGGGATCCTCTGTCATTTATGGGACCTTGGAAATCTCAAGGTGTGTATGCAGAACAGTGATCAGATGCAATATAATCTATCGGCCAATAAGTATTTATTTAGAACTTGCTACATAGCAGGCACTGGACTGAGGGAAAAACAGCCCCTGCTTTTAAGGAGCTTACATTCTAATGGGAAAGACAAATGCAAATAACAATGTATGAAGAAAACATATACAGTGCAGAGGAGATAATGCCCCCCAAAAGGCACTTATACTTGGGATCTAGGAAGGGCTTCTTGAAGAAAGTGCCATTTGAGCTGAGTCTTGAAGAACAGTTAAAATTAACCATTTCTGAAAAACTCAGAATTTGTTCTTTTTTTAAAGTGTTTTTTTTTTTTTTTTTTTGATGGAAGAGGAAAGGAGAGAATTTAAAGTTGAAAATAAAACAATAGTCTTTAAAATGCTAACATAATCTCCTCTGGATATACCTTCCCTATCCTTTATCCCATCCACAGTTGACTATATAGCACTATATAGTGCCCCCTTCCTCCAGGGGTCCTCAAACTATGGCTCTCGGGCCAGATGCAGTAGCTGAGGACGTTTATCCCCCTCCCCCAGGGCTATGAAGTTTCTTTATTTAAAGGCCCACAAAACAAAGGTTTTGTTTTTACTATAGTCCGGCCCTCCAACAGTCTGAGGGACAGTGAACTGGCCCCCTATTTAAAAAGTTTGAGGACCCCTGCCTACACCTTCTTTGCTGAGAGGAAGAAGAAATATTTCATTGCCAGAATTTGTTGTTGTTTTTTTAAAATATAGCTTTTTATTGACAAAACATATGCATGGTTAATTTTTCAACACTGACCCTGCAAAAACTTCTCTTCCAACTTTTCCCCTCCTTCCCTCCACCCCCTCCCCTAGATGGCAGGCAGTCCCATACATGTTAAACACGTTAAAGGATATCTTAAATACAATATATGTATACATCAGAATTTGTTTTTGAAGGAAATTGCCAATACTGTGTTAGGGACACTACAACAAGACTTTATTTAGTTGAACTTAATTACCATATTTACAGAAATATTTCAAAATCCCTTAGTGGTTTTTGGACTGATTGGCACGTGTGGCACAGCGTCCTGGAAAGAGCAAAAGATCGGTCATTGGTGGATCCAGAAGTAATCTCAGCTGTGTGATCTTAGTCAAGTCATATAATCTCTAGACTTCCATGTTTATAACTCTGTGGCACGAGGGAAACTTCAAAAGAGATCTTTTCAATATAATGATATTAACAAAAGTAATCAATAACTAGGTAGAGCCCTGGTCTTGGCAACAGGGAGCTCTGGATGCAAGTAAATACAGGATATTTAAAGTCTACATCATCCTGGGCTAATCCTGCCACCTCTCACAACCGCAGGTAGCTAACTCTCAAAGGCTAAAGGGCAGATGTGCCTCGGTGGAACTTCCTGTCCAAGAAGTCCCTTCACCACCACTGATCCGGATAACCAAACCAGAGGTGGGAATCGAGCCATTTAGAACTTTTTTCGGACACTTGCATTCTCACATTGCATTCAAAGTGAACTTGCCCTAATTACTGTCCTCCTGTGGGAAATCATTATTCTCTTTTGTTGTGTGAGCGAAATTTTGGGTTTAAAAAGCATGAAGAGGTTCCTTGGGGAAACTCCAGGCCAGGAAGGAATAGGGAAATAAAACGGGCGTCACCCCAGAACAGGTTTCAGGTGGAGTAGACTCACAGGAAGGGAAGAAGGGATTTTGAGTTTTTATCCTAGGAAGCCCCAGTCTCTAGGACCTGTAGGGGTGGAGCTGGGATCTCAGTTTCGGTCTCGTACGTCTTTCACAACTCATAAAGTCGTTTGAAGCCTTATGAAAACATCTCCAACAAATGAGATCCCTCTGGCATTTTAGACTCCAATCATTTCTTGCATGAAACACATGTCATTAATTTCCCCCCAGGGCCTTTGAGAAATTTATAATTATACCTTGGCTCCTTCCTTACTGTAATAGGAGAAGGACTGTGGGAAAATCTGAATCAATCTTGAATTCATGCTGTCTTTCATCAATAGCTTCCAGATGTGACTTAGAGAAAGTTTAAGAAGACACTTGGCAAGATTGACAGTGGGGGGTGGGCAGGTGGGTGTATGCCTTGAGGATATTTTCAGGAGGAGGGGGAAAGGCTAAGTATTTTAAAACTGTCCCAGTTACTAGCTGAGGGGTGGGGTTACAATCTCAGTTGTTTTTGTCTTTCTAAGGCTGAAAAATAGAATTCTGACCTCCCTGAGCTCTAGAATGAGACAGGTGTCGTAGCCCAAAGCCCTTGTTTTGTAGTGACCTGGACCCCACTGTATGACTTAAAATTTGACCTACTTTTAAATTACAGAAATGGGATGCCTTATGGTTACATTGCTGATTTTATTATTTTCTTTTAAGAAAACGAGCTTTGTCAAGAACCTATTTGGAAAAGAATCTAGAAATAGTCATTTAAAACTAAAAGACATTAAAAAAATTCTCTATAATTTCAGATGATGATTAAAATAAACCAAACTGTTAATTATCATTTTCTCCAGTGGTCTCAGTTTGCACTGTCCTTATAAGAAGGTTGTTTACTGATGTGACAGGAGTAACATCTACTAAAGTCCCTGCCACATAGGCGAGACTAGTTTTTTTTTTCCCCTAAAAAGACACTAAAACCATTCTCCAGAATTAATTGGTCCAGAGGACTAAGGTTTCAACCCATTGATATCGATTCCTTGTTGTCTAAATATAAAGACTTGACACAGGGTTTGAGGTACTCTTTCTTCTGACTGGCTCAACATGTGCAAGAATAGAAAGATAAATAATGATAGAAGTAGATGATGGATTAATAGACAAATGGGTGGATGGAGATATAGATGGGTGAATATATTTGCGTGTGAGAGCGAAGAAAAAGAACAGAGAAGAGAGAGCACAAGGGGGAGAGAGAGACAAAAACAGAAGAGAGACAGAGGGAGACACACACAGAGACACAGTGAGAGGGGGGAGAGAGAAAGAGAAAGGATGTGTGTGTGTGAGAGACAGAGAGAGACAGAGGGAGACAGAGAGAGGGGGAGAGAGAGAAAGAGAAAGAGGATGTATGTGTGAGAGAGAGAGACAGAGAAGAAAGACAAAGGGAGAAACACAGAGAGGGGGAGAGAGAGAAAGAGAAAGAAAGACAGAGAGAGAGAGACAGAGACAGAGAAGAGAGACACACACAGAGAGGGGGAGAGAGAAAGAGGATGTGTGTATGTGTGAGAGAGAGAGAGAGAAAGTCAGAGAGAGAGACAGAGAATTAAGTACTTTAAGTACTTACTGTCAGGGACTGCGCTGTGTGCTGAGGATATAAAAATACTCCCCCCCCCAAAAAAAAAAAAAATCCCAAGAATGACCCACAACAGCCCAGTATCTGCCTCCAGGAGCAGACATTCTAATTAAGGACTATAGACATAAGAGAAAGCTGAGAAATGGGAGAGGAAGTCTCCTGGACAGCAGTGACATGGTGTCCCCTGGGTATCACAAGAGACCACGGAGCCTGGAAGAATAAGCCCATACATAATACATGGGAAGTTGAGGCAGGGGAGCTGCGGTTCCTGTGTGGGGCAAGGCTACTGTCCAGGAGCTAGAGCAGTCTGGAGAGTGAGGGGAGGAGCAAAAGAAAGCTAGCATAGCCTGGATGCCTCAAGAAATGGTGGTCTGTGATACAATCTTCCCTCTCGGGAGAGTGGGTCTCAGGTGAACTGTTATTGATTCCCACTAATTAAGAAAAAATAGATTTCGAATTCAGAACTATTTATAACGAATGTGTAGATTATTAATCACAGTGTTGTCTACATACAAATAAACAATGAACGGCATTTTCAGTCTAACCAGGATAGGAGAAGTCAGGGAAAGCTGCATTCAGAGGCACTTAGGAGGTGCCATAGTAGATAGAGCTTTGCCCCTGAGTGAGGAAGACTGGAGTTCAAATTCAGCTTCTGGGGCTTTCTAGCTGTGTCTTTCTCTGCCTCAGTTACTTCAAATGTAAAATGGAAGTAAAAATAGCATTCATCTCTCAGTGTTGTGGTGAGGATCAAATGAGAGAGTGTTTGTAAAGTGCTGAGTGCTTGGCACATAGTAGGCACTTCAGAAATGTTTATTGATTGCTTAGCACAGTGTCTGGAACTTAGTAAGCGCCTTCTTGCCCTCAACTGAACCAATATCAGCCCACCTAAACTAACACTATATATATTCTTGATCAATATTCTTTCCATGCTGTTTATTCATATATGTTTATATATAATATAAATATATGTATATGTATATTATGTGTACATATTATATATAATATATAAATATTATATATGTTTATGTTCATATATTATAGGTTTATTTATATATTATGTTTATTCATATTCAGAGCCTGAGCCAGTGACCTAGTCTGAGTAAGACCAGACCCAAACCAATGGTCTTTAGCATCTGAGAAGTTAATTCTGAGGAGTTCAAGCTGTCATTCTCATGTCATTCTTGGTACTGAAGTGTGGTTGCTAAAGCGGTGGGCACAAAATTAACCCAAAGGTCTTAGCTTTGTTTTTTTACTAAGTGACATCTGACGTTGCTACCTGTGATGTCTGTGGTCGGTGCAATTCAGTGCCTGGTACTGACTGGATGATCTCTGCCCAGCTCATGAGACAAGAGACGTCGTTTCTCCTGCATTCTGAAGTTGCTGCCAGCAGGTGGTGGTAAGATGCCTCACTCGTGTGATCTAGCACTCATTTGAATCCGATTTGCTTTTTGGGGAGGATGAGGCAGAGAAAACGTTACTTTAAAAATTAATATAATTAAACAACAGTGGCTCAGTGAATAGAGTACTGGACCTGGACTCAGGAATTTGCCTTTTCCTGAGTTCAAATCCAGCCTCAGACAGTTGTGACCTGTGTTACACTTAGCTGTGTGACCCTGAACAAATCACTTCACCCTCAGTGTCCTCATCTGTAAAATAAGCTGGAGAAGAAAATGGCAAACCGTTCCAGTATCTCTGGCTAAAAAATACCAAATGGAGTTACAAAGAATCAGTCATGTGACTGAAACGACTGAACAATAACAATCCTTAAAAAGCAAGGCTTTTTTCCCCCTCTGAAGGCAATTGGAATTAAGTGACTTGTCCAGGGTCACACAGCTAGGGAGTGTTAAGTGTCTGAGACCAGATTTGACTCAGGTCCTCCTGACTTCAGGGCTGGTGCTCTATCCACTGTACCACCTACTGTTTCCCCTCAGCAAGTTTTTAAAGGAAATAAATATCTGGATATTCTTAGATACTAAATAGAATGTAGACTTCTTGAAGACAGGAACTGTTTCAATTTTATTTTTGCTCTTCTAGCACTTGGAACAGTGCTTGACCTGTAATAGTGTTTTAAAAATGCTTGTTGTTTCCAGGGATGAGAATGGGGAACAAATATGGAGGAGTACCGAAAGCATTGAGCTGAGTTCTCCCAACATTTTTCTCCAAACACATTTAAAACAATGCCTGAAATTGAATTCTGGAGTGACAGAGCCAACAATAAAATCAGATTGAGGCATTCTTCTAGCCCAAGACAAGTTAGGAGGTCAGAAAATGAGATCTGTGATGGGTGAGGTGGGTGGAGGCTGCCCTGAAGCCCACATGGATGAAACACCAGGAGCAGGACCAGCTAATGGTGACAGAAGTAGTAGCGGCTTCAGGACTCTCAAGAGGAACTGGCAACTTCTGAGAAAGAAACAGGGCGTCCCTGTGCTAGCACTAGATGTGGGATCAGACTCTATCTGGTGACTACATGCCCTAACTCTACTTCCGGACATAATTTAAGGAGTACTTTTGGTCAAGAAGGAGTAGAAGGCTTGAACAGTGAATTTTTGTAGCACTTTTGGTCACAAGGGATCAGGGACCCTGAGGAGCAGTATCTATTGCAATTCAAAGGATCAAATGCCCTTCCTAAGAACCAGAATGCAGACTAACGGAGCACTGACCAAACTTCTCCCCAGAATCACACCACCTTGGAAATGACAAAAACTTCCAACAAGCTTTGAAAACAGCAGTGGCAAAAAGGCTGTAGCTTGACACAATGCCTGGCTTCTCCCCCATCAGGAACAGAGCCCAGCTTTAACATAAAGTTCCACATCAATAAACAATGGGTAAAATGAGCAAACAGCAATAATAACAAAAGAATTTGACAATAAAAGTATACTATGATGATAAGGAAGATCAAGACACAAACTTAGAAGACGCCAATGAAGTCAAAAATAGCCACAAGCAAATCCTGAAAGAAAAAGGTGAATTAGACACAAGCAAAAAGAAATAAAAATTCTTGAAAGAGGTAAAAAATGATCTTCAAAATAAATAAGACTGGTAAAGGAAAAATTAGGTAAAGAAATGAGAGTAAAAGAAGAAAGTTATAAAAAGACAACTAACAGCTTGGTAAAAGAGGCATAAAATGCTTAAGAAAATTGTTAACACCTTAAAAAAACAAAATCACCCAAGTAGAAAAAGATGTACAAAAGTTCACTGAAGAAAGGAATTCCTTTAAAAAATAGAATTGGACAAATAGAAGTTAATGACTCTAGGAGACATAAAGAAATAATAAAACAAAGAAAAAAGAATGAAAAAATAACTGCTCTGGAAATTAGATCAAAGAGAGATAATTTAACTGAAAGTCATATCAAAGAAAGAGTGCAGATATCACATTAAAAAATTATCAACATAAATTTCATGAATATTTTAGAACTACAGAGTAAAATAGAATTTGAAAAGATTCACTGACCACCACTTGTAAGAAATCCTAAAATGAAAACTCCCAGAAATATTATAGCCAAATTCCAGAGCTCCCAGGTCAATGGGAATTTAAAAAATAGAAATTAGGAAAAAAAACATTAAAATCCTGTAGAACCACAATCAAGATCACACAAGATTTAGTAGCTACCATGTTAAAGGAGCAGAGAGTTTCGATATAATATTCCAGAAGGCAAAAGAACTGGAATTACAACTAAGAATAACCTACCTAACAAAACTAAGTAAAATCCTTCAAGGAAAAAAAAATGAATATTTACTGAAATAGAGGATTTCCAAGAATTCCTGATTTTTTTTTCCCATAAGGCATTAGAACTAAGTGATTGCCCAGATGTCACCCAGCTAGTTAAGTGTCAAGTGTCTGAGGCTGGATTTGAACTTAGCTCCTCTTAACCCCAAGGTTGGTGATCTATTCACTGTGTTACCTAGCTGTTTCCAAAATTTGGCTTTCAAATATGAGTCAAGAAAAACCTAAAAAGGCAAATGTGAAAGAGAAATTACAAGGGACCCAATAATGCTAAGCAGTTTATCTTTCTATATAGAAAAATGATACATGTAACTTGAGAGCTTTTATCATCATTAGTACAGTTAGAATGATTCATATAGAAATTGAGTGTAAGAGTGGGTTGTTTATGTTAGGATGATATTAAAAAATGGATAGGTGAGAAAAAGAAATGTTCTGGGAGAAGTGGGAAGGGAGAAGAATAATAGGGGAAAATATCTTCCATAAAAGAACCACACAAGAAAGGACTTTTAGAGTAAAGGAGGAAATGGTGGGAGGAAGCAATATTGAACCTTACATCTAAATTGGTTGAAAGAGGGAAATACACACACACATACACACACACACACACACACACATACACACACTATTATAAGCATAAATATAAAACTCAGTTGAAAATAGAAGTCTATCTTACCCCAGAAGTCTTATTAGCTGAAGTAAAAAAGGTAAGGATAGCATTCAGGATCTCAGATAAAGCAAAAGCAAAAACAGACCTAATTAAAAGGGATAAGTAGGATGGCTAGATTGCATAGGAATAAAACATAAGGCTTAGAATTAAAAAGATCTGAGCTCAAAATCCAGTCTCAGACACTGATGAGTTTTGTGATCCTGGGCAAGTTACTTAACCTTGTTTGACTCATTTTCCTTATCTGTAAAAGGACTAAAGAAGGAAATGAGAAACTACTCTGACTAGTTTTGTGATCCTGGGAAAGTCACTTAATTCTGTTTGACTCATTTTCTTTATCTGTAAAATGAACTAAAGAAGGAAATGGCAAACCACTCTAATATCTCTTCCAAGAAAATGAAAAAATGGGATCACAGAGTCAGACATGATTAAAATGGCTAAATAACAATAAGCAAAGAGACAAACAGGGAAACTACATCTTAAAGGAAACATCTTCCATAAAAAATGAAGTAATAGCAATACTAAACATAAATGTATCAAAAAGCATAGCATCCAAATTCTTAATGGGAAAGTTCAATGAATTGTAGGAGGAAATAGACAGTAGAACTATACTAGTGGAGGACCTCGACCTTCCCCTCTCAGAGCTAGGTGAATCTAACCACAAAATAAATTTTAAAAAGAAGCCAAAGAGATGAATAGAAAAATTAGATATCATTAGACCTCTGGAGTAAACTGAATGGGAATAAAAAAGATTATACCTTTTCCTCAGCTGTATATTTTACTTTTACAAAACTAACTATGCATTAGGGCATAAAGACTTTACAACCAAAAGTGCAAAAGCAGAAATATTAAATGCACCTCTTTGAGACCATAATGCAATAAAAATTACATTAAGTAAAGGACAATGGAAGCACAGATTAAAAATTAATTAGAAGTTAAATAATCAGATCCTAAAGAATGAGTTAAAGAACAAGTCATAGAAACAATCGTAATTTCATTAAATAGAATTGCAAGAGAATAATCCAAAATTTCTAGGATGCAGCCAAAGCCCAGGGGAAAATTTATACCTCTAAGTATATACATCAATAACAGAGAGAAAGACAATATCAATGAATTGGACATGCAAGTAAAAACTAGAAAAAGAACAAATTAAAAGTCCCTGATTAAACACCAAAATAGAAATCTTGAAAAATCAAAGGCAAGGTGAATAAATATACAAATAAAAAACTCATTTAACTAATAAATAAAACTAGAAGATGGTTTTCTTTAAACACACACAATAAAATAAACTATTGGTTGATTTGATTTTTAAAAAAGAAAGAAGAAAACCAAATTACTATTATCAAAAATGAAAAGGGTGACAATCTCCAATGAAGATAAAATTAATGCAATTGTTAGAAGCTATTTTGCTCATTTATATGCTACTAGAACTGATACAAGAAAATGAATGAATATCTACAAAATATAAACTGCCCAGTTTAAAAGAAGAAATAACCCTATCTTAGAAGAAGAAATTGAACACGTTATAAATGAGCTCCCTAAGACAAAATTCCCAGGACAAGATGATTTATAAGTGAATCCTACCAAAAGTACTATATAAACTATTAGGTAAAAAAGACAAAGAAATTCTACCAAACTCCTTTTATGACACAAGAATAATTTTATTCCTAAACCAGGGAGATCAAAAACAGAGAAAGAAAACCCTAGACCCATTTCTTTAATGAATGCCAATGCAAAAATTTTAAATAAAATACTACTAAACAAATTATAACAATCTGTCATAAAGATCATATACTATCCCCGGGTGGGATTTACAGCAGGAATGTAGGACTGGTTCAATATTATCAATAATAAAAACAAAACAACCCATTTGATTATATCAATAGATACAAAAAAAGTCTTTGACAAAACATAACACACATTTTAATTAAAAACACTAGAAAATAGAAAAGGACAATGACAAATGTTGGAGGGGGTGTGGGAAAAATGAGACATTAATGCATTGTCGGTGGAGTTGTGAACTGATTCAACCATTTTGTAGAGCAATCTGGAACTATTCACAAAGGGCTATAAAACCATGCATACCCTTGAACCTAACAATACCACTAGTAGGTTTTATATCCCAAAAGAGATAAAAAATGAAAATAAAAAGGACCTATATGTACAAAAATATTTACAACAGTTTTTTTTTTCCTGGAGGCAAAGTATTGAAATCAAGGGGATACTCATCAATTGGAGAATGGCCAAATAAATTGTGGTATGTAATTATGATGGTATACTACTGTGCTAAAGAAAAAAAATGCCAAACAGGTGCTCTCAGAAAATCTGGAAAGACTTCTATGAACTGATGCAAAGTGAAATGTACTGTGTACAAAGGGACAGTAATAATGTAAAATGATCAACTGTAAATAACCTAACTATTCTCAGCAATACAATGATCCAATATTCTGAAGGTATGATGAAAAATGCTATCCATACCTCCCCCCCCCCCCAAAAAAAAAAAGAATTGATGGTCCTTGAATGCAGATTGAAGCAGACTTTTAAAAAAAAATATTTTTCTTGAGGGTTATTTTTTTTGTCTATTTTTTTCTCCATAACATGATTATTATGGAAATCTTTTGCATGAGTAAACACACATGTATAACCTATATTGAATTGCTTGCATTTTCAAAAAAGGAGTATAGGGAGGGAGGAAGAAGACAATCTGGAACTCAAAGTTTTTTTTGTTATTGTTGTTGTTGTTGTTGTTGTTGTTGTTGTTTTTTTTTTTTTTTTTTTGCTGCTAGTTAATTGAGCTTAAGTGACTGGCCCGGGGTCACATGGAACTCAAAACTGTTGGGTTTTGCTTTGTTTTGTTTTGTTTTGTTTTATAGCTTTTTATTTACAAGTTACATGCATGGGTAATTTTTCAGCATTGACAATTGTAAAACCTTTTGTTCCAACTTTTCCCCTCCTTCCCCTTCCCCCTCCCCCAGATGGCAGGTTGACCAATACATGTTAAATTTGTTAAAATATAAGTTAAATACGATATATGTATACATGTCCAAACAGTTATTTTGCTGTACAAAAAGAATCGGCCTGTGAAATAGTGAACAATTAGCCTGTGAAGGAAATCGAAAATGTAGGTGGACAAAAATAGAGGGATTGGGAATTCTCTATGGGGGTTCACACTCATTTCCCAGAGTTCTTTCCCTGGGGTGTAGCTGGTTCAGTTCATGACTGCTCTGTTGGAACTGATTTGGTTCATCTCATTGCTGAGGATGGCCAGGTCCATCAGAATTGATCATCATATAGTATTGTTGTTGAAGTATATAATAATCTCCTGGTCCTGCTCATTTCACTCAGCAACAATTCCTGTAAGGCCCTCCAGGCCTTTCTGAAATCATCCTGTTGGTCATTTCTTGCAGAACAATAATGTTCCATAACATTCATATACCCATAATTTACCCAGCCATTCTCCAATTGATGAGCATCCACTCAGTTTCCAGTTTCTGACCACTACAAAGAGACCTGCCACAAACATTTTTGCACGTACAGGTCCCTTTCCCTTCTTTAAGATCTCTTTGGGATATAAGCCCACTAGTAACACTGTTGGATCAAAAGGGATGCACAGTTTGATAACTTTTTAAGTATAGTTCCAAATTGCTCTCCAGAATGGCTGGATGTATTCACAATTCCACCAACAATGTATTAGTGTCCCTGTTTTCCCACATCCCCTCCAACATTCCGCGTTATCTTTCCCTGTCATTCTAGCCAATCTGACAGGTGTGTAGTGGTATCGCAGAGTTGTTTTAATTTGCATTTCTCTGATCAAAAGTGATTTGGAACACTCTTTCATATAAGTAGAAATAGTTTCAATTTCATCATCTGAAAATTGTCTGTTCATATATTTTGACCATTTATCAATTGGAGAATGGCTTGATTTCTTATAAATTAGAGTTGATTCTCTATATATTTTGGAAATGAGGCCTTTATCAGAACCTTTAACTGTAAAAATGTTATCCCAGTTTATTGCTTCCCTCCTAATCTTGTCTGCATTAGTTTTGTTTGTACACAAGCTTTTTAACTTGATATAATCAAAATTTTCTATTTTGTGATCAATAATGATTTCTAGTTTTTCTTTGGTCACAAATTCCTTCCTCCTCCACAGGTCTGAGAGGTAAACTATCCTATGTTCTTCTAATTTATTTATAATCTCATCTTTATGCCTAGGTCATGAATCCATTTTGACCTTATCTTAGTGTACGGTGTTAAGTGTGGGTCCATGCCTAGTT